>NC_088384.1:89854166-90157196 GCF_037993035.2 Macaca fascicularis
CTCATTTTTTTTTTTTTTTTTTTTTTTTTTCAGACAGAGTCTTCGTCTGTCGCCCAGGCTGGAGTGCAGTGGCGCAATCTTGGCTCACTGCAACCTCCGCCTCCTGGGTTCAAGTGATTCTCCTGCCTCACCTCCCGAGTAGCTGGGATTACAGGCACGTACCACCATGCCTGGCTAATTTTAGTAGAGACGGGTTTTCACCATGTTGGCCAGACTGGTCTCAAACTCCTGACCTCAAGTGATCCGCCCACCTCTGCCTACCAAAGTGCTAGGATTACAGGCATGAGCCACTGTGCCTGGCCGCCCTGCTAAGTTTTAAAAGTTTCTGTGGAGATGAGGTTTCACTATGTTGGCCAGACTGGTCTTAAACTCCTGTGATCTACCCGCCTTGGCCTCCCAAAGTGCTGGGATTACAGGTGTTAGCCACCATGCCCAGCCTCTCAGCTAAGTTTTAAAAATTTTTGTGGAGATGAGGTTTTGCTGTGTTGCCCAGGCTGGTCTTGAACTCCTGGCCTCAAGTGATCCTCCTGCCTTGGCCTCCCAAAGTGCTAGGATTACAGGCATGAGCCACTGCACCTGGCCTCAGAGATTATGTTCTGTCAGTGTTTCAGTGTCTGGTAATTCTGTGCAGTTTGGAGTTCATTCTTTAATTTTGTTATTTTCTTTTTTTTTTTTTTTTTTTTGAGACGGAGTCTCGCTATGTCGCCCAGGGTGGAGTGCAGTGGCCGGATCTCAGCTCACTGCAAGCTCCGCCTCCCGGGTTTTTACGCCATTCTCCTGCCTCAGCCTCCCAAGTAGCCGGAACTACAGGCGCCCACCACCTCGCCCGGCTAGTTTTTTGTATTTTTTTAGTAGAGACGGGGTTTCACCGTGTTAGCCAGGATGGTCTCGAACTCCTGACCTCGTGATCCGCCCGTCTCGGCCTCCCAAAGTGCTGGGATTACAGGCTTGAGCCACCGCGCCCGGCCAATTTTGTTATTTTCACATATACAGTTGTAAGCGACAGTGTTCAGCAGGGATCGGATAGCAAACCCATGAACCAGACTGTTTTTGTTTTTTAATTGTGGTAAAGTATACATAACGTTACAGGTGTGAGCCACCGTGTCTGACCTGTGCCCCATTTTTTAAGGACCAAGGCAAGACTACCTTTTCCCAAAAGAGAATCAGCTTCCTGTGCCCTTCGCCCCTTGCTGCCTTTGGGCAAGGAAAATCATTTGTCTGCAACCCCTTCATCATGTCTCTTTTGATTCCAAAAGCATAAAAGGCTGGTTGGGTTTTCCCTCTTGCCTTGCTTTTCTAACAAGCGTGCACATTGGAAGTATTTTTCTGCCGGCATTTCACTCTCTTCCCCACTTCCCCACAAATGTCCCCAGCCCCCAGACCTCCGCTGTCATCTCGGTTGCCAGGGTGCTCTCATGCTTGCTCAGGCAGAAGGGGGCCCTTGTTGGCATGGATTCAGCTGGAAGCAGAGGAAGAAAAGCCAGTCGGAAAAGAAAGAGTGCATCCCAGCCTGGGAACGGAAAACCAAAACAGGCTGTTTCCCCTCTGTCCCAGCCAAGAACCTGGTCACCTCCAGCAAGCCTGGCTAAGAGCATCCAGCCTAGGACCTGGCGGGTGGGGGAGGAGCTCAATCAGTGCCTTCATTCCACCCGGAGGGCCAGACCAAAGCGCCAGTGCCAGTCATAGTTAGGTTGTTCTTAGTAAATGATTTGCTTCTTTAAATGTAACTGCCTTTCCACGTCTGGGGATGAGGAACAAATGGGCTGTTGTTTTTGTTTGTTTTGATTAGGTAGTCATGTAAATTGTACATAATTTTAAAAGTGCCTTCATTGCCTCAGTCACTGTGTGCCCTTCCCAGAAATGACCAATTACAAGGCCCTGAGATAGTCTCTGCAATTACAAGCATATACTATACCTGTATATTCTCCTGAGACACGCCCATGTATGAATGGTAGTAATTAGGTTACCTTTGAATCCTGTGCTCTTTATAGTTTTACAATAAATGATTTTTCTTTCCTTTTTTTTTTTTTTTAAAGAGACAGGGTCTCGTTCTGTTGCCCAGGCTGGAGTGCATTGGAGCAATCATAGCTCACTGTAGCCTCAAACTCCTGGGCTCAAGCATCCTCTCGCCTCAGCCTCCCAAATAGCTATGACTACAGGTGTGCACCACCATGCCCGGATAATTAAAAAAAATTTTTTTTTTTGTAGAGACGGGGTCTTACTATGTTGCCTAGGCTGTTCTCAAACTCCTGGCCTCAATCGAACCTCCTGCTTTGGCCTCCCAAAGTGCTGGGATTGTAGGTGTAAGCCACCACGGCCGGCCAGAAATGATTTCGATTTGACCTACCATGCAGTCCCTGAACTCCATCTTCCTCATATGGATTTAGAGAATGTTAATTCAAACGTCAGGTGCTAACTTGAATTTTGAAGCCCATGGCCCCACAGAAACACCTGGGAGAATGGTTTCTCCCTCCCTGCCTTATCTTCTCTTCCCTGAGTTACTAGTCTCTCTGAGAAATGGCATCTCCACCACCTGGTTGCCCCAGCCAGGAACTTGGAACTTATTCCTGACTCAGTCTCCATTTCCTTCTCTTGTACATTCAAACAGGTGATACAGGCCCATGGTTCTCCCCCTTGGTGTCTCTCAAGTTCACCCTCTCCTGGGTAGCCCCTCTGCTGTGGCCTCAGTTCAGGACCTTGAAATCTACACCCTCTGGATTACAGCAGTGGTTGCCAGCCCCTTCTCCCCACAGCAGCTAGAGGGATCTTTCTGAAATGTAAATCTGATCACGTTCCTGTCCTGCTTTGAATCTTTCAATGGCTTCCTGCTAACCCTGGGATAGATTCCAGCAGCTCCTTAACAAGACATCCAAGTCTGTCCTTGAGTTTCTCTCTTTAACTTTTATCTTTACTTGCTCCCTCCCCTATTTTCTCATGCCTCTCTTTTCCTGCTGCTTGGATACATTCCTCCGGGCTGTCTCCTGCCATCCTTTAAAATGCATGATAACCCCAAAAGTTAGTTTCCCTGCCTTAGGCATCCACAGTAAGTGTCCTGTGCTGACCTCTGTCATCATATTACATTGTCCATATCTGCTGGCCTGTGAATTCCTTCAGCCTTGGGACTGTATAATTTGTGTCCCTAGTTCCCTAGCAGGGTTTCATGAGCAAAGTGTAATTCTGGTACAGTAGAATGAGCAAAGGAATTGCCTGTTTCATCTAAACTGTTGCATCTTTTGTATTGGTATGACGTTGCTTCAGTTTTTCTAGTATTGTCATGAAGTTGTTCATAATATCCCCTTTTTATCCTTTTAATGTTCGTGGAGTCTGTAGTGATATCACATCTGCCATTCTCGATACCGGTAATCTTTTTTTCCTGTTCAGTCTGGCTAGAAGTTCAATTTTGTTGAACTTCTCAAAGAGCCAGAATTTTATTTCATTGACCTTCTTTCTCTTTTGTTTCTTTTTTGTCTTTTATTGATTTTTCATTTTAATCTTTATTCCCTTTCTTCTGCTTGCTTTGGATTTTGTTTGCCCTTTATTTTTATTTTTATTTTTTTTTGGAGACAGGTTGTCACTCTCTCACCTGGGCTGGAGTACAGCGGCACAATCATAGCTCATTGAAGCCTCAAACTCCTGGGCTCAAGCGATCCTCCTTGCCTCAGCTTCCCAAGTGGCTGGGACAGTACAGGTGCCTGCCACCAGCTAATTTTTGAAAAAAATTTTTAATAGAAATAAGGTCTTGCCATGTTGCTCAGTCCCAAGCTGGTCTTTTTCTAGCTTGTTAAGGTGGAAGCTGAGGTCCATTTGAGATTGTTCTTTTCTAGTATAGGCTTTTAGTTCCTTTAAGGTACCACGTTAGTGGCATCCCACATATTTTGATATGTTGTGTTTTTATTTTCATTCAGTTCAAAATACTTTCGGATTTCCCATTTCATTTCTTCTTTGACCTGTGACTTATTTAGAAGTATATTATTTAGTTTCTAAAGATGTGGGGATTTAACAGATTTTCTGTTTGTGATTCCTAATTTATTTATTTATTTATTTTTTTGAGATGGAGTCTCACTGTGTTGCCCAAGCTGGGGTGCAGTGACGTGATCTTAGCTCACTGCAACAACCTCCACCTCCTGGGTTCAAGCGATTCTCCTGCCTTAGCCTCATGTGTAGCTGGGACTACAGGCACACACCACCACGCCCGGCTAAATTTTGTAGTAGAGACGAGGTTTCACCATGTTGGCCAGGCTGGTCTTGAATGCCTGACCTCAAGGGATCTGCCCACCTCGGCCCTCACAAAGTGCTGGGATTACAGGGATTACATGCCACTGCACCCGGCCTATGATTCCTAATTTAATTCCATCCCAAGTGATATATACAATATCACCTCATGTATAGTACACCTCATGTATGTATAGTCTCATTTGCTTTTCCTGGCCTGTGTGCAATTACCATGTTTTACTTTTACATATAAATCCCCACACTACACTATTACTGTGTTTTTGTTTAAAGATATTTAAATAACTTACATTTTATTTATTTTTTTTTTAGAGATAAGGTCTCACTCTGTCACCTAGGCTGGAGTGCAGTGGTGCAATCATAGCTCACTGCAGCCTTGACATCCTGGGCTTGAGATTTTCCCACGTTGGCCTCCCAAAGTACTGAGATCCTGGGCATGAGCAGCCACACCTGGCGAGATTTAAATAATTTTAAAGCCTTATGTATTTACCCATGTGTTTATCCTTTCTGGTACTTGTCATAGCTCTGCGTAGATCTATATTTGTATCTGGTATCATTTTCCTTCTGCCTGAGGGACTTTAAAAAAAATTTTATAGTGAAGATTTTCTGGTGATAAATTCTTTCAGCTTTTCTTTGTCTGACAGTCTTTATTTTGCCTTTTTTTTTTTTTTTTTTTTTGAGACAGAGTCTTGCTCTGTTGCCAGGCTGGAGTGCAGTGGCGCCATCTCGGCTCACTGCAACCTCTGCCTTCCAGGTTCAAGCAATTCTTCTGCCTCAGCCTCCCAAGTAGCTGGGACTACAGGCAAGTGCCACCATGCCCAGCTAATTTTTTTTTGTACTTTTAGTAGAGACGGGGTTTCACCATGTTGGCCAGAATGGTCTCTATCTCTTGACCTCATGATCCGCCTGGCTTGGCCTCCCAAAGTGGTGGGATTACAGGCGTGAGCCACCACACCTGGCCTTGCCTTTGTTTTTGAAATATTTCACTGGGTTTAGAATTCCAGATTAACAGTTTTTTTTGTTCCCTTTCCTTTTCCATTTCCATTTTATTTTTGAGATGGAGTCTTGTTCTATTGCCTAAGCTGGGGTGCAGTGACGTGATCCCAGCTCACTGCAACCTCCTCCTGGGTTCAGACAATTCTCCTGCCTCAGCCTCCCGAGTAGCTAGGACTGCAGGCGCCTGCCACGACGCCCAGCTAATTTTTGTAGTAGAGATGAGGTTTCACCATGTTGGCCAGACTGGTCTTGACATCCTGACCTCAAGGGATCTGCCAACCTCGGCCTCGCAAAGTGCTGGGATTACAGGCGTGAGCCATTGCACCTGGCCTATAATTCCTAATTTAATTCCATGCCAGGTGATAGAATTAATGAGATCCTTTAAAAATATTGCTCTACCATCTCCTTGCTAGCATTGTTTTCTATGAGAAATCTCTGTCATCTTTATTTCAGTATATGTAATGTGTATTTTTTTATTTGGCTGCTCTTAAGATTTTCTTTTTGGCCGGGCTGGGACTACAGGCGCCTGCCACCTCGCCCGGCTAGTTTTTTGTATTTTTTAGTAGAGACAGGGTTTCACCATGTTAGCCAGGATGGTCTCGATCTCCTGACAGCGTGATCCGCCTGTCTCGGCCTCCCAAAGTGCTGGGATTACAGGCTTGAGCCACCGCACCTGGCTGGCACCATGCTTCTTGTACAGCCTGCAGAACTGTGAGACAAATAAACCTCTTTTCTTTATACATATCCCAGCCTCTGGTATTTCTTTAATAGCAACACAAATAGACTAAGATAATTTTTTAAAAAACCTAAATCGAGCTTCTAGAAATTAAAATTTCTGTAGTCCCAGCTACTCGGGAGGCTGAGGCAGGAGAATGGCATAAACCCGGGAGGCGGAGCTTGCAGTGAGCTGAGATCCGTCCACTGCACTCCAGCCCAGGCGACAGAGTGAGACTCCAGACTCCGTCTCAAAAAAAAAAAAAAAAAAAAGAAAGAAGCACGGTGCCAGCATCTGCTGTTCACGAGGACTCAGGCTGCATCCTCTCATGGTGGAAGGCGAAGGGGAGCTTATGTGTGCAGGTCACACAGCGAGAGAGAGAGAGGAGGAGGTGCCAGGCTCTTTTTAACAACCAGCTCTTTCCAGAATTGACTAAGAACTCACTCACTCCTGGATAATGGCCTTAAGCCATTCCTGAGGGATCCGCCCCCATGACCCAGACGCCTCTCACTAGGCCCCACCCCCAACACTGGGGATCAGATAGCAACATGAGACTTGGCGGGCCAAACAGTATCCAAACCATAGGAAATACCTTCCCTGTTTCTCCTTCGCTTTTTAAGCATATAGACTATAGTTATAACTATTTTAATCTCTGCTAATTTTGACATCTGTGTTAGTTTGGGTTACTTGGCAATTTGTCGATTTTACTCTGCATCATGGGTGTTATTTACCCATTTCTTTGCATAAATTGTAGATTTTGATTAGATGTCAAATGTAAATTTTGCCTTGTTGGGTACTGAATCTTTCTGTATTCCCATAAATATTCTTTATGTTTTGGGGGCAGAATTTTTTGGTAACAGTTTGCCTTTTAGGTCTTAGGTGTACGAATTGTGAGACAGGCTCAGAGCAGTGTTTATCTAGTATAGGGCTAGTTAATCCCTACTATTAAGACAAGGCCCTCCTGAAGGCCCTCCAAGAAGAATTATGAGGCTTTTCCAATCTAACTGAGGAAGAGGCAATATGACTGGCCCCATGTGAGTACTTAATATTATTTATTCTCTGTCATCCTTTTGAGTGGTTCTTTCCCTGGCCTTAGATAGCTTTTTCACACATGGGTGCTAATCAGTATTCTGCTGAATACTTGAGGGGGACCCTCCATGGCTCTCTGGGGTTTTCTCTCTCCGTGCAACTCTCTCCTCAGATACTCTCATGAACTCCAGCTGCATTGGTCTCCCCAGACACTCAGCTCTATCTCATTAATTCAGGAAGTTGCTGGACTCTGTCTGGGTTTTCCTTGCCTGCACCTTGGCCTGGAAACTCTCAGCGATCAACTGGGTGTGACCGTAGGTTCAACTTACTTCCGAGCTCTCAAGGATCACTGTCCTTTTTTGCTTGATGTCCAGTGTCTCAAAAACTGTTGATTCATTTCTCTTGGGCTAGGGGTAACTCTAGTCCCTGCCATCCTGTCTTGGCTAGAAGCAGAAGGAAGAGTCTGGATTTGAATCCTGACTCTGCTGGTTTGTTATTCACAAGCTTTGAGATAATCTCTCCAGGCCTCAAATCTCTTTGTAAAATTGGCTAGTAAGACGAATTCCTTATTGTCAGGATTAAATACAATAAAATACGAGGCTCAGAATAGGTGATACTTCATGTGAGAAAGGAAGAACTGCCTGGGCATGGTGGCTCACTTCTGTTATCCCAGCACTTTAGGAAGCCAAGGTGGATTGGATTGCTTGAGCTCAGGAGTTGGAGACCAGCCTGGGCTACAGCTATTTGGGAGGCTGAGGTGGGAGGATCACTTGAGCCTGGGAGGTGGAGGTTGCAGTGCACCGAGATTGTGCCACTGCACTCCAGCCTGGGCAATAGAGCAAGACCCTCTGTCACAAAAACAAAAAAACAGAAGAACCCAGGATCAAGATTTTTAAGATTTGAGCTTCAACCATTAGGAATTGAGAAGAGGAAAGGATCTAGGAAAAACAAAACAAAACAAAAACTCAAGAAGGAATGGCCTCTGGGGCAAGGGAACCAGGCTAGGGGATCCCCCAAGGCTGACAGGAGAGAGGAATTTCAGAGAGAGGAGGGAGGCAGTGCCAGAACTTGTAAGGAGATGGAGGGTGAAGATGTCTGTGTTCACATTCTAACTATAGTTACCTTTGCTTCCTGAGTGACATTTGTGGCTCACATTGGATCTGAGTGCTGACTTCCTCTGCCCAGTTGAAGCAGCTTAATTCAGAGGCTAAAGGGAGTCTCTGATTTTTCTAACTCAGTTTGTGAAGCCAGTTAAAATAAGAAAGACTGCTCATTGGGCAGGAAATACTTGATTATGTGAAGCAGTCGGGAATTGGAGCATATGGATGTTAATTACATATTCTGGATCACGCAAGATCAACCAGAAAGAGCCTTTTGTGTTTGTTTCAATCCTGTTATTGGAAATCTCAGAACTATATGGGTTCACCTATTGTTAGAGCTGGAGGAAGACCTGGAGAGAGCACCTAATCCACCCTTCTTGTGTCCTTGATGAGGAGTGTGAGGCACTAAGGAATGAGGGGACTTGCTCAGTGACATACTTTAGTCATGGCAGAGTTGGAACTAGAAGCCAGATTCAGGATCATAGGACGTGTGTTGCAGGTTGTGTCTAGATACAGGTCTCCTGTTCGGGGCACCTGGCTTGGATTCCTCCTTGTCAAGTACCTTTACCTTTGTTACTTTGAGCACCTTGTTGAACCTTTATGACATCAGTTGCCTATCTTTAACTTGAACACAACCTTAACTGCCTGAAGGCAAGGGATTGTACCAGATAACTCCTAGCAGTTTCCTCTGGGTGTAAGATTAGTGTCAGGTGTTACAGGGACTGTCGGTCAGGACATGTAAATGAGTAATGTGTCCAGGTAGAAGTTGGTGGGCAGTGGTGGGCTCTGAGATGGACTGGAAAGTATGTGTCCCTTCTAAAAGGGATGGCTGCTGCTCTGCTCTAGTGGATTGTTGCTAGGTGGCAGTGTGGGCTCAGTGTTGCCAGATACTCTGTCTTTACAAGAGGAAGCCAAAATCTGGATTTTTATGTGAAATATGTAATATTCAAATTTATGTATTAAGATACGACTTAATTAAGACATGGGACAAATGAAGACATATCTGTGGACTGCATGGGCGCTTAGTTTTAGCCTCTGGTAGCAGTTCTGCAGCCTGGCTGGTGTATAGGAAAGAACTTTGGCCTTGGATTCCAGGGCACAGGCTGAATGACTATGGCCCTCACTAACCAGGGGGAGGTCACCTTCCTTCCCAGTATCCTGGTTTCCCCACCCTGGCCCTGAGTTACCTTGATCACCAAGAGCTACTCCAGGGCTGCCTGCAGGATCTAGGAAGTGAAACCCCTTCTCTTCCTGATCAGCTGCCCTTTGGGGAGCAGGAGGAGGCAGCTCAGATAGGCCTTGAACCGTTTCCTTTGGTGACCCTGACCGCCGTGGCCATTTCTCTCCTTCCTTATGGCCTGGGCCACGCCTGCTGACCCAGTCTGGAATAATCCGCTGCTCACTTTGGGTCTCTGCTACTTCCCTCCAGGTATAGTCACAGGGGAGGTCCTAGGCTCATTGCCCCTAATAATAAGCCTCTGACCCCTTTTGTTTTAGGGTTCTAGCAATTCCAGTGTGGGTTGACACAGGAAAAAAGTGGACAAGTGACAGAGGTTCTTGTAGCTTTGGTCCCTGGGCCCTCCAGAATGTGGAGGAAAGGCCATATTAGGACCTGGGAAAAGATCTGGAAGCCATTGTAGGGTGAGAGGACAGAGGGCACTGACGGGTAAAGAAATGGCGGGGTCACATTGGCTATTATGGAGTGCCCTTCCCTTCTCCCTGTCTCAGTGCTGTTAGGGGCACAAAGATGGAGGTTCCACCGTGGAGGAGCTTATGGTTTAGGGTAGACATGAGGGAAGAAGACATTTATTCTTTAAAACACAAAAAAAGCTCACAGCAAACTTTCCAGCTATGTAGAGTCATCGGCCTAAGTGTAGAGAGGATGATAATGGTTGGGTTTTTATCCTGTGTGCTTTTAACCAATTTAAAATCTACTAGAAAAATTTTTTTTTCCAGGTAGAGGTTTTTACTGCATACCCTCTGGACTGTCGCTAGTGGACAGTTTGTGGGCAGAATAGGCAGCCCACTGGATGCCCTTGGTGCCAGACTGTTGCTAGCTTGTGGGATCCATGGGGAGGGGAAGGCCTTCAGGGCTTTCAGATCCCCAGGCTCAGGCAGAAGCAGGCCCAGCTGCCTGCTTGGTGCAGGGTAGATGCTCTTCTGCAGAGAAAGAACATGCCCTTTGCAGATAGGCAGCTTGACTTTGATCCCAGGCCTGCCACTACCTAACTGTATGACTTGGGCAGGTGATAAACTCTTTGAGCCTCAATACCCTGATCTTTGAAGTGGGACAGTAACAGTATCTACCTCATAGATAGGTTGTCTGGAAGAACTAGTGAGCATGGATAGTATCAATTTTTCATTCCCATGAAAGCACCAATCATGGCACCCAGGAAACCTCTCATAAATGTTAGCTATTGTTATATATTATCTTTTTCTCCACTATACCACAATTGTCTACTCTTTCTTAGACACACTGGGCTGGGAAAGGGGATAGGACACCACTGCATGGTGGCCGGCTCCTGTAATCTCAGCTCCTTGGGATGCTGAGGCAGGGAACCTGGGAGGCGGAGGTTGCAGTGAGTGGAGATCACCCTCCTGCACTCTAGCCTGGGTGACAGTGTGAAACTCCATCTCAAAAAAATAAAAATAAAAATAAAAATGTGTGGGAGACGGGACAGGGACAGGAAGATGCAGAGATCCCCAGAGACAATGTTGGACACAGGCAAGGAAAGAGAGGCAGCGGGGAAAGAGGCAAGAAGGAGAGAATGCCTACATTCAGCAAGTGTTTGCATAGTGACTGTCCTCGTCTGTCCTTAGGGTAGTGGTTTCACCCCCATCTTGCATCTGACAAACATGCTCAGAGATGTGAAATAACTTACCTGACAGCCACCTTCAGGGCTGGGATTCTGACCTGGTCTACTGGTACCAAGCCTCATATTCTTTTTCCTTTGTGCCCCAGTGCTGGCCGGCATCAACCAAGGGCAGGGGTTGATGAAGCTGGCATTGGCCAAATGGTCAGGTGGTTTTAAATTGGTTTCTCCCAAGCCGTGTCTTACAGATGTCGGTGTGTGTCTTGTTGGTTTTTCTTGTCTTTCTCTTTTTTTGGTGAGCCAGTTAGGTGTCAGTGTTTTCTTCCTATCAAAATAGGATCTGGGAAGTCCTGCAGTAAATAATACCAGTGACCAACATTTACCTGTCATGCCCTGTGCCAGGTGCTTTACATATGTACTTCATTTTAATCCTCACAATAACCCTATGAGGTGCGTGTTATTATCATGAGGGTTATTAGTGAGATTAAGTAATTTACTTGATGGTGGAGGTGAAACTTGAAGCTGGACAACTGGACTCCCTAAATGACCATTGTAACTTGATGTGACCCAGCATTTCCTAAGGTTGTTTGACGGCAGAGTGTGTTTTATCATGCCTTTTACGGAACACACTTTGTATGTACTGTTTAAATGATTCAGAGCGTTTGATATTCTGTTAGGCTGTTAGTTGTGGGGCTTATTTCTTTCATCTTTGTCCCTTTCAAACAGATAAGGGGCTTCTTTCTTTCTGTCTAGAATTTTCCCTTGCAGTGAGTACTGTACTCCCTATGTGTTTGCTGATGAAGTCAGCAGGGCTTCAGACTCCGATTTCCTGGTCATACACAAGTACTTATTTTACCATCTCTAAATGGAGTGCATTAGCTCCAGGCCACAGAGAGCAAATTAGAGGAACAGGGAGATATATCACAGGGAAGGAGGCTGCTCTGGAAAAAGCTGTCTGCACTTCTCGCCTGAACTCTCCAGCTGTGTGGGAATAAATACAGCAGTGTCAGGGACAGCATTCCAAGGCTTTTGCAGGGTGAGGCCCTCGTCCTGCAGGTGAGCCTGCAACACTGTCTCAGCAACAATCGACATGAAACAGCCTCTGTCTGGGCTTCCAAGGTGCATTTTGTGCATTTTGGTTTCTGATAACTTTCTGTTTGCCCATGCCGTCCCAGGCACCCTCACCCAGGGTAGAGAAATGAGAGCCTAACCCTGCCCTGCCTTCTGAAACTGTAGGTGCATCAACAGTACTTACTAGGGGAAGGTACTGTTGAACTAGCCTGATTAGCACCTCTTTTTTTTTTTTTTCCCCCCCCTGCTGTCTAGGGACCTAGGAGAGCAAACTAGGTAGCTTTTTGGTTTTCATGTGTCAGCATGAGCTTTAAAATGGAGTTTATCAAGGGCAGGGTTTGGAAACTGGATGAAAGAACATTAGGCAGACTGTTTTCCTTATGGCACAGGGAACTGCTGATTTATTTGTAGCAACTAAATTTGGAAACAACAGACTTGAGGTGGTGGAAAGAGTCCTGGGCTGGAGACCTGGGTTCTAGTCCTGGTTCTTCCTCTGACTCACTGCGGGGTCCTGGCAAGCTGTGCCACCTGTTCTGGACATCATTTTTCTCAGTTATCTAATGAGGGGTTGGTCTTCATTATCTCCAAGAGCTCCTCAAGCTCCCTCTATTCTTGATGCCATGATTATAACTCTTATTTAGTCAAAGTTTGGTGGGATCTCTAATGCCGTGTGGTGCAAGGATGGTCACTAATAACCATGTTTATGGGTGAATGGGTTTCTTTGACATTGGTGGTTAACTGTGTTATTTTGACTTTGGGTCATCCGAGATCAGACGAGATTGGGCATATTCAGGGTGGCATGGCCGTAGACTTAACTTTGGGTCTTTTCTTGCCCATACTCACAGGGCAGATGACAGATCACAGATGACACACCCATCACTTCCTCTGTCCAGCAAAGCAACCAGTGGCTTGAGGGCCAGGCATGCTTCTCCTGGCTAAGGCACCCTGAATATCTGAGTTTATTCACTGGCAGAATAACCAGGAGGCTCTAACTGAGTGATTGCTGGCAGGCAGAGTGGGGCTCCCTTAGCCCTCCTCGGCTGCCCGCTTGCCGGTAGTCCTACTGGGACCAGGCTGCTGAGGGTTCTTCAGAAAACCCACTTAGGCTGGAGTCCTGGTGTTGCATTTGTGTGTAAGTGTCCTCAGGAGTGTGTTCATTTGCTTCGTCGTTCACACTGAGAGTGGGAAAGCAGCAGCCCTCTTCCCTCCCAGTCCCGTACCTTCTGTTAGATGACTTCAAATGTAGACTCTGGGGTCTTCGAAAGGACTGTAGACACTGCCATTCATTTAGTGAGAGCATATTATTGGTCCGTTTTTCCCTCCATGCCTGAATTTCTCTATACTAGTAATGAGTGTATAGTTATGACTTCTTGGCATCTATTGAGATGCCCTGGGCTATTTGCCCCTATACTGAACACCCCTAGATCTGGGACAGGCAAACTTGCTCTCCTCAGCAGCTTTTCAGAGAAGTCGTGTTTGACTAGGAGAAAGGAACGTCCTGTCTGGTTGTGTCGAACTGATGTGTTCTCTAAAAATGGTTTCTGTAATCACTAACTGTTGCCTCGCAGGAAGGTTTTCCATCCTGGGCAAACGTCTTTTTGACTGGTCTCTGCTTCTTAGGGTATCTGTTCTGTATCTTTCCTCTAAATGGCTGTTTGGAGGGTCTAATGAAGCAACTGTCTGGAGACCAATGTTTATTTCAACATGGTTGGAGTTGTTTTTGCTTCAGCTTTCAGAGCCAATAAAGCTGGTTATTAGATTCTGTAATTGCTGCTGTAATTACTCTCTTGGAACTGGCAAAGGCATAATTAAATATGGAGATTCCAAGGACTGTTTTTTTTCCCATCTAAAAGCAACCTCTTAAACTTCTATTGACCTGGGTTAGATTTCAATTGTTAAAGCCATTGTGTTTATAAATGACGCTGGGGGTTCTCTGGCAGAAAATGGATTTCTTGAATATTTGATTTAGATGAACAGCTTCTTTTTAACTCAGTACTTGTTTTTAAATCTAACCATCAGGAATCTGGAGAAGTTAAGGCAAGACATTAAGAACCAGTATATATTTAATATTTATGAAAACATTGGGTTGGTTACAGATAGAATTTCTGTAGTCAGAAATAAGGTTGGCATGGAGGAAGTTTTACTAAGTGTAATAGTATTCAAGAAGACTGGCATTTTACTTGTGGAAGCACTCTAATACCTCTGAGCCTTTAGTTTGCCCTGTTACACCTCACCACCGATGCCATGCATTTGTAAGATACAGGAGGTGGTTCAAGTGCTGTGAATATTTGTCTACGTCTGTTTCTGCAGCCCAGATGCTGACCCCATGTCAATTTTCAAGGTTACTTTACTCATGAAGCATGTTTGGGGGTTTCTGTGGGGGAAAATTAATAATGTAGCCTTTCCCTTTGGAGTTCTCAACTAGCTGAGAAACACAGACAGCAGATAGATCTAGATAAGAAAAATCAACCTCCTGGAGAGTTCACTGCTTAGAGGGGAAGAGGCTGTGTGAACCCTGCAGGCAGGAAGGGGAGTCCTGGGGGGATTCCCCGGGACTGTCCCTCATACTGTTTGCTCAGGTCCTATCCCCAGTATGAGATAGCACACCTTACAGCCAGGTGCTTGCGGGAAGTCCCTGTTTGTGGGCCAGGAGGAATGCAGTGGAAGGATGCTGCCAAGTGATTGTTCTAGCCTGTGTTTCAGTAAGACGTCAATTCTCTGGGTCAGAGGTGCATGGGAGATAAAATATGGGTGGATCCCCCATGAAGAACCCTGGATAGAATACATGAAAACCTTGTAAGACAAATGAAATTGGAGGTTCAATTTAGTAGATACTAAGCACTTACTGTGTATCAGTTATTTTGCTGGATTGCTGATCTACAAAGATGAATAATATCAGCATTATTTCATTCGGGGTGGGGATGGGCTGTTGGTTTCCTCCCTGGTATATTTGGGTTTTGCTTCCAGATAATTTACTGTTTGGGAGATTTTAGAAGTGGGAGGTGGAAGTCAGAGGAAGTTAGGATTGGCATACAAGGAGTCACTGCCAATGGAAAATGTATTGGAGAAAAAGCAGTTCTAAATCTATGATGTTAATAGGGAAGTAACTTTGGTTTTAAATATAAGAATGTAGCTGACTGTATAAAATCAGTTTCATAAGCATTTTACCAAGCTCCTGCTACACTCAGGACACTGAAAAGCAAGGCAGCTCCGTCAAAGAGTGTTTGCTCTTATGAACGGTCTCAGAGTCACTTGCTGTTGTTCTGAGTCCATGAGGAAGAGCATAGAGCTGGGAGTTACACAGACTACTCCCCTCCTCACTTGGCAGCAGGATGACTTGGGTGAGCTGCATCACCTTTCTGATCTCCAGTCTCCTTGTTCCTTTGGGATCTCTGGATGATTAAATGAAATAGGAGGCGGATGAGACTGCTGTTGCTTGTTCACCATCACACAGCAGGCTCTTGGAAGGCCTTGGTGAATCTTTTCTTTTCCCCCACTGAGATGGAGTCTTGCTCTGTTGCCCAGGCTAGAGTTCAGTAGCACAGTCCTGGCTCACTGCAGCCTCCACCTCCTGGGTTCAAGAAATTATCCTGCCTCAGCCTCTCGAGTAGCTGGGACTACAGGTGTGTGCCACCATGTCCAGCTAATTTTTGTATTTTTAGTAGAGATGGGGTTTCACCATGGTGGCCAGGCTGGTCTTGAACTCCTGACTTCAGGTGATCCACCCACCTCGGCCTCCCAAAGTGGTGGGATTACAGGCATGAGCCATTGCGCCCGTTCTGGAAGGCCTTGGTGAATCTTGAATGATGGGCTGGGCTGTGGGTGATGGAGCTGACTGGAGGGGACTTGGGAAAGGGGTACCTGTGGGCCATTGGCACTTGATCTTGGAAGGATTCACAGTCACTTGGTGATTAGAGTATGTCTGGGGTATGCCTTTTGTGGAAAAGGAACACAACACCAAGGAAGTCACAGGAAGCAATCCAGCCATCCCAGCCCTGGGGCACTTACAGGACTCCCCCAGGACCTCTTCCCTCTGACATTACTCATGGGAAAGGTGGTTCTGTAGACCTTGTGCTAGGGCTCCCAGGTCTTGGGCTTGCGGAGAGAATTCTAACGCCTTGCCTCTGCGGGACGCTGCAGGCCATATCAAACCATATGGTAAAGGGAGCTACTGAGGATTTTTCAGCAAAGGAATGGTTGGATTTGCATTCCCTCTTCTGTGTTCCCATGGTCCCCATGTCACTCCCTGCAGGACTGGACGATCCCTCCAGGGCAGTATCCTACCTTTTTCATTAAGTGGGGGGCATAACATAGTGGCAGGGCAGGGACTTTGGGGTTCCACACCTGGTTTAAGTCCCCTCTGCCAGTTACCTGGGCTGTCACAGGACGTCTCTGAACCTCAGTTTCCTCATCAACTAAAAGGGGTGGTCGTTCTAACCTTAAAGGGTTGCTGTTTTGAGGCCCTTATGAAGTGAGCATGACTTATGCTACCAGAAGGTGAGAGTGAAGGGTCTCAAGGATCCCCTGGTGTGACTGCAGGATGGGTTTCTTGAAGTCTTGGGCCATTCCGGCCTACATCAGAATCAAGGGAGATTACGGATTCAGTGACTTTTCAGATTTAATGGGGCACATTTCATTGTTTTTCAGATGTTTTACGAGTTCTCTTTATGTGCGTATGTATGTATTTTGGTCAGCATTGGTTGGAAAGACTGGCTGGGAGAATTTTTCTGCTGCTTTTGGAGGAACTGTGTGCTATACGAAGGCCAAGCTGTTTTCCCTTGGCAAATGGTCCTTAGGACGGAATCCCACGCCAGCAGGGGGTGTGAGTGGAAGGAGCATGGGACCTATTCATGTGACATATGGAGAACCCACAGCCCCATGGGGGAGGGGGTTTTGACCTCCAGTCTGCAGGAGGTGGCCGTGGTCCAGAACTCCAGGACATGGCAGAACGCTGAGTACACGTGTGTGTGAGGCTAGTGCTCCCGACCCAGCCCACTCCAGCTCAGCCATTTCTTCTGACGGAGTCTCTGCTAAGCCTCCTTCCTGGGTTTTGATGCCCATTGCAGGGGAGCAAAAAATAGCTTCCCTTCTAGGTTCTTTGGCTGGGCTACAAACTAAATTGATATAAGACAGATTAACAAGAGAAAAACCGTATTTAGTTACATATGTACATGTGGAAATCCCACAAAATATGAGACTTGAAGAAGAGTCAGATGCTTGAAGCTTATATAGTATCCTGAGCTACAGAAAAGAATAGGGGCTTGGGGGTTGTGGTGGGGGACACAGCTTACCGGAGGGTGAGGGAAGAATTACTGTATGGTGAAGACTTGGGGGTTGTTGTGGGGGGACACAGCTTACGGGAGGGTGAGGGAAGAATTACTGTATGGTGAGTAAAGGATGTGTTGTTATGCAGAAGGTCTCTTAGGTAATGAAAGTTTTCAGAGCAGCCCCCTTCCTGACACAGATACTTTTAGTAATGTAGATCTTCTTCTTAGATGTACTTTGTGTGTTTTTTTTTTAAACAAAAGGACAGCTTTTTGAGCTACTCTAGTTTCTTAGAATAACCAGCTCAAAATATGCCAAAGAAATATATTTTTGGGGTGGTATATTCTGGTCTCCTACAGTCATATTTTGGGGTGGTGTGTCCTGACCCCCAACGTCATCTAAGATGTGTGCTAAAGATATTTTTTCAGTGTGAAGAGTGGAACTGAGACTGTGAGGGGGAAGGAAATCTGGGTTTCAAGTTGGGAGATGTGGTTTTGGTCCCAGTTCTGCCACAGATTGACCTTGGTCAGATTGCTTGCCGTGACTGGACCTTAACATGCGATGATCTCCACAGTCTCAGCATGCTAGGAGGCTAAGGTAGATGATGCCACTGACCCAACTAAATGGCCAGACTCTAGGTTTGGCCGTGGCAGGGAGTTCTGTCTGGCTTTTTAGTTTAGTCGTGTTTTCGATGATGGAGGATGCTGTAGTAACCATCTTCAGGCATGGGGCTTTTTGCTTTTGAATACATTTCCAGAAGGAAATTACTGGGTCAGAGGGTAAAAACATCATGGTGGTTGTTGCTGTGTGTTGCCATGTTACTTTTCGGAAGCATTGTAACAATTTACAGAGTTGTTGGCTATGAGTGAAATAGCATTTTTAACCCAAATGGATCTAGTATTTGGTATAGTCATTATATTTATGATTTCTGTAGTTTAGTTGGCATAAAATGGTACTTTTAAATTGCTTTATAATAATGAGAACTGCTTTTTTTGAGGGGCGTACACACTGATGAATGTGCCAGGTGTTCACATACAGTATGTCATTTGCTGCTCACACTGACACCATCTGGGAAGCCAAGTAGCTCACCTGAGTCTGTGAGCTGGACTTTGACCCTAAAGGAGTTTGACCCCAGAGCATCCTTTTCTTCAGGTGGCTGTCCATGCTTTGATTTGTGTGTGTGCGTGGTTACCCGAGGGTTGAACTTTGGCTTGTGTGCTTGTTTACTGGCTGTGTTTTGAGGTATGTAAATTTTATGTTTTTATAGAAAATTGAACGTGCTCTTTGTGTAGAATTTATGAACCCTCTGCTATAGTGGAAGCAACAACAGAGGTGCTTCCAGTAGAGTTCGGGAAAGAACTCAGTGAACACCAAGACCTCGCCCTGTGCCTGGGCTCTCTAAAACCCTGTTTTCTCCCCAATGCAGCAGCCCTCCAGGCACTGAAGCGTAAGAAGAGGTATGAGAAGCAGCTGGCGCAGATCGACGGCACATTATCAACCATCGAGTTCCAGCGGGAGGCCCTGGAGAATGCCAACACCAACACCGAGGTGCTCAAGAACATGGGCTATGCCGCCAAGGCCATGAAGGCGGCCCATGACAACATGTACGTGTCCACCCGCCCCTGCGCCACAGGGCAGTGCCAGTCCCGGAATGCCTCGTACCCAGGCCATGGCCTTGGGCAGACGGATCCCTTGACTTACCTATTTGAGCACCTGAGTTTGTTTGAATTCTCAATCTTTTTTGGAACTCCGAAAATGGATGATGTGCCTTTGGAAGCAGATCTCATGGCATGCAAAAATACTTTCTGAGTAATTCAGGGTTATTGTGATGAGCATAGTTTCAAGGTGGAAAGGCCTTTAGAAGGTCCTGTTGTCCAGACCTGTGAATGTGAAGGTGGGGAAGCTGTGTCCCAGAGAGGGAAACTGATTTGCCATGTGTCACATGGGAGCTTGGATAGAACTGGGATTAGAATCGGTGCCCATGATTTTTTCTGATGCTGTCAGGGGCCCTGAAATGTATGGTTCATCCAAGAGCTTTGGATCTCTCTGTTCCTGTGTCTGCTTTTGATGGCGTTTTCTGCCTCCTCCCTTGCTCTCCAGCTGTAGCTGTCGTACTGACAGTGATCTTGCCCTCAGCACTCCTTCTTCCCCTATATGGCTACCTCTCATGGCAGTGGCCTAAGAAACTAGATAACCAAGCTTGTTACAGTTGTAACTAGCCAAGGTAAAGGCCAAGGTAAGGAGGCTCCAAATGAAGACCTCTCTCATGAATAAAACTTCATTTGGGCTGGACGAGATGGCTCACACCATAATTCCAGCACTTTGGGAGGCTGAGGCAGGCAGATCACCTGAGGTCAGGAGTTCGAGACCAGCCTGGCCACCATGGTTGAAACCCCATCTCTACTAAAAATACAAAAATTAGCTGGGTATCGTGGCATGCACCTGTAATCCCAGTTACTAGAGGCTGAGGCAGGAGAATTATTTGAACCCAGGAATCGGAAGTTGCAGTGAGCCAAAATTGTGCCACTGCACTCCAACCTGGGCGACAGAGCGAGACTCCATTTCAATTAAAAAAAAAATAAAAATAAAAATAAAAAATCTGCATTTGTTGTAGTGCTTAGATTTGGCAGCATATATTTGGGGGTGCCAGGAGCCTTTTTTGCTTCCTTTTGGGTACTCAGCTGTGCTGTCCAATGGGTGGGGAAAATGCACCCTATGGGCTTGCCATCTATTTTTGTAAATAAAGTTTTTTTATTATTTGAGACAGGGTCTTGCTGTATCCCGTCACCTGGGCTGGAATACTGTGGCCCAATCCTAGCTCACTGCACTCTCAAAATCCTGGCTCAAACCATCCTCCCACTTCAGCCTCCTGAGTAGCTAGGACTACAGGTGTGTGACATCATGCCTGGCTAATTTTTAAAATTTTTTGTAGGGATGGGGTCTCACTGTGTTGCCCAGACTGGTCTCGAACTCCTGGCCTCAAGTGATCCTCTCTCCTGGGCCTCTCAAAGTTTTGGGATTACAGGTGTGAGTCACTGTACCTGGCCTTAAAAGTTTTATTGAAATACAGTCATGCCCCTTAATTTACATATTGTCTGTGGCAGCTTTTGTGCTACGCAGCAGGGTTAAGTATTTGCAATAGAGACTGTCTGGCCATAAATTCTAAAGTATTTACTATCTGGTCCTTTGCAGAAAAAGCTTGCTGATCGCTGATCTTGCTGTAGGAATGTAAGGTTACAGGAGAAGTAGCCTTCAAATAAGTGAGGTTTTGTCTGAGGGTAGATGTTCATTGGACTGAGCTGCTTGAATGAGAACCATATATGCCTCATTTCTGTGCTCTCCTAAAAACCTAGCAGAGTGCAGCTCATTAAATACTGTGCAAATGTTGACATATATGTGCATATATTGGCTTGAGGAAATACAGGTTTATATGATTGTCAGTGTGTAGAAGAAAATTCTGCATATTTTCAGAATTTGCCTTTCCTTTGGGGTCCTAGAGGATCCATAGGTGGACTGAGTAGATGGAAGGCCCATTAGACGGCATGGCTGTCTTCTGTGATTGTGCTTTTGCTTCCCCCGTGCAGAGTTACCCTTGGACTTGAAAAAGAGCTATTGGCCCAGGAGTTAAAGCCCTGCGGTCTTATCTGACACCTTTGCTAATTTGCATGTAGGACCTTGATAGTGCCACCTGTAGGGTGTTGGACTGGGTAGTGTCTTGAAGACATTCCTGTCCCCTTGAGTCTGTGCTTCTCTATTTTAAAGGGGAGGAGGCAGGCAATAATGCCAAGTAACAAGTAACAGGGAGTCATTGCAGGGGGTGTGGCTGGGAAGTTGATTGTGTGGGGCCCAGTTTCTGCTCCTGCCTTGCCTTGCAGGCCCTCTTTACACAGCCTAACGAATTGATATGATACCTGTCCATTGCATTTGAAGGGATATCGATAAAGTTGATGAGTTAATGCAGGACATTGCTGACCAGCAAGAACTTGCGGAGGAGATTTCAACAGCAATTTCAAAACCTGTAGGGTTTGGAGAAGAGTTTGACGAGGTGAGTAGTTTTGTACAGATCCTATAAGCTTCACAAATGACACCCTGAGGCTGCCCCTTGATGTGCTCTTGAAGGCTCTCAGGCAGGGAGCATTTGGACTTGGACAGAGACAGGACATGGTGTTAACCCTCCCTGAATTCTACATTTTGAGGGACACTTTCCCTATTTGGGGTAGAAGCTTAGGTAGAGTAAAGGAACATTCATCACAACCCTTTAGCAGGCTTCAGGTCACTAACTGATTTGAACAAGTAGCTAGCCTGCACCTTTCCAGGGTGGGCCCTGGCACAGAGCTGGGCAGCAGAGATGACCATGCCCTGGAGAAGTTCACAGGATTTGCCCTGAGACAGCTCCAGCATGAGGGAAAGGTAGAGCAAGGAGTCGGGGGCACTTACCCCTGACCCGGGGGATGTGTCTGGATCTCAGCCACCTGCCAATTTCTGCTGAGCAATTTGGGACCTTGAGTCTCTTAGGTTTTTAAAATAATGGTGCCAGCCCCTGTTGAAGGTACTCCACTGTGTTAGATTTGAATCTCCTAAAGGTCAGATCCTTTCTGCTCGACCTTTCTTTGTGCTTTCTGACCCTCACTGTATAACTGAGAAAACAGCCTGCAGCTCTTACCTTTGGCTCTCAAAACCAGGGTTTTCATGTTTTCACACTGGAGTTTGATGGAAGAATCTCATTCATTTCAAATCAGCAAACATTTCTGAGCATTCACTCGTGTGCCCAGCTCTGAGCCAAAGAAATAGGAAGGCAAAGATACGATCCCCTCTCCCAGATGCTCACAGTGTAGTGCAGGACACCGAGGTCTACATCAGTGATGTGCAGCAGTGATATGTTCCCCAGTAGAAGCTGCTTTAGGATATTTGAATCACAGGGTGTGGAACCTGGAGTTCACCCCCCGCAGACCTTCTCAGAGGGGTGTGTGTCTCCATGAGCATTAATTAGGTAGGAGGCATGACCGCGGGGGCTGGGATTCCCAGGGAGGGCACTCACTTTGTGTTTCCTTTTACTAGGATGAGCTCATGGCAGAATTAGAAGAACTAGAACAGGAGGAACTAGACAAGAATTTGCTGGAAATCAGTGGACCCGAAACAGTCCCTCTACCAAATGTTCCCTCTATAGCCCTACCATCAAAACCCGGTGAGTGCTTCTAGAGTCATGGTACACCCACGAGGTCATGTGGCGGGTGATCTTGTGGTCGGTTGGCTTTGGTTTGTGTCCTGAGCTTGCCCAAGATTGAGAACCAGACAGGATCCATTGTAGTGGCTACAGAGGCCATGTCACCTGGCTTTTTCTGGTTTCTCTCTGGAACAGGGTTTCTTAATCTTGACGCTACGGACATGGCCAGATACCTCTCTGGGTCGAGAGAATGGAGGGCGGGGTTGTCTGGTGCACTGTGGGTGTTCAGCACCATCCCTGGCCTCTGCCTACTAGATGCCAGTAGCAACCGCCCTGAGTTATGTCAACCAAAAATGTCTTCACACATGGCCAGATGTCCCTTTGTAGGGGTTGGATCACCCCCAGTTGAGAGCCTCTTTTCTAGAATGATCTTTCCTATTTCACTAAAGAGAAAGTTCCAGGCACTGTGAGAAGGTATGAGAACATGAGTCCAGGACAGCTCTTGCCCCCTCTCTAGTATCCTGTGCTGTGCACACCTGCAAAAGCCCTGGCCCCTAGAGGCCGCCCCTGGGGGAAGGAAACAGCTTTGATTCCTTTGGAGACCTGATTCTATAAAACCTTCATTTCCTCCTTCTTCCCTTCCCCCATGCCCTTGCACAATATTTCACCCCCAGGTAGAAGTAATCCACACAGAACTTCTAGAAAAAGTGAGGCAATTTGATATGGCATGAGAGAGAGCGCCCTGGGGGCAGTGCCTGACCAGCTGTGGTCACCTCCCTCTCCTGTGTAGAAAGAGGAAACGGCCCCCTCAAGTAGAGTCAGCTGCCTGGAG
Organism: Macaca fascicularis; assembly: GCF_037993035.2. NCBI lineage: Eukaryota > Metazoa > Chordata > Mammalia > Primates > Cercopithecidae > Macaca > Macaca fascicularis. The sequence goes on from NC_088384.1 coordinate 89,877,382, forward strand.
TCCTGTGTAGGCAGAGGCTGTCCAGCAAGCCTCCTGGAGTCCTGTGCGGGCAGAGGCTGTCCAGCGAGCCTCCTGGAGTCCTGTGTGGGCAGAGGCTGTCCAGCGAGCCTCCTGGAGTCCTGTGTAGGCAGAGGCTGTCCAGTGAGCCTCCTGGAGCTGTGTGGGCAGAGGCTGTCCAGCGAGCCTCCTGGAGCTGTGTGGGCAGAGGCTGTCCAGCGAGCCTCCTGGAGTCCTGTGTGGGCAGAGGCTGTCCAGCGAGCCTCCTGGAGTCCTGTGTAGGCAGAGGCTGTCCAGCGAGCCTCCTGGAGCTGTGTGGGCAGAGGCTGTCCAGCGAGCCTCCTGGAGCTGTGTGGCCATGGGTCAAGCCACTTGAGGTGGAGTTGGGGGTTGGCAAGGATTTGATCTCTTGTGTGGTTCTTCCCATTCTCCTCCCACCTTGCAGGCTCTGGGACCGAAGCCTCGTGGGAATCCTGAGGGCCTCTGTGTAGAATCCCTCTTGTTTTGTCTGGGCCTGCTGGAGGTGGAGGGTGGGTGCTGCCAAAGTGTGCTTGGTTTTCCAGAGTTGTATGTTGCAGCTTTTAGGCACCAAGGAGCAGTCTGCCTACAGCCTGGAGAGGAGGCTGGCCACAGGGCAGGGCTGTTTGACAGACACCATGGAGCACAGGCAGCGCTCGTTTCCGGCCAGAACATGTTGAACGCACCAGCCATCCTAAATAGCCTTTTCTGTCTTCACACAGCCAAGAAGAAAGAAGAGGAAGACGACGACATGAAGGAATTGGAGAACTGGGCTGGATCCATGTAACGGGTCCAGCGCGGGCTGGGCCCAGACAGACTGTGGTGACCTGCGCAGCGAGCAGGCGTGTGCGTGTGCGGGGCAGGCAGGATGTGGTGCAGGCAGGTTCCATCGCTCTCGACTCACTCCAAAGCAGTAGGGCCGCGTTGCTGCTCACTCTCTGCATAGCATGGTCTGCACCTGGGGGGACGGGCGGGGGGAGGGGGGTGGGCGGGGTGGGAAGTGCCTGCTGTTTATATTGTTGAATTTCTGTAAAATAAACTGTATTTGCAAATCCAACATTGAGCTTCTGGACTACGCTGACTCCACTGCTGAATCCTCAATGGAAAGGGTCGACCAATTGCAGTTGAAATGACCTGAAATGTAGCCTCTGTCCTTGTAAGTCAGTTGACTTGCTGCACATCTCTTTGTGTACTTGTACGGTACTGGCAGAAAAGTCATTTTTCAAAAGCCATAGGCTTTTCCTTGCCCTTAGCTGTAATAATGCATCCGATTTTGATTTCCTCCAGAGCTGTGTTTCTGTCCATCACCTGTGTATTGGCCCTGTGTTTACCACTCTGGCCCACTCCTCACCCCCTTGCTCCCCTGGTCTTTTGGAGTTTGTGACATTGATTTGAAATGGATGGTGTTCTCTTGAGAGCAAGTGAGATTGTTAGAATTAAGTTCCAGCTATACAGTTTTCTAACATAGCTATAAGGTCCTTGTTGCTGTTTGTGATAACTGATAGATAACTCATTGGAAACATGTGCATACATTTATATTCAGATGAAATTATGGTTTGCACTGTCTATTAAATATCTCGATTAATTTTCATACTTTGCTGTTGTGTTTAATCTATCATTTGCCTCGGGATCTGACCCTTTCCAGACCAGCAGGGTGTACAGTGGAGTCTGGAAACATGGAAGACTTAACCATGACATGTATCAACAGTTTGAATCAAAGAGCAGAGCTTGTCTCACTGGAAGTCTGTTCAAGTTCTAGATTGGCCCTCACCTTGCCTGGTGACTCTCTGGGTACAGTTCAGGGTGAGTTGGTTCTTGGGCACTCCAGGGTCTTCCCTATTTCTTCTCTGCCAGTGTCCATGGGCGGTGCCAGCAGGAGCCTTACCTGTTGGAAGCCATGATGCTCCCATCAGACAAGGCTCATCGGGAACATTGAAGAAATGGCCTTTCCCATGGGGAGGAAGTGTAGGGCAGTGACTGAGAATCTAGGACACAGAGGTCACCTCAGGACTGCTGAGACTCAACATACGACTCTGGCCCAGCCCCTTCCACTCTGTCCCCTTTTCTTTTGGTCTTGTATCCCCTTGAGAATGTGATGCATGCTGTGGAACCTCTTCTGAAAGGTGGATCTCTACATATTCATCCTTAATTTTGCATGCAAATTTGCAGTATTGAGAGGACACCCCCATCCCCCGTGCTCACTCCCAAACCTTTTAAAGTAAAACCAACCTGAGTTCATAACGAGACACCATCATTGCTCACCGGGTGCCCTGGGGCAAGTTGCCTACCCTCCCTGGGGCTCCTGTTCTCACCTGGAAAGCAAGGGGATGGCAGCAGATCAGTCCTGAGGTCCTGCCTGTGTGGAGCGGCTCATGCCCTGTCCCTCACCCCTCATTGCATCATCCCAGGGCTGCCACACTTAGATGGGACTTGAAGACAGTGGCTTAAAAATTCCTGACTTCTGTGGAGGTTGGGTCTGGCTAGTCTCAGAAGTTCTTTCACCTCAAAACAAATCTAGTGGCAGTGCTCGCTGCCAGCTTCCACCCCCTCAGCCTGCAGTTGGTGTGGCCTCTGGGTATCACTGGTGTGGGAGACCCAGTGGACTTTTTTTTTTTTTGAGACGGAGTCTCGCTCTCTTGCCCAGGCTGGAGTGCAGTGACGCGATCTCGGCTGACTGCAAGCTCTGCCTCCCGGGTTCACGCCATTCTCCTGCCTCAGCCTCCCGAGTAGCTGGGACCACAGGCGCCTGCCACCAGGCCCGGCTAATTTTTTGTATTTTTAGTAGAGATGGGGTTTCACTCTGTTAGTCAGGATGGTCTCGATTTCCTCACCTCATGATCCACCCACCTCAGCCTCCCAAAGTGCTGGGATTACAGGCGTGAGCCACCGCGCCTGGCCCCGCAGTGGACTTTCTTAAGCTCTTCTCATCAGCTATTACAGGGCGTCTTGCCCTAGGCCTGTTTGGGGGGAACTTGCAGACTCAGTCCTCTAGCTCGTGAATCCAGGAGCCAGGTCCGGGGCAGGGCCTGTGACTCCTCTGAGCAATAGCTGCTTATTTCTACTAGGTGTGGGTCTTGTGCCAGGGCCTGTGGGGTACAGTGTTCAGTAATACCCAGCCACTCTCCTGTTCTCAGGAGGTTCTTGGGGCCACAGAGAAGTTACTGAGTCAGGATTCCTTGGCTACAAGCAACAGAAGCCTCAACCCACTGGTATAAGCAATGAAGACATTTACTTACTTATGAAAACTTAGTCAACAAATATTTATTGAGCACCTACTCTGTGCTAAGTACTGTTCAAAGGGCCAGGAGTACAGGCATCAGAGTCCCTGCCCTCAAGGTGGTTACAGTCTAAAAATTTTAGGACAAGAAGTCTTGGTGGTGGGGCGAGGCGGGGGTTCTGGGTTTGGGGTAGTGGCTCAACCATGTCCTCAAGAACCAGATTCTTTGCATCCTTCTGCTCTGGCACCCTGCACACATAGAGGCTTTTTCCTTTTTTTTTTTTTTTTGAGACAGGGTCTCACTTTGTCACCCAGGCTTGGATACAGTGCTGTAATCATGGCTTACTGCAGCCTCAAACTTCTGGGCTCAAGCAGTCCTCCCACCTCAGCCTCCTGAGTAGCTGGCACATGCCACTACTCCTAGCTAATTTTTAAATTTTCTGTAGAGAGGGAGTCTCACAATGTTGCCCAGGCTGATCTTGGACTCCTGGGCTCAAGCGATGCTCCCACCTCGGCCTCCCAAGGTGCTGGGTTTACAGGAGTGAGCCACCGCACCTGGCTGGAAGGCTTGCCGTCTCTTGGTTGTGAGATGGCTCTTCCTCACATGCCCAGTGTCAGGAAGCAGCAGACCCAGCACCCGCCAGCTTTTCCTTCACCCGAGCCTACGTTAACAGGCCAGGCTTCCCGAGTCATCTCACAACTTGTCCCTTATGCCTCATGGACCATAACTGTCACATCGCCACTTCTTGCTGCAAGGGAGTCTGGAATGTTTGTACCGGACGAAAGGGACCAATAGGGCTCTCCCGTAGGGCTAGGGCTGGAGCCTCCCTTCCCTGAATATATTACTGCCCACTTACTTGATACTGGCTGGAATTAGGCTTCTGTCAGCAAGGAAGAAGGAGGGATAGTTGCTGAGTAGGTGGAACGACAGTGTCCACCATGGAGGCAGAACCAAGAACATAAGATAGATATGTGGTTGGTGCTACCAGTTTCTTCCAAAAAGTGGATCTGATCGTGACACTTGGTCCTTTCGAATCCCTCAGTCTGCCTCTATCCTCTCCTGTTCTGGGCAGACTAAAGGTGCGTCACCATTATCCAAGGAACTTGTGAAAAATCCCCAGAGCTGGGTGGAGACTCAAGAATTGGATTTCACTGCTGGGTGTGCAGTGGCTCACGCCTGTAATCCTAGCACTTCGGGAGGCCGACGCAGGTGGATCACTTGAGGCCAGGAGTTTGAGACCAGCCTGGCCAACATGGTGAAACCTCGTCTCTACTAACAATACAAAAATTAGCTGGGTGTGGTGGTACATGCCTCTAATCCCAGCTACTTGGGAGGCTGAGGCAGGAGGATTGCTTGAACCCCGGAAGCAGAGGTTGCAGTGAGCTGAGATTGCACCACTGCACTCCAGCCTGGGCAACAGAGTGAGACTCTTGTCTCAAAAAAAAAATTGCATTTTCACAAACTCCTGAGGTAGTTCTAATGTAGGTGGGCTGGAGCCCACACTTGAACACTCAAGATCGACAGGATCAAGTCCTCAGAATGGCTAACTTGGCGTCATGACCTGGCCCCCATTTTCATCTCCCTTTGAACCCCAAATCCTGTTACCCAGACTTCCCTGTCTCCTGGAGCATGTGCTCTGGCCCTGTGGCCCTCCCCTCCTGGATACAGCCCTCCCTGTCCTGCAGGAGCTTCAGCTTCCTCCTCTGCTGCCCACCCCTCCACGCTGTCTCTTCATCATTTCCCACTCCCTTACCAGATGCTGAGGTTGCTGTACTTCCTGGCCCCTAGGTCCACCTGGTACTGATCAGGTACAAAGACGTTTATGTGAACACCGGTGTGGTGGAAAGTCAGAGGGAAGTACTGTCGCCAGAGTGTGCCAGGAGGAGACAGGATCTGAGCTTGCATGTGAAGGAGCAGATTTTCCACGTGTGCCTGTGAGGGGTGGAACACTGTAGACCAAGGGAACCTGATGAGGGAGACACGGCAGGGAGGCCAGGGGCTGCCTCAGGAGGAGTTGGCTGGGGAAAGGGGCTTGCTTGGAGTGAGTGGGAGGTAGAACTGGAGAGGGAGGCTGGAGCTAGATGGGATGGAGGGCATGAGACTAAGGCAAGTGCAGGCAGGCAGGAAAGGATGGAAGGAAAGGCAAGGAGGAAGGAAAGAAGGAACAGAAAACAGGAAGAAAGGGAGAAAGAAAATTAGGTTCTCAGGCAATAATTTGGGGCCAGGAGAGGATAGAGATGAAGCTTCTAAGGTTGCCTTCCATTTCCCTCAGTGATGTGGAGACAGCTTTGCAGCAGCTGTGATCCTGTACAGTCAAACCCCACTGCTCCAAGTAGAGACAACACTGGGCAGGCGTGTGGCCAGGCCACATCAGCAGCCTGTAACGTGGACACACCAACTTCAGTTAAAACAACAGAAATATATTCTCTCACAGTTCAAGGGATCAGAAGTCCAAAATCTAGGTATCAGCAGAGTGTCTGGTGGAGAAGGATCCTCCTTGGCCCTTGTGGCTTCTGGTATCTCCCGGCATTCTTGGGTGCCCCTTGGCCTGCTGCCGCATTGTCCCAAGCAGCAAGTTTGAGAATCCCACCTGGTCTGTGAGATAATCTTTTCTAGTGCAACACCGTCATCCCCATTCTGCAGATGAGGAAACTGAGGCCTAGAAAGGCTCACTTCCCTGAGGCTTGTGTTTATTTAGGGAATGGAAGCGTTCACTCAAGCCAGACTTCAGGGTCAAATGTGCATTGGGAATCTCCAAGGGACATCTCCCAAACTACCTGACCAGGGTGTGAGTTCCGCCGAATATCTTTTGGGAAACGCTGTCGGGGGAGCCCTAGAGCGTGTGGGGTCCTCCCCATCCCTCTTCCTGGATTTGAGGGGCCGACGTGGCAGCGCGCCCAGGGGCCTGCAGGTGGCGCCATGTCCCAGGCTGTGAGACCCCGCTCCCGCCAAACTGAGGGGAGAGGAGACAGTGAGCTCCTCCCGGCTGGTCTACGCCTGGCGCAGGGAGGGGCCTAGAGGAGGTGGTGGAGTGGGGCGGGGAGCGGTGTCTGCTTAGCATCGGGGGCTGTTCCCTTGCCCTACCTCGCTTTCCCCTCTCTCCATGCTTCTCAGGTCCCCACTGCCCCCCTCACTCCTTCGTCCCCCACCTGCCCGCAGGGACACCCCCATGGGTAGGGAGAGGGCTGTGTCCTAGCTCCTGCCAGGGTCTGGAGGCCAAGAGCCCTCGTGTAGAAGGGGGCCAAGCCAGCCAGGAGGTGGGGCCATTGTAACAACAATCAGCAATAGTCACTGTGCACGGAGGCCCACTCTGCGGTGCTGGGGTCGGGGGCCGCAGTTGCTAGCTGCTCGCTCATCTTCTGGGCGGTCTCCCTGTTCCAGGTCCCTGTGCTGGCCCCAGGAGTCCAGCAAAGCAGGACAGCTCTGTGGACATGGGTACATGTGTGTCCCCCACCTCAGGTCCTGCATCTGGCGTAGCCGGAAGGCAACCCGCTCCTGGGAGGGTGGGAGTGGGTCCCAGGCTGGGGACTTCAGTTGTTGCCCTGGAGCTGGTTCTCAAGAGCACAGACCCAAACCGCTGCCCTCTACTTCCCCGGTGAGCTCCCCACCCCCATACCTTAGGCAAATTTCCTTTTCCAACCCCACTCCACCAGTTTCCTCTGCCTCCTCCTCCTTCTGCGAGGTTTGTGGGCCCAGTGTGGCCTCGGGGCTGAGGGGATCTCATGGGGCTGAGCCTCACCTTGCACAGTGCCTAGCGAGGCCTGGGGAGGGGTGCCCAGAAGACATGTTTTTATCATACTGCCAAGGAGGGCCTTGGATGCACTTGGGGAAGCGCTGAGGAAGAAATGCCTTCAGAAAAAAAGACCCTGATTTGTAATCTTTGCTGATTTCCATCGTGTAAATTCTCTTACCATGGCCAGCTTCAAGCTACCAACGTGACAAAAAGTTCCTTCACATTCAGCCATTCCTGTGCTCCCTGGAATATGTGGGGGGAAAAAGTTGAACCATAGGGTCTCAGACCTGGTACAAGCCAGCTCCAGCACAACAGTGGGAAAGGTCTGTTTAGGACTCTGCTTGTTACAGAAAGATCCCTGCCCTACTTTGGTCAGGATGGGCTACATCACTGAGGGGCCCAGTGCAAAGTGAAAATACAGGGCCCCTTGCTCAAAAATTATTAAGAATTTCAAGACAGCAACAATAGACTATTAAACCAAGTGTGGAGCCCTTCTGAGTGAGGGCCCTGTGTAGTTGCTCAGGTTGCACATCCATGAAACCTGCCCCGGCTCTGTTCCAGGCCACCAGGATGGCTTGCCTGCCAGGACCTCCTCACTGGCCTTCCTGCTGTCTCCCTGACCTCCTACAAACCATTCTCCACTCAGCAGCCAGGGGTACCTCTTAGTCTCTGGGCTGGATCTTGTCACTCCCACACCTGCCGCTTGTCCTTGAGAGCAAGGGCAAAGCTCCACTGCCTGGCCTGGTTCTGAGACCCTGGGCTCCCCAGTTACATATCCTTATAGCTCCGCACACATGCTGCCTGGCTCTCTTCCCTGTGGAAACTACATTTCCTTGTATGATCTCTCCCTTTATACCATCAGCAGCATAGTCCTGCGCTCAGCGCCACTGCAGGCCTGCACTTAGTAGATACTCAGTACGTGCTAAGTTGAACCAAATGAATTAATTGATGAAAAAGACAATTGGATCAGGATAGGGCTGTTCCAAATGTTTTCTGGCAACAGACTCATTTCATCAAATGAGATCTTACAGGGAAACCCACGACATGAAACAGAAAAGGGCCGCTGCTTTGCCTGCGATGGGAGGAGGGACCAGACACCTGACTCCGGAGGCCACGCAGCCACTGCCTCTGCAGAACCTGGTTTGGCAGCGCCAACATTGCCACTTTCCTTTGTTCTTCCTGCATTTAATCTTAGCCGACCCCTCCTGGGTGACGTTGACGATCTGGTTTCTGTTCGTATTAGCCGGACTGGGAACTTCAGCTGCCACATTGTCGTACAGGATGATGCTCCTCTCTCCCCTTCTCCCTGTATCTGCGGATCACTCGGCCATCGCTTGGCTCTGAGAACAGCGGCTGGGCTGAGTCATGGGCAGAGGATTTGGTGTCCTTTGGGGAGGGGTGCTAATGGTGAGCACAGAGGCAGGGCTGCAGTCCCGCCCACTGCCAGCACAACCAGCCTCCCCTACTCCCCTCCACTTTGGTCAAGTGACCTTCTGTGGCTGGGGGTGAGGTGCTGCCTCTCACTGACCTCTAACCTTGCTTGAACACCCGCCAGCATTTATTGAGCGCTTGCTGGGTGCCAGCATGTTGCCAAGGGCTCCCGGGGTTTTATTTCCATGGGTCCTCACTACAACTCTTAGGAATGGCTATTACCATGTTCCCCATTGTACAGATGAGAAAACGGAGGCCCACAGAGGGAGAGGACTTGACCAAGGCCACACAGTGGATGATCCAAACTTCCGACCCACCCTGGCCCACAATGGGCAGCGGAGCCAGAGACCAGTAGTTTATAGATGAGGGGGAAAGAGGAACCAGGGCCTCATGCTGTTTCTGGTGGCCTGGCTGCATCCCCCGACCCTGGGACGTGCTCCTGACTCTTACCTGGGAGGCAGCATAGCAGGCGGCACTGGAAGCAGAGGGGCCTGAGCTAGAATCCCGGCTCTGTTGCCGACCAGTTTGGTAACCCAGCTATGTGGGGTCTCACCAGCGTCACTCTCCTGCCTGGAGCAAGGGAAGCAGAGATGTCAGAAACTGCCTCCCCAGTTGGGGGTGGGGTGGGGGCACGTGAAGGAGAGGTTGTCTTGGCACATGGCATATCTGAACACTCGCTGGAGTGGCTGTGGGGGGTCTTCACCCTTTACCCACCTTGGGCCATCTTAGAATGAAGGAAAATTGATCCCCCAAGGAGTTCTCTTTCCTGTCCTTCCTCAGAGCATCTCGGAGTGGGACCCTAAGGGGACCCTCCGCTTGGGGCTGTCCTGGGCTGGGCATCCTCCCCTCCCTGCTCCTGATGTGGAAACTGCCGGGGTGGGTGCCACATGAGGAGGGCCAAGGTGCTGCGTTCTAGTCCTTGCCTGGCCACTGACTGGTGCCTCGACCCTCTCTGGGCCTCAGTTTCCCCACCTCCAGCATGGGTCTCCTGCAGAGCCCGTGAGGCAGCAGAGGATGGATTTGAGCCTGGCTGTGTGTGGTCGGGGCACCTCCCATACGCGACGGGGTGGATCAGTCTCCTGGTATTGCCGTGACAAATGACCATGAACTGAGTGACTGAAAACAAGACACGCATTCGCTCACAGCTCAGGCCGGCAGTCTCGTATCAAGGTGTCAGCAGGGCCACGCTCCCGCAGACACTCCGGGGGAGAACCCTGCCCTGCCTTCTCTGGAAAAGATGTGGCGATCCCTGGCGTTCCTGGGCTTGTGGTCTCCAATCTCTGCTCTGTCTTCACGTCTCCTCTGTGTGTCTTCTCCTGTCTAACGACACCTGTCATTGGATTTAGGGCCCACTCGGGTAATCCAGGATGATATCATCTTAAGATCCCTAACTTAATTATATCTGCAAAGACTCTTTCCCTAAATAAGGTCATATTCACAGGTTCCAGGGATTTGGATGTGGACATATCTTTGGGGGCTATGACAGTCAGCTGCACCTCACAGGCTCGCTCTCAGAGAAAGGCAAGTCAGGACCAGTGGATTCCTCTAAGGACCTTGGACAGTGCCACATACAGTAAAGTCAACAAATGTGAACCCCAAGAAAGACATGCAGGCACAGGGAGGAAAAGATCATGGGGGAGCTTGCCCTGGCAGTGCTGAGACCCCTTCACCCCCGCTTTGGGCCTTGTCTCTGGGGGTGGGCCAAGTCTGACCCCTCCAGGCCGGGGCGGCAGCACACACCGCCAGCCTTGCGTCTCGGCATCCCATTCTGGCAGAGCACTACCCAGAAACATATTTTACCCATAAACGGGCCAATTAAGAAGGCAAATGTTTTCAAACAGGAGGATTTACTGGCATAGAATGTGCCATCCCTCTAAGCAAGAGGAGTGGGGGTGTGTGCGGAGCCATCTGGAGGGGAGTTGTTTATCATATTTATTTAGTTACAAGTTGCTGGTTTGGAACTGGCAGGGCTTTGTGAGGTGGGAGCGCAGATCCCTGGGAGGGCACAGGCTCGGGTGGCTCTGTGCACAGGGGCATGTCCGTGTCTGTTCAGACACGTATATCTTTGTGCCTGAGCGTATGTGACCATGCGCCTACATGTGGGTGTTTGCCTGCCTATGCGTGTGCGTACCCTTTATTGGTCTGCTCTCTGTGTGTGCACACATGTGCCTCTGTGTGTAGAGGGGCATGCACACATGAGTGTAAGCGGGCCTAGAGATGTCCTGGTATATGCGTGTGCACATGCGTGTTTGTGTGTATGTCTGTGTAATTCTTCTTTGTGTGTGGATGCATGTGTGGCCTTGTGTGCACTTGCCTGGGACAGATCCTTCCTGCCCTACCCGATCTGACTTCCAGGCAGTCTTGGACATCTCTGAGAGTCTCTTCCCTGACAATTTCCCACATCATCCTCTTTCTTTGATCTCTTTCTCTTCCCTGCGTCTTCTCTTCTCTCTCTAGACCAGGGGACACCAGTAGATCACGTGAATGAGAGAAGAAGGTCTGGCCTGGGCTAGGCCTTTGATGCAGACTCATTGTGTGTGGCAAAGGCAAAGGAATTGTCTTGGGCTCTGCAAACATATATGCTCTCCTATTTTACCTAAACGCGTGGATCTGACTCTCTGAGACTGCTCTGTTTCCCTGCATTTGATAGAGACAGGGGACAAAGAATCATTACAAGTGCTGTGATCACCAACAAGAACTACTTAGCCTCAGGTTCTGGGAGGCAATAGACAAGGGTGGGGGCTGTGGTGAACAGGAGATCGCGTGCCCCTGTCTAAGGGACAACCACTCCTCGGTGATGGTTGCTTTGAGGGATTTCCAGTCTCTGTTGCCAGGTCTTCTGAGTTCTAAGAAAAACCAAAGATTTGTATTTTTAAGAGAGCATGCTTGATTTTTAAACATTGGCTCAAAGATTTTTGAAACACTGCAGGCCAAATGGAACTTGTGTGCAGGATGAATGAACAGGGTGCTCATCTGCAGCCTACCCCACGCTCCATGTGCACCCCTCTGATCTGTGGCTGTAGAGATCATTGTCAAGCTCACAACCAACATCTGTGCCTCAATTTTGGGTCTAGACCCACTATGAGTCAGACCCTGTCATCCTGGGCCCATGTCTCACGAGCACCATGAACCCAGCATGCCCATGAGGCAATGCCGCATCTTTCCACCATCGGTGCCTCCCTTGAGTCCCCGAATCACAGGCAGCCCCGCCATCAGCTCTGGAGACTGGAATCTGGGTGTCATCCTTGGGTCCTCACTGCCCCTCAGCCTCCATGGGCATTGAATCAGTCACACAGTCCTACTGGCTTTGCCTCCAGCACACATCTCTACAGCCTCCGCCATCTCTCCCCTGAATGACAGTGGCAGCCTACTCCAGCTTCTCCAGGCTTCTAGTTGTGCCTCCCTGCTCCTTCCCTGTCTACCTCTCCAGCCTTGTCCTTCTCTCTCCCTGCTGGCACTTTAAGCTTCAGCAACACCAGACTGCTTTTGTTCTATTTATTGCCTCTTGCCTTTGCAATGACGTCCCCTCTGCATAGAATGCCTTTCCAGGCCTCTCCACTTCCCCCAACTAACTCCTCTTTATCCTGTGAGATCCCATAGGAAGCTCCCTCTGCAAAAGAGTGATAAATCTCAGCCAGCAGGGTTGTTCTCAGACTGCATGAGATCCTTCCTGGCACAGTGCTCGGCACACAGTAGGCGCTCACTTGACGTGCGTGCCTCCCCATCCGCTGGCCTCCCCTGCCTGCCACTGTCTCTGGAGGGAGGACTGTGGGCACTGCCTGGGCCCTGAGGGATGAGACAGAGTGGCCCCCAGACAGGTGATCTCACCACCTTCCCCAGGCTTGGAGCCGGTGACTCTCAAATGACATCAGCCACGGAACTTCACCAGCAGGTCAGATGGGCTTTCCAATCAGCCCTCTCCTGTTAAATAGGCATTTTGATATTTTCACTGGACGTACATTAGTCACGGAGAATTCTGATTTGCAGAGCCTGTGTTTTAGAGTGTGACGTTCTAGGCTGTAAAGATAATCGGCTCTCATAAGAGATGGTTTCCTTGGTGCCAAGGGTGGGGGATTGGGGTGGTGACAGCATGATTGGAACTCTAAATGTCTAAAGTGACTGTCTCGAGTCCCCCGAGCCACAATTCAATCAGCTTCTCCAAACGAGAAATTCAACTGTGAGCATTAAAAAAACGGTGGAGGATGAAAATCAAAAACGAAAAACACTCAAGATGAAATGAAGTTTTTAGGGGCATTGGATGGAAGTTTTAAAAATGAACAGTCACAGCCCTCCAAAAGGTGCGTCCTCTCCAGCTCGGCGGGAGCAGGGAAGGTTTGCTTTCTGGGATTCCGGAAGAACTTTTGAAGTTTCTTCTTCCTTTCTTCCCCTCCCTTCCTTCCTCCCTCCTTTATTCTCTTCCTTCCACAGATGTTTCCTGAGCACCTACTGTGTACCGGGCACCACGCTGGGCACTGCAGACCTAACAACGAACAAGGCAGATGTTGTTTCTGCTCTTGCAGAGTTTATAATCCTCCCCTACTATTAGGCCTGAGGGTCGTTTCCAGTTTTTCATGGTTGCAGGTAATGAGTCAATGAACATTTTTGCACGCATACCAGGTGAGGCATGGAATGAAGTTTTCTGTTGCCCCAGAAATGGTGCCTGAGGCCAAGCTACAGACAAAGGCATCAAATACGCCACGTTATTTTTTAATTTAATTGTATTTTGAGACAGAGTCTTGCTTTGTCACTCAGGTTGGAGCGCAGTGGCTCCATCTCAGCTCACTGCAACCTCCACCTCCCAGATTCAAGTGATTCTCCTGCCTCAGCCTCCCGCGTAGCTGGGATTACAGGTGTGTGCCACCATGCCTGGCTAATTTTTTTTTTTTTTAAGCAGCCATGGGGTTTCACCATGTTGGCCAGGCTGGTCTCGAACTCCTGACCTCAAGTGACCTACCTGCCTCCCAAAGTGCTGGAATTACAGGAGTGAGCCACCGCACTTGGCCAAGTCCCCCAGACACATCCTTCACGGCTTATACAGTCTAGCCAGTTCGGTTATCCCCAGCGTCTCCTGGCTCCCCTGGCTCCTCACCTTGTTCTGCTCCATAAGCAGTAAACTGACAAGAGACGGAGAGAGGGGAATTATTGGATAGTAAGTTGTCACCCCTGGGAGGGGGTCAGTTATTGTCCCCTCCCTGTGGGAGAGGAAAGGGGCTCTCTAAAGGGACCCCTTGCAGAGATGGGAGGTGTCCACTAGATGGGCAGACAGGCATCTCGGGCCATGTTGGAAGGTGTGTGTCTGCTTAGACAGTGGCCCAGCCTCTGCCCTGGGACCTCTGTGGGGTTGGACTAGGTATGGGTGGGCAGGCAGGGGATGCATGGAGGAGTCTGTGGCCAAGTCGACCCCAGAGAACAAGGCTGGCTGGGACTGTTTACCAGGGCAAGGACTCAAGGGGCAGCAGAAGGCTGGGTATGGTGCCTCATGCCTGTAATTCCAGCACTTTGGGAGGCTGAGGCGGGCCAATGGGTCAGGTGTTCGAGGCCAGAGTGGCCAACATAGTGAAACCCCGTCTCTACTAAACATACAGAAACTAGCTTGGCATGGTGGCATGCGCCTGTAATCCCATCTACTTGGGAGGCTGAGGCAGCAGAATCGCTTGAACCCAGGAGGTGGAGGTTGCAGTGAGCCGAGATGGCACCACTACACTCCAGCCTGGACGACAAAGTGAGACTCTGTCTCAAAAAAAAAAAAAAAAAAAAAAAGAGGAGGGCAGCAGGAGGTCTGGGTGGCTGCGTGGGGTGCGAGTTAGTGGGTGGGAGAAGCAGGGCCATGGTGGTGGTCCCATGTCAGGGCCCCTGCAGACACAGAGGCCCTAGACCACAGCTGGGGGGCATCTGCATACCCTCCTCCTTCACTTGGCCCTGGCTCCTGGATGCTGTCTCTGTCTACCCTCTCTTACCCTCTACAACTGCCAGGCCAGGCCAGGGGCTGCCTCTGGGTTCTTGAGGCCCCAGGGTTCCTGCTGCCTCAGCATAGCCCTGGCCTGTCACTGCCAGGTCCATGTCCATCTCCGGCTGATAGCAGGGGCTTTGTCTCGTTGGCTGCTGTATCCCCCGTGCCTGGCACAGGGCTGGTAAGCAGCAGGCGCTTGCTATGTGTTTGTGACAGGACCTTTGTTGGAGGAGCACTGAGCTGAGGGGAAGGTCGGCTCAGGGTCCCCCGGCTGCAGAATACTGTCCTCTGTGGAGGGGAGGGCGGGCTCAGGGTCCCTGGGCTGCAGGGCGCCGTCCTCTGCCAGCTCTTTATTATCCCTCCTCTTTATGCCCTGCCTTGGTCTGGCTTTCACTTTACAACCAAATAAATACATCTTCATCCTCATAGAGAGTTTTCCTCTGGGCAGTGCTCCGAAGAACTGGAAATGCTCCCAGGCTAGGTTTATGGCAAAGGAGCCACCAGGAGGGGACTTCTTGAGGCTGGTTAGGTGACCCCAGGCCTTTACCAATGCTGTGCTCTCTGCCAGCTGTGTGGGCTGAATACATCCTCCTCTGATGAGGCCTGACCGAAACCCCATCTCCCCTAGGAAGCTTTTTTTTTTTAATTTAATTTTAATTTTAATTAATTAATTTTTTTTCAGACGGAGTCTCGTTCTGTCGCCCAGGCTGGAGTGCAATGGCGCGATCTCCGCTCACTGCAAGCTCTGCCTCCTGGGTTCATGCCATTCTCCTGCCTCAGCCTCCCAAGTCGCTGGGACTACAGGTGCCCGCCACCACACCTGGCTAATTTTTTGTACTTTTTTAGTAGAGACGGGGTTTCACCATGTCAGCCAGGATGGTCTCGATCTCCTGACCTCGTGATCCACCTGCCTCAGCCTCCCAAAGTGCTGGGATTACAGGTGTGAGCCATCGTGCCCGGCCAGGAAGCTGTTCTTCATCTCCCAGCTGTGTCAGGGAGTTCTTCTATCTAGTCCTACAAGAACCCTTCATCCCACATCATCAAAACAGGATTTTAGTTGTCTGTGTCTTTTTCATTAGACCGGGCACTCCCTGAGGGCAGGGACTCGGCGCTGTGTCCCCAGCACACATAAGGTGCTCATCACGTGCTTTTGAAGGCAGTTGATTGCTTGAACCAGGCTAGAAGGTGATATACAGAGTGTCTAGAAATGAGTTAGGTGTGAGGTTGAGATGAGGCAGGGCACACGAGCTGGATAAATAAACAGAGGGAAGGGCAGGCTAGGGAGAGGGTGTGGTGTGAGCAGAGGCACCACGGCAGGACACAGCTTGGTGTTCGGGGCTCTCAAACAGTGAGACTGCTGGCTGAGCCCGAGCTCCAGGCATGGGGCGGGAAGCCAAGAGATGGTAACTAGGGTTGGCGTGGCAGATCTGGAGAGTAGGTGACAGACTCAACTGAGGTCCTAGAGGTGGAATCCATGGGGACAATTATTGGAGTAGGAGGGTGGCCGGGATGGAGACCAGTACCCTGGCTCACAACTGGGCAGCTGGTGGAGACAGAGGAGGAGTTGGGGGTGGGGTTGGGGGTGGGGAGCAGCTGTGCTCAATGTTGGACCCTCCGAGTGGGACATGGGGCATCGGGGGAGATGCCCAGGAGGCCCTGTGATCTGGAGAAAGGTCCAGGCTGGAGAAGGAGCAAGGACACGGCTGGCAAGGGGGCGCCCGAGCCCGTGGAGTGGACAGAAGCCGAGGAGGAGGGGGACTTCACCCCGAGCTTACAGCTCCTTGCATAACTTAATTGCCAATATGATTAAACATGTAAATGTTTATTTAAAAATAAATGTATTTAAAAACTTAAAGTTTGGATTCAGGGACATTTTAAAGAAAAAGCACAGATGGCCAGGCGTGGTGGCTCACGCCTGTAATCCCAGCACTTTGGGA
Source organism: Macaca fascicularis (assembly GCF_037993035.2). Classification (NCBI taxonomy): domain Eukaryota; kingdom Metazoa; phylum Chordata; class Mammalia; order Primates; family Cercopithecidae; genus Macaca; species Macaca fascicularis. Next base: position 89,893,666 of record NC_088384.1, read on the forward strand.
GGCCGAGACAGGTGGATCACGAAGTCAGGAGATCGAGACCGTCTTGGCTAACATGGTGAAACCCCATCTCTGCTAAAAATACAAAAAATTAGCTGGGTGAGGTGGCGGGCACCTGTAGTCCCAGCTAACGGGAGGTTGAGGCAAGAGAATGGCATGAACCTGGGAGGCGGAGCTTGCAGTGAGCCAAGATCGGGTCACTGCACTCCAGCCTGGGCAACGCAGCAAGACTGTCTCAAAAAAAAAAAAAAAAAAAAAAAAAAGCAAGTAAAAGAGAAAACATAGACGTAACAGTGAATTGCACATTGCCTTTCCCAAATATGCTCACATTATGTTCTGAAAAGTTCCCTCTGCTCCTTGCCCACTCCATCCCACTCCCCAGGGAGTAACTGATTTCTCTTTCCAGCGTGGTCCAAAGGGCTTGTCAGGGGTTTGCTGTCAAGTGAGTGATGTAAACCCTCCCCTCCACTAGTCCCAGGAGGTGTCAGTAGTGTTCACTGCTCACTGGCATGTTTCAGGATAAACTCTTTTGTGGAAACAAGAAAAGGAGAAAAGGAGCTTGGGCCTGTGTCACTGGGAGTTCACTTGGGGGCCCCTGGAGCTAGACAAGGTGGGACAAACTGATGTGTACATCACACAGCCCTCCTCAGAGGGGTGTCCCATTGTCCCCATTTTACAGAGTTGGCGACTGAGGCTCAGAGAGGTGACTCTCCTAAGGTCATGACACTGATGAGTGGCCGAGCTTGGATTCAAACCCAGGTGTGCCCAGCTTCGCCCAGGCTCTTGCTCATATTTTTAGGAGAAGACACAGACCAAGTTTGTTTTACATCAGGATTCAGAGATTCAGGATCCGGAGCTCTAGAGACCATTTGACAGATGGAGAGACTGAGGCAGAATTAGGACTAGAACCGAGTTCTACTGCCCCTGAGTCTGAAGTTTTCACCGTCAGCAATCATTCAGGGTGAAGGGATCTTGCAGGAAAGATGACAACTGGATGGGGCCAGGGTTCAGAAGTGTGTGCAACTGGGGGGTTCAGAAGCTTCCCTGGAGGCTGCAGCCAATTCCCCCCACCTCTCCCTTCCATCCCTCACATAACCTACTTGGCCCCTGTGAACCCATGGTTCCTGCTCAGAGCAGGCGGCCAAAGCAGTGTCTTTGCTGCAAGCGAGGGACTGAGCTGTTCAATGAAGAATCATGTCCTTCATCTTGTCCCCTGCATTTTACACCACCATGTAAAATTTTCCATTAATTCCTCGGAATAAAATGTAGTGGCTGTTAATTTTTGACGCCTGGGAAGTAGCCAGTGAATGCCTTTTTATGCCTGAAACTATTTTCTACCATTAGGAGAGTGTAATAAAAAGTTTTCTTTCTTTGATTTTATTTTTTAATTAGATGAGAGGGTTTAGGCCACTCTGCTGTCGGAGCTGTGGCCGGCAGCTGGGAGCCCAGGACGCGGCAGAGGAAGGACACGAACACCTTCACTCTCAAATACCTTCCCCACTGTCAGGCCTCGCCTCTGAGCCAACCGGGAGGGCCAAGGTCTGGCCCAAATCATAAAAACCCCCCAATCTTCATTGCTTTTCCAGAAAGGCTGTTTGCAAGAAGTAGCACGCTTCTGCGAGAAGTTTCTGTCCTGGGCTTTGGCTTCGCACAGACGTGAGAAATTCCTCCTCTGGGTCTCCGGGTCTAAGTCTTGGATCCTCAACTTAGTAGCTGAGGGACTTTGAGCAAGTCCCTTCCCCTCTCTGGGTTTCTCCTCTGTAAAAGCCCCCAGGGTTGTTGACTAAGGCGATATTGATTAAAGGAGAAATAGGCGTCAACCATCTAGGCCATAGTAGATACCCTGGAAATAATGATGATGGGGGAGTGTGTTTAAGAGGCGGGAAAGGGCCAGCACGGTGACTTATGTCTATAATTCTAGTGCTCTGGGAGGCTGAGTCAGGAGGATCACTTGAGGCCAGGAGTTCATAGACCAGCCTGGGCAACATAGTGAAATCCTACTCTAATAATTTTTTTTTTTTTTTTTTTTGGAGACAGGGCCTTACTCTGTCATCCAGGCTGGAGTGCAATGATGTGATCTCAGCTCACTGCAATCTCCACCTCCCATGCTCAAGCGATCCTCCCACCTCAGCCTCTCAAGTAGCAGGGACCACACGTATGTACCACATCTGGCTAATTTTTTCTATTTTTTTGTAGAGATGGGATTTTGTCATGTTGCCCAGGCTGGTCTTGAACTCCTGAGTTCAAGTTGATCCATTCACCTAGCCCTCCCAAACTGCTGGGATTACAGGTGTGAGCCACTGTGCCTGGCCTACAAAATAAAAAAAAAAAATTAACTGGGCATGGTAGTGCACCCCTGTAGTCCTAACAATTTGGGAGGCTGAGGTGGGAGGATCGCTTGAGTTCAGGAGTCAAGGCTGCAGTGATTATAATTGTGCCACTGCACTACAGCCTGGGTGACAGAGACCCTGTCTGTAAAAAAAAAAAAAAAAAAAAAAAAAAGGAAGTGAGAAGCCTTCAGGCTTCTTCATGTTCCTTGATGGGGTTGTGGTGGGGCCGGGAGGAGCTGGGTCTAGGCTGGCAGGTGCAGGCAGAGAGTTAGGGGAAGGCTAGGCGCAACCTCACCTGCCTGCAGGAGGAGACCTGTGGGGGCAGGTCCTGCTTTGCCACTGGCATTTCCTCCTTTCAGGAGTGTGTGTTACTCCTCTCTTCTGGGGGTACTGTCCCTGGCCACCCCCTACTACCAGCTCACCCGCTTTAGGATCCAGAGGATGCCATCATCTTGTTTCATACCCAGACGCCTGGGTCCCTCCTTGCTGGGAATTTTTAAACTGGAGACAGGGAAGAGGAACCCCTTCCTCTCTGGTCATGTAGCCGGAAGGACAGGAGCCCAGAGCTACTGGTCACCACGCCCCCCACGCGCACCCGCTGGAGGAGCCTTTCTGTGCAAAGAGAGGAGGGCTAGGGACATGAAGAGAAGCAGAGCGTGAGGCTCCTATCCCATCAGCCTGGCGAGGCTATAACTCAATTAAACGCAAATCTCAGTGTTGCTGTGCAGGTGTTTTGTAGCTGTGCTCAACATCTGCAATCAATTGACTTAAAGTGAAGGAGATCATCCCCGGTAATGTAGGTGGGCCTCATCCAATCACTCAAAGGCCTCAAGAGCAATTCAGCTTCCTCAGAGAAGAAATTCTGCCTCAAGATTGCAGCATAAAATCCTGCCTGAGTTTCCAGCCCGGGGCCTGCCCTTCCGATTTCAGACTTGCAAACCCCACAACTGTGTGAGCCAATTCCTTAAGAGAAATCTAGCTGTCTCCTCTCTGTGTTTTCTATTGATTCTGTTTCTCTGGAGAACCCTCACTAATATACAGAGGAAAGAAAGAAGAGGGAGGAGAGGGGATCCTGACAGTGGGAGGCCACCACCTCATCTGTCCATCACTGGGTGGACACTGCCAGGGCCCTGCCCACTTGCCCTTGGGCCATGCCTTTGAGGTGGGGACTTTCTTCTTTCTTCTTTTTTTTTTGTTTTTTTTGAGACAGAGTCTCACTCTGTCACCCAGGCTGGAGTGCAGTGGTGTGATCTCAGCTCACTGCAAGCTCTGTCTCCCGGGTTCACGCCATTCTCCTGCCTCAGCCTCCTGAGTAGCTGGGACTACAGGCGCCCGCCACCTCGCCTGGCTAATTTTTTAAATTAGAGACGGGATTTCACCTTGTTAGCCAGGATGGTCTCGATCTCCTGACCTCGTGATCAGCCCGCCTCGGCCTCCCAAAGGTGCTGGGATTACAGGTGTGAGCCACTGTGCCCGGCAGAGGTGGGGACTTTAAATGCCTGCGGGCTTTCTCTGGCATTCTCCCAGGGAGGAGCCTGTCTACTTCTCCTGCACTCTCACCGAGGGACCAGCTGGACTTGCCTCCCAGAAGACGTCTGTCTGAGCGCAGGAGTGGCAGTTGTGGGGGCGCTGGAAGGACCAAACACCCTGTGCTCTGGCTTACAAATGGCGACGAGTCCATCAACCTCCTCTGGGTTAGACTCCTAATTCGCAGCCCCCACCCACTGCTGAGCTCAGGGCTCTGGACACTGACTGCCTGATTCAGCCAACAGGATACATGGTGCTGGAGCCTGTGCCGATGAGCCCGTTAGGGGAAATGGAGGCTCCCAGGCACGATGAGCTGTCCCAGGCCATCTCACCAAGACGGGGCCCGAATGCTCCCGTGAAGCGTGAAGCGCAGTGGGGAAGGTAGCGGGACGCTACACTGACTTCTTCCCTTGCAAAGGCGCAGGATGAATCTGCTTGGAGCAAGGCGGGCAGAAGAGGTCTTCCTAAGAAGTCTTCCGCGGGGAGCGGTGGGCCTCTGGGATGCCCAAGGTCTCTGCCATCACCCTCTGGTCTCTACGCTTTCAGAGGTATTGTAGAGCACTGAGTTGGATGGGATCTTAATATTTCATCAGCTCTGGGAGTTTTCAAAACTTTTTTTTTTTTTTTTTTTTTTTTTAAGATATGGGTCTCACTTGTTGACCAGGCTGGAGCACTGTGGTTTGATCATAGCTCACTGCAGCCTGGACCTCCTGGTCTCAAATAATCCTCTTGTCTCAGCCTCCCAAGTAGCTGGGACTACAGGTGTGAGCCTTTGATCAAATTCAACCTGAAGATACTCCTGGACTTTTCGGTTTCACAAGCCCACAAAGTCCCACTTCAGTGAGGGAGGGGGAATGAGTTTTGGAGCCACCACACCCGGCTCCAAACTTACGTTTAAACTGTTACAGGCCAGGCACCATGACTTATGCCTGTAATCCCAGAGCTTTGGGAGGCCGAGGTGGATAGATTGTTTAAGCCCTGGAATTTGAGACCAGCCTGGGCAACATGGCAAAACGCTGTCTCTTCAAAAAAAAAAAAAAATAATAACTAACATTAGCTGGGTATGGTGGTGGGCGCCTGTAGTCCCAGCTACTCGGGAGGCTGGGGCGGCATGATCATTTGAGCCTGGGAGGTTGAGGCTGCAGTGAGCCGTGATTGCACCACTGTACTCCAGCTTGGGTGACAGAGTGAGACCGTGTCTCAGAAAAACAAAACCAAAACCAAACTTGTTACAGAGCCCTTCTCCAAGGAAAATCTTACATCAAAGCCAGGTATATAAGAGAAATCATGAGGAACCTACTCTATTAGAGGCGGGGAACTGGGAGATCCAGCTGTTTGATGGCTCCCTTCTCTGTGGCTGTAAGACCCTTATAGAGATCAAGTTCAGCCACCTCATTTTCCCAGCTGGCTTCCACCTGCCTAAGATCACCCCCAAATCTGACACTAAATGGCACATATCAGTGGGATGCTCGAGGAATAAAAGCCATGTGGGTGATCTGCTGCTGCTCACCAACCACACTGCAGTGCTGCGAGCCGTATCCTGGCAAGTGTTCAAGGTGGTGGTAGGGAACAGAGAAGGGGTTGTGAAGGTGTTGTGGGCACAAGCCTCGGCAGGGAGAGTGAGCTTAATAGGAGGAGCGCGTGCGTGCATGCGTGCTTGCGTGTGTGGTGGTGGTGGTGGTGTGGGGATTACAAACAGGAAGGTAATCTCATTAGATGGGCTGGGTCTTGGTCCAAAGACCAGATAAACTAGGATGCCACAGGTGGGGACAGATTCCAGGATTCAATGTCTTCAGAACTCTCCTGGTCAATAGTTATGAGATTCCATGATTCACAAAGACAGGGACCATGTTTTGTTTATTTAATACATATTTATTTACCTCTGCTAAACAACAAGCTGGGGGAACCAATCTTATTGGTTTAGTTAGCATCCATGGGAAAGCTGTGGTGTCAATGAGGGCTCTTTTGGTTGAAAGTGAGAGAACACTCTAACTTTGTGGGCAGCTGAAACTGAAAAGTCCAGGAGTATCTTCAGGTTGAACTTGATCAAAGGCTCAAATAACATGACCAAGATGGGATTCACTTCTCCATCTCTTTAATCATTTTCCTTCTTGTTGAAGTGCATCCTTTAATCTTTCAGTGAGGGCCGATGGGTAGTAAACTCTAAATCATGTATGTCTGGAAATATTTTGAGACAGAATCTTGCCCTGTTGTCCAGGCTGGAGTGCAGTGGTGCAATCTCAGCTCACTGCAACCTCTACCTCCTGGGTTCAAGCTATTCTCGTGCCTCAGCCTCCTGAGTAGCTGGGACTACAGGTGTGCGCCACCACACTCAGCTAATTTTTGTATTTTTAGTGTAGATGGGGTCTCAACATATTGGCCAGGCTGGTCTTGAACTCCTGGCCTCAAGTAATCCTCCCACCTCAGCCTCCCAAAGTGCTGAGATTACAGGCGTGAGCCACCACGCCCAGCCTGGAAATATGTTTTGATCTCACTCTTCAGTGACAGTTTAGCTAGGTGTAGAATTCTAGGCTGACAAGTATTTTTTCACTGTGTTTGGAGATATTATTCTACTCTTTTCTGGCTCCTATTGTTGCTAATTAGAAGTCTATTTTTTAGTCTAATTGTTTCTTTGAAGGGAATCCGTCTTTCCCACCAGTCTGGCAGCTTCAAAAGTTTTCTCTTTTCCCTTAAACTTGTCCAACTGCAATTAAACATGCCTAAGCGTAGATTTTATTTGTTTGTTTTTGAGACAGGATCTGGCTCTGTTACCTAGACTGGATTGCAGTGGCATGATCATAGTTCACTGCAGCCTCTACCTCCTGAACTCAGGTAATCCTCCTGCCTCAGCCTCCAAAGTAGCTGGGACCACAGGCACACGCCACCACACCCGGCTAATTTTAAAATTATTTGTAGAGACAGGGTCTCCCTATATTGTCAGGCTGGTCTTGAGCTCCTGGATTCAAGGGATCCCCCTGCCTTGGCCTCCCAAGGCATTGAGATTACGTGTTTGAGCCACTGCACTGCACCCAGCCTAGATTTATTTTTATCCCACTCTGAACTATGGCTTTTCTCTGTGAAGAGAGAGCTTTCTTCAATTCTGAAAAATTGTTTTTTTTTTTTTGAGACAGAGTCTCGCTCTGTTGCCCAGGCTGGAGTGCAGTGACATGATCTCGGCTCACTGCAAGCTTCGCCTCCCAGGTTCATGCCATTCTCCTGCCTCAGCATCCCGACTAGCTGGGACTGCAGGCGCCCGCCACCACACCTGGCTGATTTTTTCTATTTTTTATTAGAGATGGGGTTTCACCGTGTTAGCCAGGATGGTCTCGATCTCCTGACCTTGTGATCCACCCGCCTTGGCCTCCCAAAGTGCTGGAATTACAGGCGTGAGCCACTGCGCCCGGCCTGAAAAATTTTTATATATCATATTAAACTATATTATATTTTATTTATTTATTTATTTTTGAGACAGGGTCTCACTCTGTCACCCAGGCTGGAGTGCAGTGGTGCAATCTCAGCTCACTGCACCCTCCGCCTCCTGTCTCAGCCTCCCAAGGAGCTGGGATTACAGGTGCCTGCCACCATGCCTGGCTAATTTTTGTATTTTTTAGTAGAGACTGGGTTTCACCATGTTGACCAGGCTGGTCTCAAACTCCTGACCTCAAGTGATCTGCCTGTCTCAGCCTCCCAAAGTTCTGGGCCGTGCCTGGCCCCTATTATAGTTTCATATATTGCTTTTTCCATATCCTCTTTACTGTCTCTTATTGGAATTCCTATTCCTGTTGTACGTCCTATTAGATATATAATGGATTGTTTCATTTCATCCTCCGTCTTAACTTCCCCTTTATGTTTCACATTTCTTTATCTCTCTGTGTGATGTATTCTGGGTGAACACCCCTGATAGGTGTTCTGTAGCCCCCAATACTTCTGAGTATGATTATGTTGGAGATAGGGCTTTTGAAGAGGTGATTAAGTTAAAATGAGGCTGTCACGGTGGCCCCTAATGCAATCTGACCCATGGCCCTATAGGAGGAAATGTGGATGCACCAAGGGGCAGGAAGGATGAGCATGCGCAGGGGAGACCATGTGAGGACACAGTGAGGAGGTGGCCATCTGAAAGCCACAGAGCCAGATCTCCAAAAAAACCAAACACCGGCATCTTGATCTGAGACTTCAGCCTCCAGAACTGCGAGTTAATAGATTGCTGTTGCTTAAGCCACTCTACTGTGTTTTATTATGACAGGGCCAGTAAATGAATATGACAGACTACTGTCAAACCCACCTATTGAGTTTCTGTCTTTCTTTTTGGTTTGTTTTGTTTTTTCAGTTTATCTTTGGTGACTTTTTTCTTTCTATGGCCCAGGGCAAGACACCCACTTCTAGGCTGCAGCCCAAGGTTATTGGGCGGTTTTTCCAGTCCCAAGAAGAAACAGCTGATTTCCAGCTTTTTCCTGATGTAGGGAGCCTAGTTTCAGCTGGAGGGCTCTCACAGGGCCGGGAGCCTTGTCTTTCATCCTCACAGAGGCATTCAGACCCCAGTGCTATTCAGAAGTCTGGATATGGCAGCCCAGGTGACTTAGTGGCTCCATGAAGCTGCCAGGGACTTGGACACCTTTGATCTTCACATTTCACCACCCTTGGGGTGCGGCTTTGACCCTCTTGTTGCACTTCCAGGCGTCTCATCTCCAGATGTCCCATGTCTTCTGTCTTTTGTTTGCTTCTTTGTTTTGAGATGGGGTCTCACTCCATCACCCAGGCTGGAGTGCAGTGGTGTGATTACGGCTCACTGCCGCCTCAACCTCCCAGGCTCAAGTGATCCTCCTACCTTTCCTCCTGAGTAGCTGGGACTACAGGTGTGCACCACCACGCCTGGCTAACTTAACACTTTTTTTTTTTTTGAGACAGAGTTTCACTCTTATTGTCCAGGCTGGAGTACAATGGTGAAATCTCAGCTCGCTGCAACCTCTGCCTCTTGGGTTCAAGCGATTCTCCTGCCTCAGCCTCCCGAGTAGCTGGGATTACAGGCATGCACCAGCACGCCCAGCTAATTTTATATTTTTAGTAAAGACAGGGTTTCACCATGTTGGTCAGACTGGTCTTGAACTCCTGACCTCAGGTTATTTGCTGACCTCGGCCTCCCAAAGTGCTGGGATTATAGGCATGAGCCACCGCGCCCGGAGATTTTTTCTTCTTCTTCTTTTGTAGAGACAGGTCACACTATGTTGCCCAGGCTGGTCTCAAACTCCTGGGCTCAAGCAATTCTCCTGCCTCAGCCTACCAAAGTGTTGAAATTACAGACATGAGCCACCGTGCCCGGCCTTACGTCTTATCTCTTGTCACATAGTGGCCCCTGCTCCACAGGAAGCGGGAGGAGTGAGTTTTTTCGGGAGTACCTTTCCTCCCCATCCTGAAAACAAATGTGATTTTCCTCGTAAAGAAGTAGAGCAAGTGTGTGTGGAGCTGTTAACATGCAATGCCTGCCACATAAAACATGATCCCCATTTTGGTGAGGAAATCACAGCCTGGAGAGGTGTGGTGATTTACACAGCCTGGATTCGATTGCACTGAGCCTGCCCCACCCTCACCCTGCTCTGATTCAGGGACCCTGGCCTGGCTCTCATCTTTGGCGGTTGGCTGTCGTCACAGCGCACTGGCCTTGCATGATGGATGAACAGGCAACCTCATTAAACACAAGCCCTTGTTGGTTTCCCAAAGCCCACAGGAGCCGCGAGGCCCGGGATCTGGGAGCAGGGAAGCTGAACAGGGCCCCATCTGTCCTGTTCCCTCCGGCTTTTGCTCAGACAGGCATTTGTCTGCCATGGCAAGAGGGCAGACTCAGACACTTCATCTCTGGGCAATTAGGGGGCTGCACGCAGAAAGAGTAATGACTGGCCGGCGGGGATTTATCAGGGGCCAGCGTGGCTGGGCAAGGCTTGAGGTTTGACATCCACCTCTCTTCCGAGGGGAAGGAGCCGGTTGGCATCCCCGCCTGGCAGTGGAGCCTCGTTAGCTCTGCTTTCTACTGTCCCTTCCCCCTCCAACGCTCTGCTCCCTGCCCCACCTCCTTGTCTCTGCCCTGGATCAGAGGCCAGGCACTAGCTGGATGGTCACACCTGCCTCCTCCACGCTGCCCCCTTGAACCACTTTCCGCACTGGCTGCTCACAAGTCTGATCACATCACACACATCCTCCCCACCTTTAAATCCTTCCATGGCTCCCTACTGCCCTAATCATAAGCAGCTGTTGTTTTTTGGTGGTCCTAGGTGACCAGCTTCCCCAGGGGCAATTTCTCCCCTTTGGTTTGATTTGTGTCAAAGATGAGTCTTAGACACTGCCTGATGCTTAAGTGGTTTCCCCCCCCTTTTTTTTTTTTTAAAAGAGATGGGATCATGCTATGTTACCCAGGCTGGTCTTGAACTCCTGACCTCAACCCATCTTCCTCCCTTGGCCTCCCAAAGTTCTGAGTTACAGGCACGAACCACTGTGCCCGGCCTCAAGTGATTTATTTTGGCTGTGCTATTACGAGACAGACATCAATGACATGGGCCAGATACACTTAAGGGGTCAGAGGACCAGCTGACCAGGAGGGTCTCTGTGTAGAGACCATCCTCAGAGTTTGGGGGATCCTTCTCCCTTTCCTAGACCTAGGTTCAGTCTAGGTTCGTTGCCAGGTGTTTCTTTCAAAAAAGAAGTTCAAGCTATTCTTGTAAGGGGAAGCTTTGTTTCAAGGTTTATGAAAGTTGCATCTGTGCTGGGGTGGTCTCGTTTCCTGGAAATCCCCTGGCCAGGGTTGGAAATCCTGGGGCCAGTCTGCATTAACTGTTAAGTGACACCTGGTGTCCGGCCTGTGAGATGCTTAAGTGGGTCCTATGGCTCTTGTTAATCTCATAGTTGGCAGTATGTCTCTTTTTATACGGTGAAAGCAACCTCAGCCCTGGTGACCTCAGCTCCCACGCCACATCCTCTGTACTCTTGCTCTTCAATTTTTAAGAATGAGTTTCATGATTATGGGTTTCAAAGATTACATTAAGGACTGCGTGTGGTGGCTCATGCCTGTAATCCCAGTACTTTGGGAGGCCGAGGTGGGTGGATCACTTGAGGTCAGGAGTTCGAGACCAGTCTGGCCCACATGGTGAAACTCCATCTCTACTAAAAATACAAAACTTAGCAGGGCGTGGTGGTGCACACCTGTAATCCCAGCTACTCAGGAGGTTGAGGCAGGAGAATCACTTGAACTTGGGAGGCAGAGGTTGCAGTGAGCCAAGATCATGCCACTGCACTCCAGCCTGGGTGACAGAGTAAGACTCCGTCTCAAAAAACAAAAACAAAAACAAAAGAACATTCAAAAGGCACGCAGTGAAACAAGTCTAACTCCTGCATCTTCCTCACCTGCCTAGTCCCCATGACCCGCCACATGCCTTAGTTCCTTGCGTATCCTTCCAGTTTCTTTATGCAAATATAAGTAAGACAAAAACATAGTCTTATTACCATCCCTACACATGCTTTTTATACAAAGGGTAGCTTATCAGGAACGTGGTTCTGTATTTTGATTTTTGCACTTAATACATCTCGGAGATCTTTTCGAATCTGCAGAGAGAAGGCTGCTTCATTCTATGGTACAGCTTGAGCGTCATTTCCTTAGCCAGCTCCCAGGGGGTGGATGTTTGTGTGGCAGGTGCTGCGATGCCCTGTCCCATATCCCCCACCTACCCGAGCTCACCAGCAGCCCTTTCATTTCTCCAGGCTTTAGCCTATACAGGTCTCTCTGCCTGGCGTATGCTTCTGCTTCTTCATCTCAAATCAAGAGTCCAGCAGCGCGGCCAGAGACACTGACCTAACTAGTTCAGACAGGGCTGGCGCTTTGGGCCCCAGGGTCTCCCATACCTCCTCTGCATCAGGAATGATCACAGTGGATTAAATCCTCTCCTTACCTGCCTGCCTGACTGGGAGCGCTGGGCAGGGGTCAGAGCTGTTGGGGGTGGGGGCAATGGGGAAGAGGCATCAGACTCATCACTACGTCCCAGCACCTCTTGTCACATCCCATGGCCTCTAGTGAAGCAGGAGAAGGATTGTATAAAATCCAAACTCCTTCCTGTGGCCTACAAAGCCCTGCTGACCCTGTCCCTGCCATCGTCCCCAACCTCCGGTCCAGCCAGTGTGGCCTTCTTGTTCCTCAAATACCTCAAACTCGATCCCGCCTCGGGGCTTTTGTTCTTACACTTTCTTCTGCTTGAACTCTCTTTTCCCCAGATCTCTTGAATAGACCTCAGCTCAAATTACACCTCCTCCGAGAGGCCTTCCCTGACCACCTTGACTAAAATATCCTACTCACTCCTGCCAACTTTGGGAAGCCAAGACAGGAAGATAGGTTGAGGCCAGGAGTTCAAGACCAGCCTGGGCAACATAGTAAGATCCCATTTCTTAAAAAAACCGCGCCCCCCCCCCAACTTTCCTAGCAGTTATGGGCTGAATTGTGTCCTTCCCAAAGTTTATAGGTTGAAGCCCTAACCCCCAGTACCTCAGAATGTCACTGTGTTTGGAGATAAGGTCTTTAAAGAGGTGAATAAGTTAAAATGAGGCCAGTAGGGCTGGGTCCTAATCCAATCTGAGTGGTGTCCTTTTGTTTGTTTGTTTTGTTTTGTTTTGTTTTGTTTTGTTTTTGAGACAGAGTCTTGCTCTGTCTTCCAAGCTGGAGTGCAATGATGCGATCTTGGTTTACTGCAACCATAAGACACTGGGAAAGGTTGGCAAATCCTGTTACCCTCAGTGCCCATTGCAGCCGGGAGAAGGGAAAAGAAAATTCCTGTCCCAGTGGGCAAGGGGCAAGGGTGAGAAGGCCCCACCCACAACACCCAGAGACACAGTGCCTGCCTAAAACTGAAGAAGTACCAAGACAGCAGAGAACAATCTCCACACAGTGTACATGCACACCTTCCAGCCCCAGGCTAGCAAGTATCAAGTAACAAGTAGTAGTCTGCTGCTGGAGAAGGATCAAGAGCACATAGAGAAGCCAGGCATGGCGGCACGTGCCTGCAGTCCCAGCTACTCGGAAGGTTGAGGCATGCAGATCACTTGAGCCCAGGAGTTCAAGACCAGCCTGCAAGACATAGAGATGCAGGATCTCTGAGGTGCAGGATCATAGACAAAGTCTGGAGCTGAGGGTGGAATAAGATCATTGAGGAAAAAAACGCACCTGGTTCTACCTTAAACACAAAAGAATGCTAGAAGAATTTGAAGCCCACAGTGCACTGATGGTAAGCCAGTAACAACAGAGGCCAAACCCAGCTCCATTCTTGTCCCCTACACTTAAGGCCTAGCAAAAGAAAAGGCATATGCATTTCCAGTCATAAATACCATTTACCTCATCTCTACCATCCTATGCAAGATGTCTGTAAACAAAAAATTAGAAGACATACAAAGAAGCAAGGTAAAATAACAGACTGTCAAGAGACAAAGAAATCAACAAACAAGGCTGGGTGCGGTGGCTCATGCCTGTAATCCTAGCAATTTGGGAGGCAGAGGCGGGTGGTTTGCCTTAGCCCAGGAGTTCAAGACGAGCCTGGGAAACACGGCAAAGCCCCTCTCTACAAAAAAATACAAAAATTAGCCAGGCATGGTGGTGTGCACCTGTGGTCCTAGCTACTTGGCAGGCTGAGGTGGGAGAATCACCTGAACCCAGGGAGGTCGAAGCTGTAGTGAGCTGTGATTGTGCCACTGTACTCCAGCCTGGGTGACAGAGCAAGACCCTGTCTCAAAAAAAAAAAAAAAAAATAAATAAATAAATAAAATAAAAATAAATAAATAAATAAGAAAAGGTATAAAATTGTAGATTATCTGGCCTTTCTCGATGTGAGAGTGGATGTGATACTCTTTTCAGCTTTCTCCATCCTAAGAGGAGGCTGGGGAGGAAACTGGGACAGTGTGCAACACGCACGCACATTCCTTGAATGCAGTGGAGGTGACTCTGCATCGCTTCTGAGGTTGTGTCATAGAGGGCGAGGCAGCTTCCACTGTGCTCACTGGAGTTCTGAGCTACTATGTCAAAGGTTCAGTCACTCCGAGATAGCCATGCTGTGAGGAAGCTGATTCTTAGCTGGCGTATTGACACACCTTATGTTGGAGTTCAAATCAGCTCCTAATCAAATCGGATTTTGTATTTCTGGCCATTAAGAAATCCAGGGAGATCAATAATAATAACAGAGACATTCAGAGAAGCACAGTGCCTCTCTGGAAAAATGAAGGGAGTTTCATCCCACTCAGTCACGGCCCAGACAAAGACAGTTGTGAGCAAATGGAGGTGATGACAGTTTTGTTTAACTGTTCTGGCACATCAAATAGTCATTCCAATTCCCCCACACAACAGGGGAATGCAGACTATCCTAAGATTGCTCAGTGGGGCCCAACTCTCGTCACCAGGGCAGCAGCCATCTAGTGCATGATGTGATCATTAACTAGCCTGTGACAGAGAACAGCTGATGGGTACAAGCTTTGTTTGAGGGCTGGGAGGAAAACCTCAGGGACTTGAGGAAATCCTGGAATCCTTGTCACAAATTATTTGGTCATCTATCTACAAGGTCCTTTGTAAAGTTGCTGTTCTTTTGGTGGATTCAAAGGAGATTGGAGTGAGCTAGAAGATCCCTTCCTCTGATACTGCTTTTGGGTCCAAAGTGTAGCTGGGTGGTTTCATCTCCTGTGATGAATGGCAGTCTGGAGTGCTGTGCTGAGAAGCATTCTGAGGTTCTGTCCAGGTTCAGCAGGAAAGAGCTCTGTGATCAATTCGTGATGTATCCCACGGAGGCAGGGAGTGGAAGAGGCATATTTGCTCCAGATTTGTAAGCTGTCTTAGGTCGGTTCCAGGGAAGCAGACTCTGAGGTGGGGATTTGCATGCAGGAAGTGTATTGCGGAGTGCATTCAGGAACATTTGTGAGAGTGAGAAAGCCAGGTTGGGCAACAGAGGCCTCCTCAGTCAATCCTACGGGCTTCTCTGGAGTTGTCTTCCATTGAGGCCAGGCATGAACCAGCCATTGATACAACCAACACTCCTGAAAGTTGGGGGAATTAGGTCCTTTTTTGTCCAGGCAATCATGTGCCCAGCTGCAAGGGATGAATGATGGGTGATCCAAATTATTATGACTATTCCATTCCTCCTTGCTAGTGACCAGTCTAGAGGTGGGCGTGCGACCTCATCCCGTCAATGACATTTAAGGGCAAGTATGCTAGGGGCTCCAATAAAGATTCTCCTTCTTGATAAGGGAGACATTAGAAGGAACACTTTCTCCTCTCCTTTCTTTGTTGGGATGTGAAGCTTGGAGTTTCAGCAGCTATTTTGAGAGCAGGAAGGAGACATTTCCCACACACCATGGAAGTCAGAGTGAAGGGCCTGAGTCTGGGTGACCTCACTGAACCATTGCACCAATCCTGATACCTCTCACCAGCAGCTTCCTTGGCATGTGAAATTAACAAAGCCTCATAATTTAAGCACTTTAGTCAGGCATTCTGCTATTGCAGTGGAACCCTTCCTAACTGAAGCAGTTCCCTTCATAGGAACACAATTGAAAGAGTACATGGCTGCCTGCATACCAACTGAGTTCTGTGAGCCATGAAATATGGGAAGGGCTTGAGGATAGGACATCAGGTCTCCTGGAAACATTTCTTATTTTTGTTTTCCTAGCATAGTTTGCACCAGAGAAATGCACCTTCCATACTCCACATAATCCTAGAGGGCTGTCAATCACAGACCCACAGCCCCAGGCCAACAGGGCAGGCACTGTTACCCAAGATAAATCAATCAGATGTCATCTCCTGGGAATTCAAACCTTAAATGAAAACACAGGGTGGGGACTTCCATGCTGTCTCTCCCAAGAGCCTCTTGTTGGGTCCTTTTGTACCTTCTTTTTCTTTTCTTTTCTTTTCTTTTTTTTTTAGATGGAGTCTCACTCTGTCACTAGGCTGGAGTGCAGTGGTGCAATCTCAGCTCACTGCAACCTCTGCCTCCTGGGTTCAAGCAATTCTCCTGCCTCACTCTCCTGAGTAGCTGGGACTACAGGTGCCCGCCACCACGCCTGGCTAGTTTTTTGTATTTTTAGTAGAGACGAGGTTTCACCATGTTGGCCAGTATGGTCTCGATCTCCTGACCTTGTGATCTGCCCGCCTTGGCCTCCCAAAGTGCCGGTTGCACCCTCTTTTCTCTCTACAAGTCTAACTCCACACTGCAGACAGAGTGATTATTTAAATGCAAATCTGATCTTGTCACTCTCTTAAAACTCCTCAGTGGCTCCCCAGTGCTTTTGGGATCAAGACCATCATTCTTCTGATGGGCTGTGGACAAGTTGATGGAAATTCTGTGGGATACGTCACAGACAGCTGGAGGCACGGTTTTATAGGGGAGGGATGGCAAGGATATGGGGGTGTTCAAAGGAGGAGAAGGGACCGTGGAAGAAATTGTGATGTCATTCAGGACTACAGGGTAGGCATGAATGGAAGGGATATGTGTTGGGTAATTACTTTGTGCCAGGCACCTGTCAAGTACAAGCACACCTGAGTAGCATGACTCTCCTCATTGTGCAGCGGAAGAACCAACACTCAGATGGGTAGATAACTTGCCCAAGGTCATACAGCTAGTCAGAGGTAGAACCCAAAATTGAACCCAGATCATTGTCCTCAATTTCAGAGTCTGCCCTTTTATCTACAAGTCCATCACCGCTTTTGTGACAGACATTGTAATGTGCTCCCCAGGGCCCCTTTAGGAATCGCTATGGTTTGAATGTTCACGTCCCCTCCAAAATTTATGTTGAAACTTAATCACCAATGCAACAGTATTAAGAGGTGAGCCTTTAAGAGGTGGTTAGGCCACGAGGGCTCTGCCTGCATGGATGGGATTAGTGCTTTATAAAAAGGCTTGACGTGTGTGTTCACCCCATTCATTCCTTCTGCCATGTGAGACAAGGTGTTTGTCCCCTCTGGAGGATACAACATTCAAGGTGCCATCTCGGAAGCAGAGAGCAGCCCTCACCAGACACTGCATCTGCTGGCACCTTGATCTTGGACTTCTCAGCCTCCAGAACATGAGAAGTATATTTTTGTCTTTTATAAATTACTTAGTCTCAGGTTTTTTGTTCCAGCAGCATAAATGGACTGAGACAGAAATGAAGGATTTATTCCCATGGCTTCTGGGAATGCTGCCAGAAGACAGCCCTCAGCTATTAGCCTTCTTTGGAGATTGTCTCAAGAGAAGAAAGCGGTCTCATCCCAAGGTCAGGCCTCCTTCCAGAGGCAGCCTTCATCCAGCGACTGACCAAAGCTGGGGTACAGAGACCTGGTCCAGTTGCTCTAGTTCAGGTCAACTCCAAAGGACCATCCCAACTGGAGAGCCCCTCCCAGAGTCAGCTGAACCTTCAATGAGACACTGCAGCCCCACCGCTCCCTCTGCCCAATCCTGCCTCCGTCCCCTCCCATCCACAGGTGTGAGCCCAACAGCACGCCCCGTAAACATCCTGCACACTCATTTCCATCTAAGGCTGCTTCCCGGGGAACCCAGCTTGTGACAGCCCCCAGATTTCTTACCAAGAATTTGTTTCTGCTGTTTCCTCTAACTGAAATGTGGTTCCCCCAGCCTCTCTCTCTTTTTTTTTTTGGAGATGGAGTCTCACTCTGTCACCAGGCTGGAGTGCAGTGGCATGATCTTGGCTCACTGCAACCTCTGCCTCCTGGGTTCAAGCGATTCTTCTGTTTCAGCCTCCTGAGTAGCTGGGAATACAGTATATTTTTGTCTTTTATAAATTACTTAGTCTCAGGTTTTTTGTTCCAGCAGCATAAATGGACTGAGACAGAAATGAAGGCCACCACACCCAGCTAATTTTTTATATTTTTAGTAGAGATGGGGTTTCGCTGTATTAGCCAGGATGGTCTCGATCTCCTGACCTCGTGATCTGCCCGCTTTGGCCTCCCAGAGTGTTGGGATTACAGGCGTGAATGACGGCACCCAGCGCAGTCTCTCTTTATCAAGATGTTCCTGCTCATTCTCTGAGTGAGAGTGGTGTGAACACAGCTCTGCCACAGTCAGGCTGGTTTCTAGCCAAATAATCCATGACTGTTCCTACTGTAGTGCCTTAGTTTGTGGTATATCCCCAGTCCTCCTGGAATGTTCCTCACCATCCTAACTCTACCACCTTTGCTGGACTCAAAGGAACAAATATACAGGACTGACAATGACAGTTGCTCAGGATGATCCCTGCACAAATCCCAGGGGGCACCATTCCCAGTTCAGCAATCAACCTGTCCAGCATCACTTTGCAAATTATGCTACAGGAAGTTGAGAGCCAGGCTTTGGGTCAAAAGGACCCAGATATGAATCCTGGTTCTGCTGCTTATTAGCTATGTAGCTTTAGAGAAAACATTAATTCTTGTTTCCTTGGTGTTTTCATCTGCAAAATGAGGGTACACCATATCGTATTGATTCTTTTGTTTTGTTTTGTTTTGTTTTTTTTGAGACAGAGTCTCGCTCTGTCAGCCAGGCTGGAGTACAGTGATGTGATCTCGGCTCACTGCAGCCTCTGCCTCCCAGGTTCCAGCGATTCTCCTGCCTCAGCCCCCTGGGTAGCTGGGATTACAGGTGCACTCCACCATGCCTGGCTAATTTTTGTATTTTTAGTAGAGACGGAGTTTCACCATGTTGGCCAAGCTGGTCTCGAACTCCTGACCTCAGGTGATCCACCTGCCTCGGTGTCCCAAAGTGCTGGAATTATAGGCGTGAGCCACCGCATCCAGCCCATATTGTATTGATTCTAAGATGCACAGTTTTTCACGGTCACATCTCTGAAATTAGGCTATATCTTACAATTGCTGGTATGCTGTATTTCTAATCAGTAGCATTTTTTCTTTCTTGGTGTTGATAAAATCATGGCGCATATTATAATTAATGCCATGGTAGACTTGCTGAAAGATGGAAAAGTATCTATCTCACAGGAGGATGGATAAGACCAGCATGGGATGCCCAGGGTCTCACCCAGCTTGTATCCCCTCAGTCTACCCTGAGGGTCACCTGAAGCTTCTTTGGAAGTTCTTGTACACCATGTAAATGGGGCAAGTCATTTCCAACCCCTCTTTCCCAGTTTCCTTTTCTGTGTAAAGGGTACATAATAGAGGGTTTTTTTTTTCTCTTTTTTTAAAGAGAGAGTCTTGCTCTGTCACTCAGGCTGGAGTGCAGTGGCACAATCACAGCTCACTGCAGCCTTGAACTCCTGGGCTCAAGCAATCTTCCCACCTCAGCCTCCTGAGTAGCTGGGACTACAGCTAATTAAAAAAACTTTGGTGTGTCTAAATGCTTAGGATGGTCTCAAACTCCTGGGCTCAAGGGAACCTCCCACCTTGACCGCCCAAAGTGCTGGGATTACAGGTGTGAGCCACTGTGCCCAACTCTCATACAGTTTCATAAGGACAAAATGAACTCGGTATGGTGAAGTGGGTGTGCCCTGTGTCAGCCTGCATGCCGCCAGGTGCAGCTCTCACAGCGTAGGCTGAGGCCAATGGCAATGGCAATGCAGTCTCATCTGTCTGTCTGTCTGCCGGGCTTTGGTTCATCTCTGGTTGTTGGGACACTCGAGGTGAGGTAGGAGGTAGCTCCTCATCCCAGGTAGGCAGGAGGACCTGGGTAGCAGTCCTCGCTCTGCCAGCATGGGTGAGTCTCACCACCTCTCTGAGGCCCAGCTTCTTGTCTGTATTCCTGATCTCTTGGGCTTATTGTAGGACTAAAAGATCGTGAAGGTAAAGTGCTTGGCGCATGGTAGATGCTCAATTTTAAAACAGAACTTCTGCCTGGCCAAAGGAGAAGCCTGGCTGGGGGCTGACATGGAGGCATATTGCCCAGTGGCCCACTCCTAAAGATGGTGAAGGTAGTGTAAGTGTAAGAGCCCACACGCAGAGCCTGTCCCTACCTGCTGAGACTCCAGGATTACAAATCTGAAGTACAGCCGGGTATGGTGGCTCACGCCTGTAATCCTAGCACTTTGGGAGGCCGAGGCGGGAGGATCACCTGAGGTCAGGAGTTCGAGACCAGCCTGGCCAACATGGTGAAATCCCATCTCTACTAAAAATACAAAAATTAGCCGGGCGAGGTGGCAGGCACCTGTAACACAGCTACTTGGGGGGCTGAGGTAGGAGAATCTCTTGAACCTGGGAGGCGGAGGTTGCATTGAGCCAAGATCGTGCCTTTGCACTCCAGCCTGGGCGACAGAGTGAAACTCCATCTCAGAAAAACAAACAAACACCTGAAGTACCACAGGCATCTCAGATCGTTCCTGCCTCCAGACTGGAAGGACACTGTGAAGCAATATTATCAGAAATACATGCCTGTAATCCTGGCACTTTGGGAGGCTGAGGCAAGCGGATTGCTTGAACTCAAGAGTTCGAGATCAGCCTGGGCAGCATGGCAAAATCCTGTTTCTACAAAAAAAAAAAAAAAATTAGCTGGGCATGGTGGCACACACCTGTAGTCCCAGTTACTTGGGAGGCTGAGGCAGGAGGATTGCTTGAGCCCGGGAGGTAGAGGCTGCAGTGAGCTGAGGTCATGCCACTGCACTCCAGCCTGGGCGACAGTGAATATATACGTATTTGGTCTCTGACTATGGTTCCTGAGATAGAGCTCCTAAGACCTTGTAATTTCCTGAGCAATAGGGGAGTGAGGAGAATCTTTTGTTCTGATATTTGGTCTTTGACCCCAGTTCCTGACACAAAGCTCCAAAAACCTTTTTAATTGCCTGAGTAACGGGAGCACGTGGCATAGCTCCTAAATCCCTCAGGATTCCCCAGGTGACAGGAGCTTCTTTTGTTCTTATGAGGTGACTCTTGGTGGGGGGCTCCTGGACAGACTCAGAATGGGGGTTGGTTGCCAAGGGAACCAACCATGTGATTAGATAGCTGGAACTTTCAGCCCCACCCCCTATATCCAGGAAGAGGAGGGGGCCGCAGGTTGAGTGGGTAACCAGTGGCCACTGATGTGATCAGTCAAGCCTATGAAATGAAACCTCCATCAAAACCCAAAAGGATTGGGTTCAGGGAGCTTCTGGGTAACAGAACACGTGAAGGTGGCTGGAGGGTGGTGCTCCCGGAGGGCGGGGAAGCTCTGTGCTCCCTCACTCCCATGTGCCTTGCCCTGTTCATTTCTTCACCTGGCTGTTCATCTGTCCTGTGTAATATGCTTTGCAACAAACCTGTAAACATTAAGTGCTTCCATGAGTTCTGTGAGCTGTCCTAGCAAGTTAACCTGACTCAAGGAGGGAGTTGTGGGATTCCTAGTTTGCAGCCTATCAGTCAGTGGTGACGACCTATTACTTGCCACTAGCCTCTGAAGTGGGGGCAGAGTTGTGGGACTCTGTGTGATCTGACGCTGTCTTCAGGTAGAGAGCATCAGAATGCATCTGAATTGAATTGAATTAGAGGACACCCCGTTGGTGTCTGCTGGAGAACTGCTTGGTGTGTGGGGAAAACCTCTCACTCACACATCTGGTGTCAGAAGTGTTGTGTTGTGTGGTGTGTGAAAGTTGAAGAAGATTTTTTCCACTTACCTCTTTCCCTCTCTCTCTCTCTTTTTTTTTTTTTTTTTTGGAGACAGGGTCTGGCTCTGTCACCCAGGCTGGAGTGCAGTGGCTCGATCTCGGCTCACTGCAGCCTCTATCTCCCAGCCTCCAGCCATCCTCCCACCTCAGTCTCCTGAGTAGCTGGGACTACAGGCACATGCCACCATGCCTGGTTAATTTTTTTTTTTGTAAAGACAGGATTTTGCAATGAACTCCTGAGGTCAAGCAATTACCCACCTCAGCCTCCCAAAGTGTTGGGATTACATGTGTGAGCCACTGAACCCGGCCTCCACTTACCTCTTTTTTTTTTTTTTTTTTTTTTTTTGAGACGGAGTCTCGCTCTGTCACCCAGGCCGGAGTGCAATGGTGTGATCTCGGCTCACTGCAAGCTCCGCCTCCCAGGTTGAAGTAATTCTTCTGCCTCAGCCTCCTGAGTAGCTGGGATTACAGGCAAGCGCCACTACGCCTGGCTAATTTTTGTATTTTTAGTAGAGATGGGGTTTCACCGTGTTGGCAAGGCTGGTCTCGAACTCCTGACCTTGTGATCTGCCCACCTCGGCCTCCCAAAGTGCTGGGATTAGAGGTGTGAGCCACCAGGCCTGGCCCACTTATCTCTTATAGACCCCAATCCTGCAACCAAGTTTCATCTCTGACCAAAAACTTCTCCTCTACCACCTTGCTGTATGGACCAAGATACCACCATTGTCACTCATGCTTTCCTGGCATCTCAGGCTGGCACATTCCTCATCTATTTTAATCTTCCTTCAGACACCGTTTCTCTCCTATGATACCATTAACTAGGAGTTGTCCACTCTCTACTTGAATGCTCCTAGCAGTGAGGATCTCCCTCCCTCCAGAGACAGCCTCCTTCAGCAGAGTCCAGCTATCTCCTGTGCAGTTCTTCCTTATATTCAGCTCCTGCCTGCCTCTCCCAGGCCCCCACGCTCAGTCCTAGGTCTGTCCCTGGGGCCACCCAGAAGTGGTCTGCTCCGCCTACATCCCCATCCCCACAAGGATGAAATGTTCCTTATAGGACAAGGTTTATCCATCAATCCATCATTTCTTTTTTTTTTTTCTCAGACAGAGTCTCACTTTATCGCCCAGGCTGGAGTGCAGTGGTGCAGTCTCGGCTAACTGCAAGCTTCACCTCCTGGGTTCAAGCGATTCTCCTGCCTCAGCCTCCGGAGTAGCTGGGGCTACAGGCACGTGCCACCACACCTGTCTTATTTTTATATTTTTAGTAGAGACAGGATTTCACCTTGTTGGCCAGGCTGGTCTCAAACTCCTGACCTCAGGTGATCTGCCCGCCTTGGCCTCCTAAATGACTGGGATTGCAGGTGTGAGCCACCATGGCCAAGCCATCATTTCTTTAAGAAAATAAAACACCTCTCTCTTTAAATATATGCCTTTCTTTTTTTAAGTGGAAAAGTAATCCATGTGCATTGTGGAAAATATGGGAAATTTATGTCAAAGTAGAAAGATTAAAATTACCCATAATTCCAACTCCCAGAAACAACCACTATTAACTTTTACTTCTGTCTTCCTGTTCGTTTTTCCCATAATTGAGTACATAGTACATAGACAATTTGGTGCTCTGCTTTTTTCCACATGACATTATTACAGGAATATTTCACTGTACCATTAAAATTTCTTTGCAAACATGATTTTTATTTTTAATGATTATGTAGTACACCATTGTCTAGACAATTTACTGATCGCTCCCAATTGTTAGACATTTGGGTTATATTTAATTTTTAACTATTACGTCACAATGCTGTGGTTAAAAAAAAAAGTTGTATATAAAGTATTTTACCGCTTTCAAATTATTTCCTTAGACTTACATCCTAGAAGTGTTACCACTAGGCCCAAGGGTTGTAGGTATTTTAAAGATGACATTCTCCCAACTGTTTTGTCTTTAACAGCTTTAATGGGACGATAAATACAGCTTGGGAAACATATTGTGTGACAAGATGTCACACCAATAGCCAGACTGTAAAAATGTGCACAACATCCTTTTATAAAGTTTTATCATTTGTTTTCAATTTTATAAAGATGTCTGACTGTACTGGTCATTTGCATCTTATCATTCACACACCAGCAGTACAGATGCCAGGGACAGTGCCTGGGACTGAGGTGCTCCAAGGAGGACAGAGGCAAAGCCATGGCATTCTGCTGAGAAAAGACTTGTAGGAGCAATTTATTATTTTATTTTATTATTAAAATTTTTAAAAATTATTATTAAAAATTTTTAAAATTATTATTAAAAATTTTTTTTTTCATGACGGAGTCTCACTCTGTGGCCCAGGCTAGAGGGCAGTGGCTCCATCACAGCTTACTATAGCCTCCACTTTGAGGGCTCAAGCGATTCTCCTACTTCAGCCTCCTGAACAGATAGGACTACAGGCGTGTGCCCCTACGCCTGGCTAATTTGTTTTAGTTTTTGTAGAGATAGGGTCTCACTATGTCGACCAGGCTGCTCTTAAACTCCTCCCCTCCCAAAGTGCTGGGGTTACAGACGTGAGCTACTACACCCAGCCAAATTCATTACTTTAAAACCAATTTTTACTCATGCTAAAATCATGTGAGTGTCCATTATATGTACTTTTTCCAACATTGAATACTGTTTTTCAATATTTGCTAATTTGATAGGTAAAAATGAATACATTTTTCATTTTCTTCAAATGTTTTAAATTTTAGTAATATGGAATACTTTAATATTTATTGGTCATTTGTATTTCTTCTTGTGCAAACTGCCAAGGTCACTTGTCTCTTTATCTGCTAGGAGTCTTACTAGGTGTTATACTTTTTGATTTGTAAGAACTCTCTACATATTAAGGATGTTTTGGAAACCAACTATTATCTCAACTTGTTTGCCTGTATGTTTCATTTGTGAGTTGTTTCTGTAGAGATCATTTAAATTTTGTCTATCAGTCTTTTATTTTGTGATTCTTTTTTCTCCTTTCCTTTTTTTTTTTTTTTTTTAAGACAGGATCTCACTCCCATTGCTGAGGCTGGAGTGCAATGGTGCATTCATGGCTCACTGCAGCCTCAACTTCCTGGGCTCGGGTGATTCTCCCACCTCAGCCTCCTGAGTAGCTAGGACTACAGGTACATAGCACCACCCCTGGCTGATTTTTTGTATTTTTGGTAGAGACAGGGTTTTGCCATGTTGCCCAGGCTGGTCTTGAAATCCTGGACTCAAGTGATTTGCCTGCCTTGGCCTCCCAAAGTGCTGAGATTACAGGTGTAAGCCACTGCACCCTGCCTTCTCCATTGCTTTGGAATTTAGGAAGTCTTCCCCAACTTGATGAATATCTGTTACTATTTTCTTCTAGGTTTTAAATGTTTGCTTACATTTAACTGGATTCCATCTGAAGTTTATTTTTGTATACATTTTGAGGGGAGGATCTATGTGGATCTTCTTTTTTCTTTCCCCAAATAGTAAATCAATTATGCACGAAATAGTTTTGGGTGCTCCCACCAGCCTCATCACCCATGGAAAAAGCTCTCATTCTTTCACGTCCTTCCTAAAGTGTGGGGAACAGAACAGGAATAAATAATTCTTAAAAAATTAAATGAAAGCCTAAGCTAGATTCGTTTCAGCCTTCCTATAACAACCCTGAGAAGGAGATTGACTGTCAGTCCCATTTATGGATGAGAAAGCTGAGGCTCAGAGATGTAAAGTAACTTTCCCGAGGTAACACAGCTAGTCTGATCTGGAATTAGAACCTACATTGTTTGATTACTATATCCTATATCCCAGGGCCTCAGCATTTAGAATTGGTTTCAAGTTGATTTAGCTCTGGGTTCTCTTTACAGAAGAGCGACCTGACTTCTCTACTGGGAGAGGAGCATCCAGAGCCCAGCCACTAGAGAATGGCTTGGGAACCTGAGCCCAGAGGAAACACCTGCCAAACCAGTTGGTGAATTTGTTTTTATTTATTTATTTATTTTTGAGACAGAGTCTGGCTCTGTTGCCCAGGCTGGAGTGCAGTGGTGTGATCTCGGCTTGTTGCAACTTCACCTCCTGGGTTCAAGCAATTCTCCTGCCTCAGCCTCCCAAGTAGCTGGGATGACAGGTGCCCACCACCACGCCCGGCTAATTTTTGTATTTTTAGTAGTGACGGGGTTTCACCATGTTGACCAGGCTGGTCTTGAACTCCCGACCTCAGGTGTTCTGCCCGTCTTGGCCTCCCAAAGTGCTGGGATTACAGGTGTGAGCCACCGCACCCAGCCAAATTTGTTTTTCTTAAGTTAGCAAAATCTTACATTTTCACTGAAAATATTTTGGGTGTTGCAACAATCTTCACATCTCCGGTTTCCTTTAGGATGAATTTGGTTAGGCTGGTTTGTTTTGTTTTCTTGTTGCAAGGTACACATTCCCACTCAGTGGTTAAAACGAAGGGGCTTACTAAGGTCAAGGAAACCAGGGTGGAGCCAGATGTGGTGACTCATGCCTATAATCTCAGCACTTTGGAAGGCTGAGGCAGGAGGATTACTGGTGGCCAGGAGTTCAAGACCAGCCTAGGCAGCATAGCAAGACCCTGTCTCTACAAAAAATTGTTTTAAAAAAATTAGCTGGGTGTGGTGGTGCGTGACTATACTCTCAACTACTCAAGAGGGT
This sequence comes from Macaca fascicularis, assembly GCF_037993035.2. Lineage (NCBI taxonomy): Eukaryota > Metazoa > Chordata > Mammalia > Primates > Cercopithecidae > Macaca > Macaca fascicularis. The sequence continues at coordinate 89,919,718 of NC_088384.1, forward strand.
GAGGCAAGAGGATCACTTGAGCCCAAGAGTTCGAGGCTGCAGTGAACTATGATCACACCATTGCACTCCAGCTTGGGTGACAGAGCAAGACCCTGTCTCAGAAAAAAAAAAAAAAAAAAAGAAAGAAAGAAAGAAAAAGAAAAGAAAAGAAAGGAAAGGAAAGGAAGAAACCAAAATAGAAAAACACAGTTCATGGGGCTTTAGGACCAATGCCAGCCCGGCCCTTCAGTGCCCCTGGAAGTCACTGTCTTGCCTTTCTCTCCAGACTACAGGCTAGGCTGCTTCATAGGGTCCCACAGGATGTCAGCCCCTTAGTTTGCATACAAACGTACAAAACACAGATTTGGGAGTAGTGTGCTTACCGGATTTGGGGGAACTGCCAGTCTCTATGATTTTGCAACTTGAATACTCCTCACCTTAAAAAAAATTTTTTTGAGAGTATCCAATTGGTTATTTTGTTTTTGTTTTTGTTTGTTTGTTTTTTGAGACGGAGTCTTACTCTGTCACCAGGGCTGGAGTGCAGTGGTGCAATCTCGGCTCACTGCAACCTCTGCCTCCCGGGTTCAAGTGATTCTCCTGCCTCAGCCTCCTGAGTAGCTGGGATAACAGGTGCGTGCCACCATACCTGGCTAATTTTTGTATTTTTAGTAGAGACGTGGTTTCAACTGGTTGGCCAGGCTGGTCTTGAACTCCTGACCTCAAGTGATCGGCCCACCTCCACCTCCCAAAGTTCTGGGATTGCAGGTATGAGCCACCGTGCCTAGCTCTAATTGGTTGTTGATCAACCAATGAATTCACTGTGTCTGGTCAGGTGATCATCTCCGGCTCTATCAACTGTAATGGTGGTGGCTGTGGGAGGTCACGTGGTTCTCAGGACGCCCCTCTCTGGAGCTTGAGGTGAGGCAGAGAAACTGACATCCCTGTCTCATCAGAGGTACCCAATTCTGTATTCCACGGGTGGTTGAATTTCCTTCATCCCATATTTAATGTTCCAAAGCAGAGGTGCTATTGTTTTATTTTGCCAAAACAAGATAATATTAAGCAAACAAACAACATAATCCCCATTTAGTATCACCACCATTTCAGAAACCATAGGGAACTTGCACCTCAAACCTAAAGGTTAGAGATAATCCCAAAGTAAAGGACAGCCTTCCTTGTGACGGATAATTGGCCACCTCAGGACATCCTTGCTGGCGACCATGGGCACAGGCACCAGTCCACGAACCAATACGTGGGATTCAAACCTTCTTCTTTTGCCTGCTCCCATGGGTACACTCTTTCCACGAATGCAACTTTTAGAAGATAAACAGGGGGCTATGGTCCCAAGTTAACTGCCTTCATGTCTGGGGCAAAGAGCGACATGCTGCCACCTGGAACTCTGTTCCATTCGGTGGAACCTCATGTGGCCGAGAGGTCAGCGTTAGGTTAGGATAAGCTCCTGGGATCCCCAAGCCTGTCTCCAGAAAATACTTTAGACCCTCTAACCTAATTCCCACTTCATCCCTTTGGATCCAACTACTGATAAGACTTCATGCCCTTGATCTCCTGTTTCCTGCAGGAGCTGGGGCAGGGGCCCACCTTTCCCAGCCCCTTGGGTTTGACTCATGGAGGAGCTTTGGGAGTAAATGTCCGGCGGATGAGGCACAGTTGGTGGAGTGGACACTGTTGGAGCTCTACCCAGCTGCCTTCGGATCCTCTTAGCATTTCTGTGTGATCAGGTTCCAGGTGCTTTCATCTGACAGCTTCCATGTGAGATTTTTCTTCAGAGGATTGCCCTTGGGCTCCTAGTGCCACTCGCTGCACAGCACAAGGACCTGGAAGTGCCTGTGAGTTTATTTCCCCGCCGGGTGGCCCTTGGCCATAGATGGACAGATATACAAAAGTATGAGTCTAGCTTCTTTACCTCCAGGCGTGAACTCTGAGCTGTAATTTACATTCCTCTGCTCCCAGTGGGATCAGACTGAGGCTGGGACGCTCTCTGCTAGTGCACCCTTGCTAGGCATTTTCTCTTTCCTATCTTCTTCCCCACTCCTGCCAGTTTCTCGTAGGAGCACTTGATAAACCACTTGCCCAGGAATCCTTGTCTCTGGGGTTGCTACTAAGCCTGTCCCCCTGTGATGGGGATCAGTAGGCTATTGCAAAAGTAATGCCCAGAGGAAAAGCAGGCTGTGAGTGGCACTTTCCCTAGCTCATGCTTGGGAGGGCCTGGACCAGCACCCTTGCATGCCCTAAATCAACAATGCTCCAGCCTTGCAGGTGGTCTGATTTTCAGTAGGAAAGGATAACCTATTTTTTATTTTTTACATTTAAAAATTATTTTTAAACTTACTTGGAGACAGAGTCACTTTTTTTTTTTTTTTTTGAGACAGGGTCTTGCTCTGTTGCCCAGGCTGGAGTGCAATGGCGTGATCACAGCTCACTGCAGCCTTAAGCAATCCTCCCACCTTAGCCTCCTGAGTAGCTAGGACTACCGACGCACACCACCATGGCTGACTAATTTATTTTTTTGTAGCGAGGCAGTCTCATTATTTCGCCCAGGCTGGTCTCGAACTCCTGGGCTCTAGAGATCCTCCCGATCCTCCCACCTCAGCCTTCCAAAATGTTGGGAATACAGGCATGTGCCACCTCGTGCAGCTGAGAGTCACTCTTTTTGGTGTGTAGTTCTGTGAGTTTTGAAAAATGTGTAGAATCAGAAACCACAACCACAGTCAAGATATAGAGCCAGGCCGGGCGCGGTGGCTCAAACCTGTAATCCCAGCACTTTGGGAGGCCGAGACGGGTGGATCACGAGGTCAGGAGATCGAGACCATCCTGGCTAACATGGTGAAACTCCGTCTCTACTAAAAAAAAATACAAAAAACTAGCCGGGCGAGGTGGCGGGCGCCTGTAGTCCCAGCTACTCGGGAGGCTGAGGCAGGAGGATGGTGTAAACCCGGGAGGCGGAGCTTGCAGTGAGCTGAGATCGGGCCACTGCACTCCAGCCTGGGCGACAGAGCGACACTCCGTCTCAAAAAAAAAAAAAAAAAGATATAGAGCCAGTTTTGTTGTGTGGCCAGGGCCCTCTGAAGCCAAACCTTCCCTTCACCCTGATCCCCTGGCAACCACTGATCTGTTCTTCATCACTGTAGTTTTGCCTTTTCCAGAGTGCCATATAAATGAAATCACACAGTATCTTTGGCTTCTTTTAGGTAACACAATATCTTTGAGAGTCAGCCACATTTTTGCATGTATCCATTGCTTGTCCCTGTGGACGTCTTCAATAATCAAAATGGAGTCACTTATGTTAACCCCTAACAAAATGGAGCCCATGGGCCATGAAGGAAGGGCTCTCATGCACATATGCCTATGATTGGAATGATTGTAAGGACTCTCTGAAAACCACAACAATTTCAAAAATTTCAGATAAGCCTCTTGCACAAGAACATTTGACTAACGATGGCTGCCTTCACCAGTGAGTGGACGCCAACTATCGCAACAGGCCCCTATAACCAATGGTCCTTGTTTCAAAGCAGCTTTTGTGAACTTTTCCTTTTGACTGTAAAACGAAACCCCTCTGTTGCACCTCATATGCCTGTGGTTCACTATAGCATGCATATCCCTCCTGTTATTCCCAAATAAACTGTTTTAGGTAACACAATGTATTTGAAGTTTATCCAAGTTTTTACATGTATCAGTTGCTTGTCCTGGAGAGCAATTGTTCTGGAGAGCACGTCTCCTGTTTACTTTAGGTAGACATCGTTTTTTTTGTTGCCGAATGGGGTTCCACTGAACAGCTCAACTACAGTTTATCCTTCCTCAGTGTGGAAATATTTGGGGTTTCCAGTTTTTCATTATTATAATTAAAGCTGATATGAACATTTTAATATGTTTTTTTGGTTCAGCATAGGGTTTTGTTTCACTTGAATAAATGCCAAAGAGGTTTCTGGGTAGTTTGTTAAGTGGATGTTTATCTTTGTAAGGAACTGCCAAAGTGTTTTCCAGAGAAGTTGAACCATTTGGCCTTCCCACCAGCAACGTGTGAGAGTTCCTATTGCTTAACATCCTCACCAGCGCTGTACAGTCAGGGTTTGTTTGCTTGTTTGTTTGGGTCTTTTTTTGGAGGGACTGGTTCTTTATTTCTTTCTTTTTCTTCCTTTCTTTTTTTTTTTTTTGGTTTGAGACAGGGTCTTGCTCTGTCGCCCAGGCTGGAGGGCAGTGGTGCAGTCTTGGCTCACTGTAACCTCTGCCTCCTGGGTTTAAGCAATTCTCCTGCCTCAGCCTCCTGAGTAGCTGGGATTACAGGTATGTGCCACCATGCCTGGCCAATTTCTTTATATTTTGGTTAGTAGAGATGGGGTTTCACCATGTTGGCCAGGCTGGTCTCAAACTCCTGGCCTCAAGTGATCCACCTGCCTTGGCCTCCCAAAGTGCAGAGATTACAGGCGTGAGTGACCATGCGTGGCCTGGTTCTTTATTTCAAAAAGACACTCATCAGTCTTTAGTATCAAAACAGTTGCATTATTGATTTCTCTTTATCCCAATTGTCGTCAAAGAGGCATCAAAGGAGAGTACATTGTAAGCCAATAAGCTACAGTGTGTACGCCTAACAGACCTCCTAGGGAGTTTACCAAAAAGTGGGGATTAGGTAGGGAAAGAAACTTTAAAAGATCAGCAATCTGCCAGCCCACAGACTGTAGAGAGCTCTCACAGCCAGAGCGGGTAGCCAGGGTGCCAGAAACCCAAAGAAGCAGAGTTTCAAAATAATACGACATTTTAAAAGTTTTGTACACAAGCTATTCAAGATTTCTCACTGACTGATACAAAGCACAATGAGATGGCACTTTTAGAGACAACAGCTTCAAACCCAGAAAAGGGTAATGAGATGAGTTTCATGTGGCTAAATCAGTGGCAAAAACATAATCTTTCTTTCAAGGAGGCAGGAGAGCAATCAAGTGGTCACCTCAATGTAAGGGGCACATTAGCCACTCTGTAAGCGGCTGGGAGTGGGGTGGAGATGGGACAAAAATTTGGTCTCAGAGGTCTCACCATCTTAATTTGGTCACTTCTTTTTTTTTTTTTTTCCCCCGAAATGGAGTCTCGCTCTGTCGCCCAGCCTGGAGTGCAGTGGCGCGATCTTGGCTCACTGCAACCTCCGCCTCCCAGGTTCAAGCGATTCCCCTGCCTCAGCCTCCCGAATAGCTGGGACTACAGATGCCCACCACCATGTCTGGCTAATTTTTGTATGTTTAGTAGAGACAGAGTTTCACCATGTTGGCCAGGCTGGTCTTGCACTCCTGACCTTAAGTGATCTGCCTCCCTCGGCCTCCCAAAGTGCTGGGATTGCAGGTGTGAGCCACCGTGCCTGGCTTAATGTGGTCACTTCTAGTGGGAAAAAAATAAAAATAAAAATAACTTTGTCCGAAGATATCTTAAAGCTGAAAACCTGAACAGCACATTTTTTGTTGCTGTTGTTTTTGGGCTAACTCCTGGAATCACCTTTCTGGTTTGGCTGGTACTTTGTGCAAAGCTGTGATGTCTCAGAGTGGAGTCCTTCCCTGGGCTCTGTCTGGTTCTCAGTAAGGCAGGCTCATACCTTTTTCCCTCTTCTCTAGAGGAAGTAATATGCAGTAAGCTAAACAGTCACCTTCCAAAAGGGAGAAAGGGATTAGATTGCCGCTTCAGAGCTATGGAGCTATTTGGACTGTGTTATAAATGGTTGCTACAAAACAACAAAAAAGGTAATTACAAAATGTGTACAACACAACATGCTTTTAAAAACATTATGCGTTGCACTCACATTCGCTTAAATGTTGTTCCCGAAGGTGCTCAGCCTCTAGCCCAGCTGGAATCTCTGGGAAGAGGCAGAGACAGTTTGGCAAAAAAGACACATCGGGGAGGTGGGGGCGGTGAAAGGAGAAAGCAGCCTTCCAGTTAAAGATCAGCTCTCAGTGTAAGGGCAGCTTTGGGCAGGCTGGCCTAGGTGGAGTTGGGGTCAGAGGCAGGAGCAGTGGCAAGGTGGGACTGGGGTGCTCTGCATCTCATTCAGTCAAGCAGGTCTGGTCCGGCATCCTTTGTGTGCAGAGGTGCTCCTCTGTGGTGCATTTCAGTTTATCTTCCAAGTCATCAATCATCTCTTCCAGCTTGATTACTGATCTCTTGGCAAACTCAGCCCAGGTCTCTGCCTCCTTGCGCTTATCAGTAAGAATCTCGGTTGCTTCTTCGTATCTGTCTTCTTTGTGAGAGTCCTTTCCTTCAGCAGCACTCAGCCACTTCAGGTTCTGGTCCATCGATCTGATCTGCTCATCCATCTCTCGGCCACAGGACTCTGCCAGCTCAGCTCGTTCCTCTCTGCATCCCAAGTTTCCTTCAACAACCACCAACTTATGAGCCGAGCCCCATCTTCATGCTTCCTGCCTGTTTTCTGCAATGTGCTTAGCTTCTTTGAGTTGGATTTCCTTGAGTTTCATCTTTCCTTCATCTTTTTTTTTTTTTTTTTTTTTTTTTTTTTGAGACAGAGTCTCCCTCTGTCACCCAGGCTGGAGTTCAGTGGCGTGATCTCAGCTCACTGCAACCTCCGCCTCCTGGGTTTGAGTGATTCTCCTGCCTCAGCCTGCCAGGTAGCTGGGATTACAGGTGTGTACCACCACATCCAGCTAATTTTTATATTTTTAGTAGAGTTTTACCATGTTGGCCAGGCTGGTCTTGAACTCCTGACCTCAGGTGATCCACCCACTTCAGCCTCCCAAAGTGCTAGGATTACAGGCGTGAGCCACTGTGTCCAGCCTTTTCTTCATCTTTTAAGGCTCGATTTTCAATAACCTTCCTACCTCTCCCACTCTCATCAGCAGCTTTTACCACTTCTTCCAGCTTTTGCAGGGCAGTGGCCAGGCACGCCTGAGCACAGTCCAGCCCCTTTTCAACCAGCTGGATCCTACAGTTCAAGGAGGCCACCTTGGCCTCAGCTTGTTCCAGGCCTGCCTTGCTCCCTCTACTCCCTGCTGGAGGTGCTCAGCTCTCTCCTCTGCATCATCTGCCTGCTGCTGCTGAACCTGGCTCTTACGCTTCACTGCCTCAATGGTGGCGATCCCAGTCACGGTGCCCACCCAGCCCCTGCTTGTGCTCCGGGTCCTGCCTCTCCACTCAGCACTGTAGCCATTTCTCCTACTGTCAATTTTTCCCCCCGTATTCCAATAGGTGTCCTCAGTTTTAAAAAATCAGGTCAGGGCCGGGCGTGGTGGCTCACGCCTGTAATCCCAGCACTTTGGGAGGCCGAGGCGGGCGGATCATGAGGTCAGGAGATCGAGACCATCCTGGCTAACATGGTGAAACCCTGTCTCTACTAAAAATACAAAAAATTAGCCGGGCGTGGTGGCGGGCGCCTGTAGTCCCAGCTACTTGGGAGGCTGAGGCAGGAGAATGGCGTGAACCCGGGAGGCAGAGCTTGCAGTGAGCCGAGATGGCGCCACTGCACTCCAGCCTGGGCGACAGAGCAAGACTCCGTCTCAAAAAAAAAAAAAAAAAAAAATCAGGTCAGTTGGGTCATGCCACTTCTTTGCTTCCACTTTCCAATGACTCATATCATGCTTAGAATAAAACCCGAATCCTTATGTGGCCCATAGGGTTGACTAGCTCCTGACAGCCCCACTGGCCTCTTCTACTCTCCCACTCCAGCCATCCTGGTCTCCATGCTGTTGCTCAGACATGCCCAGATGCCCCACCTTGCAGCCAGCGGCCTTGCAGCTTCCTTATCTGGAATGCTCATTCCTCAGGTTTTCCCATGGGCCACCTCCGGAAAAGGTGGCATCTCAAAGCTATCTCTGCAGAAGGGTCTTTGCTGGCTTCTCCATCTAATACCGCCTGCACCCCCACCCCCACCTGCAAGGAACTCCCCATCCTGTGGCATGGTTTTATTTTCTTCATGTCTTTCATCACCATGTGAAATTATCTTAGCTCTTTATTATTTTAAAGTTTTTTCTTATCTCATTAAAACGTTTGCTTTAATTGAAGTATAATATTAAGTATATAGCTCAATGACTTTTTGTTTGAGAGAGAGAGAGAAAGTCTCGCTCTTGTTGCCCAGGCTGGGCTGCAATGGTGCAATCTCGGCTCACTGCAGTCTCTGCCTCCCAGGTTCAAGTGATCATCCTGCCTCAGCCTCCCAAGTAGCTGGAATTACAGACATGTGCCACCATGCCAGGCTAATTTTTTGTATTTAGTAGAGATGGGGTTTCACCATGTTGGTCAGGCTGGTTTCAAACTCCTGACCTCAGGTGATCCACCTGCCTCAGCCTCCCAAAGTGCTGAGATTACAGGCATGAGCCACCGCACCTGGCCTCGATGACTTTTTACATATATGTGCTTGTAACCGTTTCGCATATCTGGACATAGAAGGTTCCCAGACACCCTAGAAAGCTCACTCATGCCTCCTCTTCCCAAAGGTAGCCACTATTCTACTTTCTATTTGGTTTCTATCATAGATGAGTTTTGCCTGCCTTTGAGCTTCATGTAAGTGGAATCGTATAATCTGGACACTTTTTGCCCAAATTCTTTCTTTCATCATTGTCTGTGAGATACAGCCACATTTTTGCGTGTGGATAAATGCAACAGCAGTTTGTTCTTTTTGTATTGCTGTTCCATGGAGTACTGCATAGCAATACTCCATTGCATAGCAGTGTTCAATTGTGTCAGTATAACACAATTCGTTTATTCATTCTTCTGCTGGCAGACCGTGGGTTGCTCCTAACTGGTTGCTGTTGAATAATGCTGCTGTGAACATTTTTACACGTCTTTCCATGGAGAGATGCACTCATTTATTTTGGATATATGCCTGAGAATAGAATTGCTAGATCATTGAGTAGGCATATGTTTATCGGCTATTTTTTCTTTTACTTGTTTATATTCTTTTTCTCCTCCTGGACTATAAGTTCCATGAAGGTAGGAAACAAGCTTGTCTTGTTCACTATTGTATTCCCAGTGCATAGCACAGTGTCCAGCACATAGTAGCTGCTTAATAAATATTTCAGTAAATGAACAAACTTAAGCTACTATCAGCTCCAAGTAAGTTGTGACAAAGAACTCAGGACTAGCTACAAATCCTCCTGACATTCGCCCTTCGCAAGCTGATATTTGAGAGCCCAGCTGACTCAGAAGGAGGCAGAGCCGCAGGTGCCGGGTTATTCAGCATCCTGTTATTCTTTGAAGTGGCTCCCCCTCCCTCTCTTGGCCTGCATTGTCACAGCTTGAAATATTCTTTTGATTATGAGAACATTTCCCATTAAGTGTGCATCTCCAGCTTCCCCCCAACCCCCCAGTATTTATGAGCTCATAACTCCAGGATCTGTCACAATCAGTGTTGCAAAAGTGTATCTGAATGTAATGAAATAATTCGATGAGAAACGTGGCAGGGAGACAGTTGGAATTTTCTCCTGCCTTGCAAACCATCCCCAGGGGACGGGTGTACATAAATCAACACCTCCCTTAATTAAGTAAAACATTTTAGGGAAAAAACAAATTAATTACCACTTCATGGCACCACCCCAGCCGATTACCCAAATGGTTCACATTCCATAAACCTCGCTTGAATTCAGAACTAATTATCACTCTTTTGGTTTGTTTATGCTTCCCAGTCTACAAAGATCTGTATTAAAAGTGGGTAGTGTGGTGTGGCTTTTTCACTTTACTTTCAGGATGATGTAAGCTGTCAAAATAATCAAGAATTAAGTCTTAAAAAAAAAAACTGAAAATGAAGGGAATGTAGAATGTGGAACATTTAGGGTAGGAAATAAACATCACCTTGGGGTGTTGCGGGGGTGGTGGGGAGAAGCCTGTAGAGTGCAGGATATATGGGGTCTTGGCCTGGCTGAGTCCCTGACTTGCTGCGTAATGTTGGGCAAGAACTGGACGTCTCTCGTCTCTTATCTGGGGACCATTGTCTGTTACCTGCCTGGCCCCTTGGGGGCGCACTCGCCTCCTGGCATGTGATCCCAGCAGGGAGTGAGAATCCTGACCTCTGAGCCTTCATTGTCCAGCCTGGCCTGATGTCTTTCCTAATTATCCTTCCTGCTGGCTCTGGCCTCCCCCTTGCCCTGTGGGCCCGATCAATTCTTATCTTTGATCCTGCAGAGCCCCGTGGCCAGGATAGCTGCTGACTAATAGCTTATCCTTTTCCCAGTCCGTCCAGCTGCCTTCTGATTGGTCCACTCCCCCAGTGGAGCCCAGGCCTGCCCTTGGCTCTTCTGGGCTATGTGTGGGAGTGGGGTCTCAATGGCATCAGGCACAGTTGCCCTTGGTAGCCCCTCCAGCTGTAAGCCTTGCAAGTCCAGAGTCTAGTGCCAGGCTAAGCCAAGGCCTAACCTTCCCTTGTTTCTGCCACTTGCCCCTCTTGAGTGGGTGTGTACATTGTAAGCGCTCAGTCAGTTCTGAGTCACTATCTGGATCTTAATGAAGGACATAGATAACTAGAAAGAAACAATCCAACTCTTTAAAAACATTTTTAAGGCATGAATTGCACATAGTAAAGTGCATAAGTTATACATGTACAACTCAGTGAATCTTTACTTTGTGTACACCCGTGTAATTCCAACCCATGGCAAAACACAGGTCATTCCACCTCCCTAAAAGGTTCCCTTCCAGTCAGCACTCCTCAGAAATAACCATTATCCTGACTTCTATCACCATAGATTGATTTTGTCTGTTCTTGCATTTCATATAAATGGAATAATCTGGTATCTAGCTTTCTGTGTCCGGCTTGTTTTGCTCATTCACTGAGTCTATGAGATTCATTCTTGTTGCAGATAGCAGTAATTCTTGAACTCCTTTTTAGACTGAAGTTTTAAAAAGCGATTACTCGAGCGATTACTGGTTGTTGGTATCTAGCTTGACAGTATGTTGTCCTTTTAAAAAATAACCACATGCCAATATATCTGTGGGTCTAATACTGTCATTACCATATGTACAAAAAGAGTAATTTAGCTCCTGCGAGCACTCGAGTGCCTTCAAATTCCAAATGGAGCAGGGATGAATTTGATTAGGAAGGTGTCTGACTACAGCCCTCCCATCTTGAGAACCTTCCAGGGCATTTTCTTATTGCTTTACTTCCCATTTGCTGAGTGCTGTGATTTGAATATTTGTCCCCTGCAAAACTCATGTTGAAATTTAATCTCCAGTGTGGCAATATTGAGAGGTAGGGCCTTCAAGAGGCGATTGGGTCATGAGGGCTCTGCCCTTATGAATGGATTAATCTGGAATAATTCCTGGATTCATGGGTTAGTGGATTACTGGGTTATCGGGGGGAAAGACTGGTGGCTTTATAAGAAGAGGAAGAGAGGGTTGAGTGTGGTGGCTTGCATCTATAATCCCAGCACTTCAAGACGCCGAGGATAGAGGATTGCTTGAGCCCAGGAGTTTGAGACCAGCCTGGGCAACATAGTGAGACTTCATCTCTAATTTTTTTTAAAAAGAAGAAGAAGAGGAAGAGAGACTTAAGCTAGCACGCTCACTCCCCCCTCGCCATGTGTGATGCCCTGCACTGCCTTGGGACACTCCACCAGCAAGAAGGTTCTCAGTAGATGCAGCCCTTAACCTTGGGCTACTCAACTTCCATAACCATAAGAAGTCAATCCCTTTCCTTTGCAAATTACTTTGTTTCAGGTACTCTGCGATAAGCAAGAGAAAACGAACTGACACTGGGTTACTAGAGAGGTTTAGTATCTTTTCTTAGGGTTGTTTGTTACCTGTGTAACAGGTAGGTCCTGCTGGGACCCTTTCTCCAGGGAGGGCGTGAGGAAGTTGGAGGCTGCTCCCTCCAGGTCATGTGTGAGAGGGTGGGAATAATCTGGGTACACCCTGCAGGTTGTCTCCAAAAGGGTCAGTCACCCCCAAACCCAGGGAACATCAGTGCTGGGGCAGGTGGGGGAAGAGTCAGGGTCCACTGTCTCTTGGGCTAGACCTAGGCAATGTCTGTCCCCATGGAACCCTCAGCTCCAATCCTGGCCCTGAGAGCTTGTTAGCAAGAGGCTCTGATCCAGCAGGTCTGGGGTGGATCCAGGAATCTGATATTTTCAAGCTCACCAAGTAATTCCAGGGAGTGGCCTGGAGCCAGGCTGCTTGCATTTGAATTCCAGCTCTGCCTGTTATCACTGTGACCTCAGCCAAGTAACTTTGCTTCTCTTGCCTTCATTTCTTTATTTGTACAATGGGCATTATAATCGTGTTGGAAGAATAAAATGAATCAATGCATTTATGCTTGAAAAGCACTTAGAAGAGTACCTGGCACAGAGTAAGCACTCAAAGAGAGTTGGCCACCGCCGCCATCATCAGCATCGTCAGCCCCGGCAGCGCTAATGCTTCACCAACACTTCTGCTTTACACACAGAAACTGAGAACCACAGACGCGTGTGGACATAACCAGAGTCACCCAGCAAGACACAGGTGGCACAGGGACCAGAAGGCCAGCTCCCTCTCCCCTTGGGACTGTGTTCTCTCACCCGTGTGGCTGGCTAGCCATCCTGCCCAACGTCCCAGTCACATGCTGGAGGACAGAGTGGGGAAGATAGTCTACAGAGTGGGGGCTTTCTGAAAGATTATATTAGGTTGGTGCAAAAGTAATCACGGTTTTTGTCATTAAAGGTAATGGCAAAAACAAAAACCGTGATTACTTTTGCACCAACCTAATAGAACTGGAAGTGTTGGCATTTGCCTTTCGCCCACCATAGCAATTCTCTATCCCCCTCCTCACCCTTGAAGGGACCAGCCAGGTCCTCTTTCCCACTTTTGGAGTAGGAGGACGGGAATGACCTGAGTCACCTCTAGATTTCTGAGGTTAGGACAAATGTCATGTCGCCAATGATCAAATCCCACCAATTCTACCTCCACAATGTCTTTTGTATCCAAGCCCTCTGCCATACCTGCGGCCAGGCCACCATCATCGTGTGCACCTGGGCAGCTGCACCAGCCCCTCCCTGGCCTCCCTGCTGCCAGTCTGGCTGCTTCACTTCACTCTACATACCACCCTCCTCACCACCCCTTGGAGAGGTTTTTTAAACCACCCCCATGGGCCGGGCACGGTGGCTCACGCCTGTAATCCCAGCACTTTTGGAGGCCAAGGTGGGCGGATCATGAGGTCAGGAGATCGAGACATCCTGGCTAACACGATGAAACCCCGTCTCTACTAAAAAATACAAAAAAAAAAAAAAAAAAAAAAAAAAATTAGCCGGGCGAGGTGACGGGCGCCTGTAGTCCCAGCTGCTTGGGAGGCTGAGGCAGGAGAATGGTGTGAACCCGGGAGGCAGAGCTTGCGGTGAGCCAAGATCATGCCACTGCACTCCAGCCTAGGTGACAGAGCAGGACTCCGTCTCAGAAAAAAAAAAAATCCTCATGTATGAGTGGATAAAAATGTGATATCTAAATAAAATGGAACATTATTCAGTCTTTTTTATTTTATTTTAGTTTAGTTTGAGACACGGTCTTCCTCTGACACCCAAGCTGGAGTGCAGTGGCATGATCCCAGCTCATTATAGCCTCGACCTCCTGGGCTGAGGTGATCCTCCCACTTCAGCCTCCCGAGTAGTAGGGACTACAGGCATGCACCACCAAACCCAACTAATTTTTTGTTTTTGTATTTTTTTTGTAGAGACAGTTTTTTACCTATTGCTCAGGCTGGTCTTGAACTCCTGGGCTCAAGTGATCCTCCTGCCCTGACTTCCCAAAGTGCTGGGATTATAGGCATGAGCCCCCACACCTGGCCTACTTTTTTTCTTTTCCTTTGAGGCGGGGTCTCACTCTGGCACCCAGGCTGGTGTGTAGTGGTGCAATCATAGTTCACTGCAGCCTCGACCTCCTGGGTTCAAATGATCCCCCCACCTCAGCCTCCCAAGTGACTGGCACCACAGGTGCACACCACCACTCCCAGCTAATTTTTTACTTTTTTGTAGAGATGGGGGTCTCACTATGTTGCCCAGGCTTGTCTCAAGCTCCTGGCCTCAAATGATCCTCCTGCCTCAGCTTCCCAAAGTGCTAGGATCATAGGTGTGAGCCACCATGCCTGACTATTCAGCCTTTAAAAAGAAAGAGATCCTGTCCTATGCCACAAGGTGGATGAACCTTGAAGACATCATGCTAAGTGAATAAGCCAGCCACCTACATGAGGGACCTAAAGTAGTCGAATTCCTAGAAACAGAAAACGGAGTGGTGGCTGCCCAGCACGGGGGAAATGGGAAGTTGTTCAAGGGGGAGAGAGTTTCAGTTTTGCAAAATGAAAAAGTTGTAGAGATCTGTTGCGCAAAAAGGTAAATATACTTAACGCTACTGAACCGTACGCTAAAAAATGGTTAAGATGGTAAATTTTATGTTATATGTTTTTTTCTTTCTTTCTTTCTTTCTTTTTATTTTTTTATTTTTAGCAGAGATGAGGTTTCACCATGTTGGTCAGCCTGGTCTCGAACTCCTGACCTCAGGTGATCCACCTGCCTTGGCCTTCCAAAGTGCTGGGATTACAGATGTAAGCCATCATGCCCAGCCTGTTTGTTTGTTTGTTTGTTTGTTTTTTGAGACAGAGTCTGGCTCTGTCACCCAGGCTGGAGTGCAGTCACAGGATCTTGGCTCACTGCAAACTCTGCCTCCCAGGTTCAAGTGATTCTCATGCCTCAGCCTCCCTAGTAGCTGGTATTACAGGCGTGTGCCACCACGCCTGGCTAATTTTTTATGTTTTTGGTAGACATGGGGCTTCGCCATGTTGGCCAAACTGGTCTCAAACTCCTGACCTCAGGTGATCCACCTGCCTCAGCCTCCCAAAGTGCTGGGATTACAGGCATGAGCCACTGTGTCTACCCTGTTATATGTTTTTTTACCACAATTAAAAAAAAAAAAAACAAAAACCTTCAAAGTCTCCCCATTGCCTTTAGGGCGAACCCAGATCCCTTGCCTGGCCTTGGAGACCCTCTGCACTGTTGCCACCCTCCCACCAGGCCCCTCAAGCTGCCATGTCCTCAGCCCATGGAGCTCTTCAACTTTTCCCTGACACGACTCACATTTACTCACCAGTGAATTTCTCCGTGGCAGCTTTCCATCTGGAATGTGCTTCCCTCAACTTGTCAACCTTTTGAAATTCTCATCATCCTTCAAGAACCGGTTCAAATGTATTCTCCTCCGTGACACCTTCTCTTTTTTTTTTTTTTTTTGAGTCGGAGTCTAGCTGTGTCGCCCAGGCTGGAGTGCAGTGGCCAGATCTCAGCTCACTGCAAGCTCCGCCTCCCGGGTTTACGCCATTCTCCTGGCTCAGCCTCCCGAGTAGCTGGGACTACAGGCGCCTGCCACCTCGCCCGGCTAGTTTTTTGTATTTTTTAGTAGAGACGGGGTTTCACCGTGTTAACCAGGATGGTCTCGATCTGCTGACCTTGTGATCCGCCCGTCTCGGCCTCCCAAAGTGCTAGGATTACAGGCTTGAGCCACCGCGCCCGGCCAACACCTTCTCTTAACCCTCTCCTTCAGGAAGAATTAAGGCCCAGAGTGTGTGCCCCCTGCTTTTTTTTTCTTTTTGAGACAGGGTCTCACTCCGTTGCCCAGGCTGGAATGCAGTGGTGTGATCACGGTTCACTGCAGCCTCAACCTCCAGGGCTCAAGTGATTCTCCCACCTCAGCCTCCCCAGTAGCTGGGACTACAGGCACGCATCATCATGCCCGGCACATTTTTGTAAATTTTTAAGTATAGATGGGGTTTTGTCATGGTGTCCAGGCTGGTCTCGAACTCCTGGGCTGAAGAGATCTGTCCACTTCGGGCTCCCAAAGTGTTGGTTATAGATATGAGCCACCATGCCCAGCCCCCGATAACTTTTTTTTTTTTTTTTTTTTTTGGAGACAGAGTCTTGCTGTGTCACCAGGCTGGAATGCAGTGGTGCGATCTCGGCTCACTGCAACCTCTGACTCCTGAGTTCAAGTGATTCTTCTGCCTCAGCCCCCCGAGTAGCTGGGACTACAGGTGTGCACCACCACACCCAGCTAATTTTTGTATTTTTAGTAGAGAAAGGGTTTCCCATGTTGGCCAGGATGGTCTTGATCTCTTGACCTCATGATCCACCCACCTTGGCCTCCCAAAGTGCTGGGATTACAGGCATGAGCCACCGCACCCAGCCCCTATAACTTTTCACCTCACCACCACCACCACCACCGCTGTTGAATGGGGGCTTTCTACATGCTGAGTCCCATGCCAAACAAGCTGTATGCATCAGTGGCTCAGTTAATCTTCATGAAAACCCACACCATCCCCATTTTACAGACGAGAAAACAGAGGTCCAGATAGGGAATGTGTCGTGCCCGAGATCACACAGCTAGTAAATTGTGGCACTGAGACTTAAATCTTCCTAATTCTAGAGAAAAGCTTCTGACTACTCAGTTCTGCTCCCCGACACACCTGAATAATTGCCTTGTCTGTATAATTGTTTTTCTGCCTGCCCAATTAGGGGAGGGTTGTGCGTTAGCCCTCCTGGCTCTGATGCGCCATGCCTGGCCCCGGGACTGGCACAAAGCAGGTGCTCGTTTTGTGGGAGTTGTTTTGTACACCTTGGAGTAAATCAGTGTCAGTGCTAACTCCTCTAATTTCACCATTTCTATTTCCCCTCCAGGAACTGGCAGGTCAGGGATTGCAAAAGAAACATCCCCCAGCCCATCAATAAATAATAATGTTGGAGAATTTAAAATAAAAATCTGGATTATTAAAGTTACAAATCTTTGGTCTTTATACCTTTAATAAAACATGCGTCTATTAATAATGAATACTGGTTCTGGCCTGCTTAGGCTGAAAGGGAGAAAAAAATGACCAGTCAAAAGATGCTCATATTTTTTCTCCTTACCCAGTTTGGCTGCCAAGATGCTGCATCCCTGACAAATGGCTCATCATTTAAAAAGGTTTAAAAAGTTTAACTGCATGAAAGGGAAATTGAAGATGGCTTGTTCAGCCTGTGGACCCTCGGTGAGGAGAGGTTGTGTCTTCTCGAGACATTCTCTCTCTTTGGTTTTGGTGGGCCCACCTTCTGCTGGTCCTTCTCCTTGACCTCTGGTTGTCTTTCTCAGGCTCCTCATGTTTTGGTCTAACTCTATCCTGGGTTCCCTCACCTCCACTCCCCTTCTCTCCCTTCCCCTCCCCTTCCCTTTCCACTCAGCTCCCTTACGCTGTCGCTCACTCCTGTGACCACCAGTCATATCTTTTGCATGAGGGAAGTCACTCAGTAGGAGAGATGGTCAGAGCGGTAAACGGGGTCAGACCCTCTGGGGCCTTATAGGCCAGGATGAACTGTGGCTTTTACTCCAAGAATCCTGGTGCCACTGGAGGCGCAGAGGATGGCATGAAACAAATCTCTTTGGAGGCTGTGATTAAAATAGACTAAAGGGTGACAAGGGCAGAATTAGGAAAACCAGTTAGGAGAATATTGCTATAATCCGGACAAGAGATGATGGTAGTTTGGAATAGAGTGGAAGCAGTGAGGAGCTGAGGTTGGAGACAGGATATACTTTATTTTTTAAAATTTTAATAGAGACAGAATCTCACTCTATCACTCAGGCTGGAGTGCAGTGGCACGATCATGGCTCACTGCAGCCTCGAACTCCTGGGGTCAAGTGATCCTCCCACTTCAGCCTCCCCAGTAGTTGGGACTACAGGCATGTGCCACCGTCCCCAGCTCCAGGATATATTTTAAAGGTTGAGGTGATAGGATTTGCTGATGGATTGGAGTGGGGTGTGAAAAAAAAAGGGAAAGGAGTTGTGGATGTCTCCGGGGTTTTGAGCAACTAAAGATGAGTGTTTTCATTTTCTGAGATGAGGAGCCTCTGGTAGAGAAGCTTTGATGATAAGGAGTTGAGTCTTGGATGTGTGTTGTCTGAGATACCTGTTGGACATCTAAGAAGAGACATCAAATTGGCAATTGGACATACAGGTCTAGAGCTCAGGAGAAAGGCCCAGGTTAGAGGTATAAATTTAGGCATCATCATCAAAGATGCGGTATTTAAAGTCATGAAGCTAGATAAGATTGCCAGTGGAAGTGTATGGCAGAGAAGAGCATGAAAAAGGACTGGACTCATGATGTTCCTATGCTTAAAGTTCAGAGAGATGAGGAAGAATCAACGAAGAAGAATGTGAAGAGGCCAGTGAGCTAGGAGTAAAACCAAGAAAGTAAAGGATCCTAGAAGCCAAATGAAGAAAGAGTTTCAAGAGGGGGAATGTCATTATGTATGTCAAGTACGGAAAATGGGTTAAATAAGGTGAGGACTGAGGACCGACCATTGGTTCTAGCAACCTGGAGGTCATTGGTGGTCTTGACGAGGACATTTAACCTCACTTTGGGCCACTTGATGGTGAAAGTAAAAGGGAAAGTCAGTGGATTCCATAACTCTCACTATTGTCCAGAAGGAAATCTGCCAATTGTTCAAGACACCCCAACTCGTCCTGGGAGCTTGTCATGTGAGTTCTTCAAAGGAGGTATTGAATAATACAGCTGACCCTTGAACAACACAGGTTTGAACTGCATGGGGCCTCTTGTATGTGGATTTTTTTTCTACCAAATGCAGATTGAAAATACAGTATTCGCAGGATGACAAATAGGCATATATGCAGGGCTGACTTTTCCTATGCGGGTTCCTCAGGGTTGACTTCAGGACATGAGATTGTGTGGATTTTGCTGTGCACAAGGGAGGGAAGGTATCCTGGAACCAATTTCCCGTGTATACTGAGGGACAACTGCATAATGAATATTGTCAGTAAGAGTTTTATAGCAAAGCCATAGGTCAACATTATACTCCCAGGATATAAGCGGTGCTGTGGGAAGCATGGAGTGGGGGAGATTGTCATGTTGATTATTTATCACTCCTTTGATACATGGAGTATTCCATCCAGTTTGAGACTGGGCTCTGCCTCCTGGAGAAGCGACAGCAGCCAGGTGCCACTCTCGTGGAGACCAAGAGTTAGTGGCCTATGTGGAGGGCCACAAGGCTGCCCTGTTACACAACTCCAGGCGACACATCTATGTCATGGTCTATGTGAAATGAGTTTCCTGGTGTTGTGCAGTGCACAAACTGTGCGGCTGTACGAAACAGGCCTGATGTGACAAGAGGCAGCTAAGGGTATCCCCAGAACTCCCAGAGGGATATTGGGACACTGTTGTCCGAAAAAGGGAAAGTAAGTGATGGAAGGCAAAACAAAAGATGCTCACATCCTAACGCGAAGGACAAATTCCAGATGGAAATAAGCTACACGCTGTCTTTATTCTTTAATCTCCCAAACTTCAAAAGAATTTTATTGTTTTCTTCCTGCCATCAAATCTGTGACTTGTCTTAGGGGAAGGGCAAGGTATGTGTGTGTGTGTGTGTTTGTGTTGGGGCACGGGGTTATATAGCCTCTACCCTTCTCTCTTCTTTCTCTCCAAAATTCCTAACTGGGAGGAATTTTCTAGTCGTTGGAGGAGAGGTGTTTGGGAATACATTAATTCGAGCAAGCCTAAGCTGCTGTAATAAAGAGGGCACAAAATACAGTGGCTTGAAGAAAATAGAAGTTTATCCACTCTCATGTAACAGCCTCAAGGTAAGTATTGCAGGGTGGGGAGATGGCTCTGTTCCATATGATCACTCAGGTATTAAAGATCCTTTCATCTTGTTTCTCTGTATCCTTCATGGTGTTATCTTCATCTCCATTGTCAGAACTTGGTCACAGCACATCTATGTTCAGGGAAGGAGAAAGAATGTTAGGAAAAAGGTGCCCCATCCCTTCTGTTCATATGCCCTTGGTGACAACTTAGCCATGTGGTCACATGGCCACAAAGAAGCCTGGGATGTGTTGTCACTAGCTGGAGAATCAGCATTTGTTCAGTTTAAATTCTATTACTATGGAGGAAATTCAGAATGGGTTAAAGTAAGTAACTGGCAAAAACTGGTTCTTTTTGCTTTCATCTCTTTTCTTTTTCTTTCTTTCTTTCTTTTTTTTTTTTTTTTGAGATGGAGTCTCACTCTGTTGCCCAGGCTGGAGTACAGTGGCGCGATCTCGGCTCACTGCAAGCTCTGCCTCCTGGGTTCACGCCATTCTCGTGCCTCAGCCTCCCGAGTAGCTGGGACTACAGGCGCCCGCCACCACGCCCAGCTAATATTTTTGTCTTTTTTAGTAGAGACGGGGTTTCACTGTGTTAGCCAGGATGGTCTCAATCTCCTGACCTCATAATCCGCCCGCCTTGGCCTCCCGACTGTGCCTGGACACTTTCATCTCTTTTCTAAGCATTTTTATCTCTCAAATTTAGAAATGGAAAATTTGGGCCGGGTGCAGTGATTCACGCCTGTAATCCCAGCACTTCAGAAGGCCGAGGCAGGAGGATTGCTTGAGGCCAGGAGTTTGAGATGAACCTGGGCAACAAAGTGAGAACCCATCTCTCCAAAATAACCTTAAAAAATTAGCCAGGCTTGGTGGCACATACCTGTGGTCCCAGCTACTCAGAAGGCTGAGGCGAGAGAATCACTTGAGCACAGGAGTTTGAGGTTGTAGTGGGCTGTGATTGCACCACTGTACTCCAGCCTGGATGACAGAGTGAGAACCTGTCTCTAACAAGAAAAGAAAGGAAAGAAAGAGTGAGAAAGCAAGGGAAGGAAGGAAGGAAGGAAAGAAGGAAGGGAAGGGAAGGAAAGGAAAAAGGAAAGAAAGAGGTTGAAAATTTGAAGATTCTTTCCGTGGGTCCCTTTCTGACCATGTGACCCCGGTACACGTGTCAGCCCTATGTATCCATTCCAGTCATAATGTGGAGGGTCCTGGGGTTAAAGGGTACGTGGAAAAAAGTCTATCAGTCAAGCTCACATGTCAACCCACAATAATGACCATAACAATGAATGACAACAATTGTAATTGTTAACATGTTTAGTTTACACATATATGTATCACTTATAACGCTCTGTAGTTTATTTTTAGTAATATATACATGACTTCTGCCATAAGTCAAAAGTCTTGAAGGACTGACTTTCTAGGAAGAAGAAGTGACTCACTTTGCCTGGAGAGCTGGGAAAGAGGAGCCACTGAGATGGGCTTTGAGAGGACGACTAGGAATCTCCAGAGAGAAAAAAGAGAGCAAATGGCATTTTACAAATGAGAAATATTAATAGCATGTACAAACTCTAGCATGTGCTTTCAGTAAAACAAAATTTTTCTTTTTTCTCTGTTTTTATGACTTTGTTTCTTTTCCTCTCTCTCTCTCTTACACCCATTAACAGACACACCATGTAACTGTTAGAATTCTTGTTTGCAAGTGACAGAAAACTCACCTCAAAAATATCTTAAATCAACAAAGGGAATTTATTGGCTCATGCAATTGCAAAGTTCAAGGGTAAATTTAAGATGTGGCTAAACTCAGGGGCCCAAACAATAGTACCATGACCTGATCTTTCTCCACCATCTGGCTTGGCCTTGCTGTGTGCTGGATGAGCGTTCACACTCCACATGGTGCCAGGATGGCTGCCGGCTATGCCAGGTCTAAGTCGTCTTCATCTCAATGGAAATGAATGGAGAGACTCTCTCTCCATTGTGTCCCATTGGCTCTGACTAGGTCAGGTGATCATCCTTGCGATGCTCTCACGGGTTACAGCTGAGATACGTGCCAACTCTTACCAGCAGGGGTAGAGTCAACTCTGTCTAAAGCTAGGGATTAAGAACTGGGAGAGAGTGATCTGCTGAAGGAAAAATTTGTTACTGAAGAAGGATGAGGCCAAGTGCATGGTTTATGCCTGTAATCTCGGCACTTTGGGAGGCTGAGCAGAAGGATCACTTGAGGCCAGGAGTTCAAGACCAGGCTGGGCAACAAAGGGAGACCCTGTTTCTACAAAAAAAAGTAAAAATTAGCCAGGCATAGTGGTGTGTGCCTGTAGTCCCAGCTACTAGGGAGGCTGAGGTGGGAGGATGGCTTGAGCCCAGGAGGTTGAGGCTGCAGCGAGCTGATTGTGCCACTACACTCCAGCCTGGCAACAGAGCAAGATCCTGTCTCAAAAAAAGTTAAAAAAAAAAAAAAAAAAAAAAAGGCCAGGTGCAGTGGCTCACACCTGTAATCCCAGCACTTTGGGAGGCCGAGGCGGATGGATCACCTGAGGTCAGGAGTTCAAGACCAGCCTGACCAACATGGTGAAACCCCATCTCTACTAAAAATACAAAAAATTAGCTGGGCATGGTGGCATGCGCCTGTAATCCCAGTTACTCGGGAGGCTGAGGCAGAAGAATCACTTGAACCTGGGAGGTGGAAGTTGCAGTAAGCTGAGATCGTGCCGCTGCACTCCAGCCTGGGCAACAAAGCGAGATTCCATCTCAAAAAAAAAAAAAAAAAAGGGTGAATGGTCCTTTGGCCACAAAAGCTGCTTACGTCCACTTTCATGGAGTGGGATGTTGAGGATCTCACTGAGATACTGGATTCCTACCTATTGTGGGGAAACGTCAGTCTTAATGATGGAATGGCCCTCCGAGCAGGAGAACCTGCAGGTGAATTGAGCTCTGAAGCTCAAGAAAGTGGAAGACTGGGAAATGCAGCTGGTCCAGGGCTCAGCAGTCATCCAGCCTTTCCACGGGACAGATGAGGAAACAGATCATAGAGGGTGAGGGACTTGCCTGAGCAAGTAGAGGCAGAGCTGGACCCAAACCCCAGTGATGTGAAAGCCAGAGCCAGGCTCTGTCTGTGAGTCTGGCAGCTGCCACATTCATTAGCTCCCTGATATCTCCTTGTTTCCTTGTATATTTTTACAAGGTTGTTAATTACCAGCCATAAAGCTCGGCAAACATTTTGATAGGCTTTAAAGGCTCATGAAAACAGCATTACATTTTAAGGCATGGCTTCCTTATTAATCTAATTAACTGTCAGCCTCACATCCTGCTGGTTTCCAGATGAAGCGAGCTGTGCCTTTCAGCTTCCGATTCAGCCCCAGTGGACAAGGCTTGGGGCTGTCATCGTCACAATCTCTGAGCCAGGAAAGCAGCTCACACAGGCCCAAGGTGTGGGTTGCTGAAGCGCTGTCTAGATGCTCAGTGTCGTGCCGATTTATATCCCAGGATGATCTATTTCTAGAACAAAGACACGATGGCTTGGAAATAGCCCAGATTACATGGATGCCTCAGCTCAGGACGCTCCCAGGCCACGGTGCAGACACTTTTGGGTGACCTTCCCCAGTGAGGCTCCCTTTCCAGAGCTCTGTCCTCATTTACAACCCTGTCCCTGGCACCCTGCTCTCCCACAGCAGCTGATTGGACTGAAATGGACACCTGACCCAAAGAAGACTCAGTCACCTCTGACCTGTAGCCTGGCTTGAAAGAGGGGCTGGGCCAACCGGAGGCAGGAGTGGAGATGGAGAACTCGAACTGGGAAAGAGTGTCTTCGTTTATGAGGGCTGCCATCACAACATACCACAGACCGGGTGGCTTAAACTATAGAAATGGATTTCTCGCAGTTCTGGACACTAGAAGTCTGAGATCACAGTGCCAGCAAGGTTGGCTTCTCTCTCCTTTTCTCTCTTTTTTTTTAGGTAGGGTCCTGCTCTGTCACCCCTCAACGTTGTCGGGCTCAAGTGATCCTCCCACTTCAGCTTCCTAAGCAGCTGGGGCTACAGGCATGTGCCACCATGCCCAGCTAATTTTTCTTTCTTTTTTTTTTTTGAGACTGAGTCTCGCTCTGTTGTCCAGGCTAGAGTGCAGTGGCATGATCTCGGCTCACTACAACCTCTACCTCCTGGGTTCAAGCAATTCTCCTGCCTCAGACTCCTGAGTAGCTGGGATTACAGGTGCCTGCCACCAGGCCTGGCTAATTTTTTTTTTTGTATTTTTAGTAGAGATGGGGGTTTCACCGTATTGACCAGGCTGATCTTGAACTCCTGAGCTCAAGTGATCCACCTGCCTCAGCCTCCCAAAGTGCTGGGACTACCGGCATGAGCCACTGCACCCAGCCCCAGCTAATTTTTTTAGTTTTGTAGAGACGGAGGTCTCCCTGTATTGCCTGGGCTTGTCTCAAACTCCTGGGCTCAAGCGATCCTCTCGCCTCGGCGTCCCAAAGTGGTGGGAAGACAGGCGTGAGCCACTGTGCCCAGGGATGGCCTATCTTGAGGCATCCCTCCTTGGCTTGCAAATGGCCACCTTCTCACTGCGTCCTCATGGGGTCTTTCCTCTGGGTGCACATCCCTGGTGTCTCTCGTGTGTCCAAATTTTCTCTTCTCACAAGGGGAGTAAGCTCTGATTATGGCTGACCCTAACGACCTCATTTTACTCAATCCCCCCGCCCCTTATTTTTTTTATTTTTATTTTTTTATTTGAGATGGAGTTTCATTCTTGTCGCCCAGGCTGGAGTGCAGTGGTGCGATCTCAGCTCACTGACTGCAACCTCCGCCTCCCAGGTTCAAGCGATTCTCCTGCCTCAGCTTCCTGAGTGGCTGGGATTACAGGTGGGTGCCACCATGCCTGGCTAATACAATCCCCTCTTTAAAGGCTCTATCTCCAAATATTGTCTTTGGATATGGAGGTACTGGGGATTAAGGCTTCAATATATGAATTTTAGGGGACACGATTCAGCCCATAACAAAGGGTTTGAGATGAAAATTCACATGGCATCTGAGCTGGGGCAAGGGAGCCACCATGGCTGCTGCCCTGCTTATGTCTGCAAGACCCTCAGCCCTACCCCCTGAAGGTATAATCACAAACACCTGCCACCTCCCACCTGCGGGCTTTTATCTGGCTGCTTTCTGCTGAGGGCATGTCCACCTGCGTGCAGGGAAAGCCAATCTGCTAGAGGGTTAATGGCCAGGAGCCCTCCACCAATGACTGATGGGATACAGACACAGCTCCCTTGCCTGTTGTGGGGCAACTCTGCCTCCATGATCTACACTGTCTCCAGCATCCCCTGGCGGGATTGAGCTCCCACTGCCCACGGGGTAACTGGCTTGATCATGTACCTTTCTTTTCTGTCTCACTTTGCCCCTCCCCTACTGGTACTTCCTGGGATCACCTCCCAAGTAAATAACTTGCCCTTGAACCTCTGTCTCAAGGTCGGCTTCTGGGGGAACCCAAACAGTTAGGTGGCATGTGGACATGATGTGGGGGCACGGGCAGAGGACGCTGGCGGGGGAGGGGAGAGAGGGAAACGTGGACTCCAAGAGAGTGAAAGGGTTTCTGGGTTCCTGGTCCCTGTGAGCACTGCCCTGTGCCTCTCCCTCGTGGCTCTCCAAGTAGTTACATAAGTGGGATGTTACGTGTTCTGGAACCTAAGATAGTTTAACCTCTTCCCTATCTAGATGCAGCAAATTCTCTTGGACTCTTCCAGATTCTTCCCTCAAATATGGAATTATCAGGCAAGTTGGTGCCTCTTGCTCTGGGGGAAAGGTACCCCCAAAGACATTCTGTGGCTATGTAAATACGCCCCCCAAAATAAATCCACGGTTTGTAGCGCGAAAATTGGCAAATTTGCATACAGGCCAGGAGCTACCTGGAAGGTTAGGAATCGAGGCCACATGCCCTTTTCTTTTGAGGTAAAACATGATCACAACCTTTCTGGTTAATTGTGATGAGCCCGACCGAGGCCCCTGGAGGGAAAAATGACGTAAAGACCCACAGGGAAAAGAACCATGCCTGTGGGAGTCTGCACTAATGACCAGGGTTAAATACGAACCTCTTCCAGAGCTGCTTCTGGTAGTGACTTCAAGTATGTTTCTCATTCCCAGCATAATTGAAAGTCGTCAAATGATTAACACCAGAGGTTAATATCTAGAACAATTTTGTGCAACCTGTGGGCTGCAGGCACCCCAGGACAGCTTTGAATGTGGTCCAACTTTCTTAAGATGTTATGAGACTTTTTTTTGTGATATATATAAATATATAAATAAATATATAAATATATATATATTATATAAGCTCTTCAGCTACCATTAGTGTATTTTACGTGTGGCCCAAGACAATTCTTCTTCTTCCAATGTGACCCAGGGAAGCCAAAAGATTGGACACCCCGATCTAGAAGTTAAGAGCCTTTCAGGAAGCTGAGAACAACTTATAGACACCTGATTCTATAACTCTATGAAACTTCTTAGATTTTTTGGTCTTAAAATAGATTGGCCCAGGCGCAGTGGCTCACGCCTGTAATTCCAGCATTTTGGGAGGGTGAGGCGGGTGGATTACCTGAGGTCAGGAGTTTGAGAGCAGCCTGGCCAACATGGCGAAACCCCATCTCTAGTAAAAATACAAAAATTAGCCAGGCGTGGTGGCAGGTGCCTGTAATCCCAGTTACTCAGGAGGCTGAGGCATGAGAATCACTTGAACCCGGGAGGCGGAGGTTACAATGAGTTGAGATCATGCCACTGCACTGCAGCCTGGGTGACAGAACAAGACTCTGCCTCAAAAAAAAAAAAAAAAAAAAAAGTATTGCAGTACGCTCATAATCCCTGTAGGCAATGGAGCCAGCCGAGTCTGGAGTCAGAGAGGAGTGGTTGGGTTTGCTGGCTTCAAGACTAGAGGGGTTCTTAATAATATAGGGTGCTATAGGCAAAAGTGGGGGTGTACCCCAGGTATTAGCAGGGTCCAACCCTTGGGTCTAGGGGTAGCATGATATTTATGACAATAATGATGGTGAACATGATAATGGGCATGACCACTCCTGTTTACAGGTGAGAAAACTTTACTCCTCTCAGCAGGACTGTCAGGTCCAAGGAGTAAAATTGGACCCTAAAAAATAGGATTCAACAGTCCTATTTGGGTCAGGGTGAACTCTTTGGCCACAAGGCTGTGGACACCTTGAGGGTGAAGCCAGGTAGGGTGGGGCTGGCTCTGGGGAAGGGCTGGTTCTGGTGGCCTGAGGCGCAGCAGGACTAAACAGGACTGTCCTTCCAGTAACCTCCATCCTTCCTCACCGAGCATGTCCCAACTCCAAACCTGTTTGACACTTGCCTGATAGATTTAAATTGATGCCCTCAAAACTGCAAAACTAGGGCCAGTTCTCCCCCGTTTCTGTCCATTCACCTTCAAGAATTTAATGAGCTTGTCTAGGTTAAAATGTTTTATTCAAGCCCAATGCTTATGGTATCACTGAGGAAGTAAATCCCAAACTAATAGAAGTTGAGTGTAATGTAAAATAGCAATTAATCTCCATCTTGAAGGGTAAGAAAAATTAACAAACCGCTATTCAAATATTTATTAGCAGGAGAGACTGGACAGATATTCTTAGTCTATTACTGGGGCAATTGAAATACAAGGAAACTGGGCTGGGCGCGGTGGCTCACGCCTGTAGTCCCAGCACTTTGGGAGGCCAAGGCAGGTGGATCACCTGAGGTCGGGAGTTCAAGACCAGCCTGACCAACATGGAGAAACCCCGTCTCTACAAAAATGCAAAATTAGCTGGGTGTGGTGGTACACGCCTGTAATCCCAGCTACTTCAGGAGGCTGAGGCAGGAGAATAGCTTGAACCCAGGAGGCAGAGGTTGTGGTGAGCCGAGATCCTACCATTGCACTCCAGTCTGGGTAACAAGAGTGAAACTCCGTTTCAAAAATAATAATAATAATAAAAAAAGAAGAAATACAAGGAAACTGTCGGGTCCTTAACTGGGCGTGGAGATGGGGTGGGCTTAGGAATGATTCCAGTGGGTAAGGGGTTCAGTGCCAGCCCAGGTGGGTGGGGAGGGGTAAGACCTGTGGTCTCTGACATATTAGAGAGGTGGGCAACATCTGGATGATGGTTCTCCCCTCTTCTTGATGAAATCAGATTACGGTTGTTCAGCCTGACATGATGGTCATCGACACCGGCAGGAGAATTCTGGCCCCTGCCCCAGCCAGAGGCTTAGCCCTGAACCCCAGCCTTGACCCCTCCTACCATTGTCCTGCCTCTATGTTCCCTTCATCTACCTCCTCTTTTGATGGCCTTGGTAATTCTTTTTTTTTTTTTTTTTTTTTTTTTTGAGATTGGAGTCTTATTCTGTAGTCCAGGCTGGAGTGCAGTGGTGCAACCTGGGCTCACTGCAACCTCCACCTCCCGGGTTCAAGTGATTCTCCTGCATCAGCTAGAGAATCGAGTAGCTGGGATTACAGGCGCCCACCACCACGCCCAGCTAATTTTTTTTTTTTTTTTTTTTTTTTTTTGGTATTTTTAGTAGAGATGGGATTTCACCATGTTGGCCAGGCTTGTCTCAAACTCCTGACCTGAAGTGATCCGCCCACCTCGGCCTCCCAAAGTGTTGGGATTACAGGTGTGAGCCACCGCAATTGGCCTAGGCAATTCTTAACCATTCTGGATTTTTCCCTAAAAATGCTGGGCCACTCCCACAGGATTAACAACCACCTGTCCTCCTCCTACCAGTACCCCACCTAAGACTTAAATAAAGGTGATGATAAAGGCCGGCACCTGGAAAACAAGTGTTCAGGCTTCCTTTCCCAGCTGAGGGAGATGCCTCCAAAGATGGCCACCAACAATGCCGGGTGTAGTGGTGCATGCCTGTAATCCCAGCTACTTCAAAGGCTGAGGCAAGAGAATCGCTTGAACCCGGGAGGCAGAGGTTGCCGTGAGCCGAGATCCTGCCATTGCACTCCAGCCTGGATAACAAGAGCGAAACTCCATCTTGTTGAGCGAAATGCCTCCTGTCCCTGGACACGCAGGCTCCCGTCAAGAGGTGGCACTATTTCTCCTCCCTAGAATCTGGGCTGGCCTTGTGACCTGCTTTCACTTGTGTTGGTTCCATGCCTGGCTTGTAAGAGGCCTAGCAGCTTCCGTTCTCTTGAAGCCCTGAGCCACTGAGAAGGAAATCCAACTAACCTTCTGGAGAGAGGCCCAGCCAGGGCCCAGCCGGTCCAACCACCCCTTGACAACCAAGGCTGCCACGAAGACAGGGTAGAGGAAGGAACACAGAGACAGGACAATGGGAAGAGCCGTTTAAGGCTGAGGTTCAGGGATGAGCCCCTGGATAGGGAAGGGGCCAGAACCTTTCTATGTGTATCTTGAGTGTTCCAGCCCCAGCTGAATGTGGGAGTGATCCCCAAAAATATCTTGTGGAGCAGAACTTTCCATCTGTGTCTGGACTTCCCTTAGAACCATAAAAAATAACTCTAACGGAGGCTGGGCATGGTGGCTCATGCCTGTAATCCCAGCACTTTGGGAGGCCAAGGCAGGTGGATCACCTGAGGTTGAGATGTTGAGACCAGCCTGACCAACACGGAGAAACCCAGTCTCTATTAAAAATACAAAATTAGCTGGATATGGTGGCTCATGCTTCCCGGCTACTCAGGAGCCTGAGGCGGGAGAATCGCTTGAACCTGGGAGGCGGAGGTTGCTGTGAGCCGAGGTCACGCCATTGCCCTACAGCCTGGGCAAAAAAAAAGAAGAAAGGAAGGAAGGAAGGAAGTGCAGTGGTTAATAGTGAGAGTCAACTCGGTTGGATTGAAGGATACAAAGTATTTATCCTGAGTGTACCTGTGAGGGTGTTGCCAAAGGAGATTAACATTTGAGTCAGTGGGCTGGGAAAGGCAGACCCACCCTCAATCTGGGTGAATAACATCTAATCAGCTGCCAGCTTGGCTAGAATATAAAGCAGGCAGAAAAATGCGAAAAAGTGAGATGGGCCTAGCCTCCTAGCCTACACCTTTCTCCTCTGCTGGATGCTTCCTGCCCTTGAGCATCCAAATTCTTCAGTTTTGGGACTCGGACTGGCTCTCCTTGCTCCCCAGCTTACAGACGGCCTATTGTGGGACCTTGTGATCATGTGAGTTAATACTTAATAAACTCTCCTTTATATATATATATATATCCCATTTATTCCGACCCTCTAGAGAACCCTAATACAATAACACATCATCATTTTAAGCCACTGAGGTCTGCAGTGGAGTAGCATATTAAATAGCAATAAGTAACTGAGACTCCAGCCCTGCTAGGACTAGAGTCTGGCTCCCCCCTGCCATTTTGCATGCTGCAAACTATACTTGGCCAACTTCAGGATCCCCAATTGACAGTCACGTGGGGTCTCCTGCTGCTGACCACCTGTCAGGGCTGCTCTGCCCACCAAGCTTCAAGCGGAAGCTCATGCCATTGTTCAACAAACATGGAGTTGCACCTGCTAGTTAAGCCAAGCCCTGTATTGGCCGCTGAGGATTCAGAGACACTCCTGGCCTCTGAGGAGGTCACAGGCCCGAGGGGAGTCAGGCAGGAAGATAACATGCTAAAAGTCAGCGTGCAGAGCGTGAAATAGTAGCAGGACACAGTCCCAGGCGAGTTCAGGAGGTGGGAGTGGCAGCTATGCCCCAGTAGGCTTCATGGGGTGGGTTATTTGAGTGATCAGCAGGGAGTTCTCCAGGCAGGCTGATTTTGTGCTGTCCCCTGTGGCCCTTCTCAATGCCGTTGCCTGCCCTCTGACCCCCTGCTCCCCAGCCCTGGGCCTCTGTGCTTTACCCAGGCAGGTTTTGCCCTCGCTGGAGCCAAGCTCTGCAGCCAATGGAGGATTTTAAGCAGAATGACATGGTGGTTGATGTTAGGTGAGGATTGGGAGGAACCAGAGACTTGGCCAGAGATGGGGAGCTCGGTGACAAGGCAGGTGCAGTGGTTAAGGTAAGAGAATCATGGTGGAAAAGGGGCAAAGATCTGTGCTGAGAATGGAGAGCCTAGGATTCAGAGGAGCCTGGCAACCAGGTCAAAGTGGGTGGACTCCCAATCCAGTGCTCATTCCACTGTCGAGCGAATAAAGAGTAATTTTAAAGGTTAAAAATACAGATGAGTATGTAGCGGTGAATACAAGGATGTCCTCGGGAGCTGTGATTGTGATGTTAAGAAGTTGGAAAGAATCTATCGAGAGGAAAATAATTACATAAATTATGGTAATTCTTACAATAGAACATTATCAAGGAGCTAAAAGGAATGAACTCAGGTGTATGTAACCACATGGGTAAGTCTTGCAAATACACTGTTGCGTAAAGAAAAGCTGCATAATGATATATATGGTAAAAAAAATCCACTTATTTACTAAAATATACGAAACAATATTATATTTTTTCTATGGGTTCCTATAAAATGCGTGAATATATTTTTGAAAGATCTGGAAGGCACTTGCCAAGTTCAATATTTGGAAAGGGCCGTGGACCAGGATTGCAGGAGGTGGGCAAAGAAGACTTGTGCTCCATTTATAACGTTTTTTAAAGAATGGTTCCATTTTACTGACGTAATTAAATATTAATTAAAAATAGAAAACAATGAATTAAGGTTTGACTCATAGGTAGGTACTGTTAATCCCCCAAAATAATCAGCTCAGACCTTCACCCTCTGATTCCTTGCGGAAGCTGAGGTCCTACTACCAGGCACTCATTCTGTGCCAGTGTCTGGGTGGCGGGAGTGTCACTGAGGAAAGGAAGGGACGAGAGTGTACTGAACCCCTGTTGTTTGGCATGTTGTTTGTGGGCCCATGACAAATCTTGTGTCACTGAATTGTCACAGCTACCCTAAGGCGGGGGGGTATGACGATTCTTATTGTACAGATGAGCTGCATACATTTCAGAAATTCAGTCAAATAAATAGTTCAAGATCACCCAGCATGCAAGTGGAAAGATTTGAACCCAGGTCTGTATTGTCCCAAAAGCCATGCCCTTTCCCCTGTACCAAGGAGGAACAAGAGGACAGACAGGCATGGAATCACCTGGGAGCTTTCAAAGCACACAGGTGCCAGATCCTGCCCTCAGAGATGCTGATATGATTGACCTGGGGTGGGGCCTGGGCTTTTTTTTTTTTCTTTTTTTAAAGTGGTGCCCTGCCAGGCTTGAGGACAACTGCCTTAACTGGAGTCCAACTCATTCCTCTCAGATCAACCACCACGGGGTGACTCTTTCAACCATGCCTCCCATTACTGAAGGGCTGTCCTTTTGGACAATGACTTTGTGAGAAGTAAGTGTTTATTACACTTGGGTGCATTTTTAAAAGGTGGCTCACAAACCCTGTCTCAGATTTGAGTTCCCATTTTCTCAGTGCTTTTTTATTAGAGAATGCGAGATGGGTTCTTCAAAAAAAAAAAAAATTACCCTAAGAAATAAATAAACACCGGCCGGGCGCGGTGGCTCAAGCCTGTAATCCCAGCACTTTGGGAGGCCGAGACGGGTGGATCACGAGGTCAGGAGATCCAGACCATCCTGGCTAACACGGTGAAACCCCGTCTCTATTAAGAAATACAAAAAACTAGGCCGGGCGCGGTGGCTCACGCCTGTAATCCCAGCACTTTGGGAGGCCGAGGCGGGCGGATCACAAGGTCAGGAGATCGAGACCACGGTGAAACCCCGTCTCTACTAAAAATACAAAAACTTAGCCGGGCGCGGTGGCGGGCGCCTGTAGTCCCAGCTACTCGGGAGGCTGAGGCCGGAGAATGGCGTGAACCCGGGAGGTGGAGCTTGCAGTGAGCTGAGATCCGGCCACTGCACTCCAGCCTGGGTGACAGCACGAGACTCCGTCTCAAAAAAAAAAAAAAAAAAAAAGAAATAAATAAACACCTTAGAGAAGGAGCAGGATCATGAATTTTTAAAAAAGAAATTAATAAATAACCAGTAATAATTTTATGTATTTTATTTTATTTATTTATTTGAGAGTTAGTCTTGCTCTGTTGACCAAGATGGAGTGCAGTGGACTACAACCCCCGCTGTAGATCTCGGCTCACTGCAACCTCTGCCTCCCGGGTTCAATCAATTCTCCTGCCTCAGCCTCCCAACTAGCTGGGATTACAGATGCACACCACCATGCCTGGCTAATTTTCATATTTTAGTAGAGACGGGGTTTCACCATGTTGGTCAGGCTGGTCTTGAACTCCTGACCTCAAGTGATCTGCCTGCCTCAGCATCCCAAAGTGCTGGGATTACAGGTGTGAGCCACCACGCCCAGCCTAATTTTATTTATTTTAAAGTCAGCGTTTCCTAGACCTCAGGCATTTGGGAGACACCTTCACATTTGCCATGTTTGTATCACCACTGTTCATTTACTTAGTATTTCACTCCAAATCAACATATATTTCATAAACTTAAAAATCTTTATTTTAAAAGATAACTGTGTATCATTGCTAAAAATGAAAAACAAAAATACTTGTAATAAACACATAACCATAAAAACAAAACATGGTTACTTGGTGTCCTACCTAAAATGAGCTCATATACCACCACTGATGTATGTCCTGTATTTTGGGAAATAGTTCTAAATACTAAATTGAAAAGACTGAAACTTTTAGATAAAATCTTAATGACTCCTAGGGCATCTCTCACCTGGATTATTGCCAGATCCTCCTAACTGACCTTCCTGTTTCTAAGCTCACCACCCAGATTCCCCACCTATTTTTCTCCCAGCCAATGGTATCCCTTTTTTTTTTTTTTTTTCTTTTTGAGACGGAGTTTTGCTCTTGTTGCCCAGGCTGGAGTGCAATGGCGCAATCTTGGCTCATTGCAACCTCCCCACCTCCTGGGTTCAAGCAATTCTCCCACCTCAACCTCCCAAGTCACTGGGATCACAGGCATGCGCCACCACACCTGGCTAATTTTTTGTATTTAGTAGAGATGGGGTTTCACCATGTTAGTCAGGCTGGTCTTGAACTCCTGACCTCAGGTGATCCACCCACCTCAGCCTCCCAAAGTGCTGGGATTACAGACGTGTGCCACCACGTCAGGCCTGGTATCCTTTAAAAATGTACATCAGATCATGTAATTTCTCCATCCAAACCCTCCATTGGCTCTCATCTCATTCAGGGTAAAAGCCATAGAACCTACTATAGCTGATACGTTTTCTACTCAAAGTGCGGTCCATTGGCCAGCAGTATCAATATCATCTGAGACCTGGTTAGGAATGCAGTATCCGGGCATGGTGGCATGCACCTGTAGTCCCAGCTACTTGGGAGGCTAAGGCAGGAGGATTGCCTGAGCCCAGGAGTTCAAGGCTTCAGTGAGCTATGATTGCACCACTGCACCCCAGCCCGGGTGACAGGGTGAGATGCATCTCTTAAAAAAAAAAAAAAAAAAAAAAAAGCAGAATCTCAGATCCCACCCCAGACCTGAATCACAGCCTGCATTTTAACAAGATCCCCGGGTGATTCATAATACACATTAAAGTTTCAGAGGCACCTTAGTGGTCCCCTCACCTACCACAGTCCTTCTCTCTCTGCCTCAGCCACCTTGCTGTTCCTCTACCACACCGATCTTGCTCCTACCTCAGGGCTTTTGCACTTCCTGTTTCCCTGCCTAGAACACTTGCCAGAGCCTGGGTTCCCCAGAAAGCAGAGCCAGAAGAAAGCTCAAGGTTTGTTTCTTCTTTTTTCTTTTTTTCTGAGATGGCGCCTCACTGTGTTGCCCAGGCTGGAGTGCAGTGGTGTGATCTTGGCTCACTGCAACCTCTGCCTCCTGGGTGGGTTCAAGCAATTCTCCTGCCTCAGCCTCCTGAGTAGCTGGGATTATAGGCGCATGCCACCATGCCTGGGTACTTTCTGTATTTTTAGTAGAGACAAGGTTTCTCCATGTTGGCCAGGCTGATCTCGAACTCCTGACGTCAAGTGATCCACCTGCCTCAGCCTCCTGAAGTGCCGGGATTACAGGCATGAACCACTGCGCTGGGACGGCTTATGTTTATTATGTCTGTGTTTACTCGGAGTGCAATCCCAAGGAAGGAGGAAGAGCCAATACAAGGGTGCACCACCAACCAGGTCACCACTTGGTATCAAGCATGACTGATTGCTCGATCTTCTGGAAATGTCTTCCGTGAGACCACATGAATAAAGCCAGCTCAGGACAATCCACCCAAGGGAACAAAGGGAAAGGAATTCATCCACCTGCTTCTGTTCCCACTAGGTAAAGGTTCACTAGCATTGATAATGGCTTGGATTTGTGTCCCCACCCAAACCTCATGTTGAATTGGAGGAGGGACCTGGTGGGAGGTGATTGGATTGTGGGGGCAGATTTCTCCCTTGCTGTTCTCATCATGGTTATGATGAGAGTGAGTTATTGTGAGATTTGATGATTTAAGTGTGTGACGCTGTGAGATCTGATGGTTTAAAAATGTGTGACGCTTCCCCCTTCACTGTCTGTCTCCTGCCACCATGTGAGGAAGGTCCTTGCTTCTCCTTCGCCCTTCCACCATGATTGTAAGTTTCCTGAGGCCTTCCAGTCATGCTTTCTGTTAAGCCTGTGGAATTGTGAGTCAATTAAACCTCTTTTCTTAGTGAATTACGAAGAAATTCTTAGGTAGTTCTTTATAGCAGTGTGAAAACAGACTAACACTGGTATTAACCCCCTCACTTTCCCAGTAGCTCAGGCACAGGCTCCCAGCAGGTCCCATGTCATCTCCAACCTCAGCGTCAATAGGGAATCTCCAGAGCAGGAGGCGAGGGCAGGTGGCCCAGGCATGAGATCAGTGAGAGCTCGCACAGAGCTGGCCACAGAGTAGCGGCAACTAAGCTGGAACCAGTGGCCAAATCTGTGGAGCCAGGGGAGGCCGGGAGGATCCGGAGTGCCCATGAGCAGTACTTGCTACAAAGCTCCTCCCTGAGATGGCTCTTGGCTCGATCCTCGCTTTCCTTGTGAGCTCTCAAACGCCGCCCTCACAGAACCCTTCCCTGATCATTTTTTAATTTTCTTGTCTAATTAAATTTGTTTGTTTTCAGTTGGGGTCTTGCTCTAGCATCCAGGCTGGAGTGCAGTGGTATAATCACAGATCACTGCAGTCTCCATCTCAAACCATCCTCCCATCTCAAACCTCTCAGGTAGCTGGGACTACAGGCATGTAGCACCATGCCAAACTAAATTTTTGATTTTTAGTAGAAAGGAGGTCTTGCTATGTTTTCCAGGCTGGTCTCAAGCTCGTGAGCTCAAGCGATCCTCCCACCT
This sequence comes from Macaca fascicularis, assembly GCF_037993035.2. Classification (NCBI taxonomy): domain Eukaryota; kingdom Metazoa; phylum Chordata; class Mammalia; order Primates; family Cercopithecidae; genus Macaca; species Macaca fascicularis. The sequence goes on from NC_088384.1 coordinate 89,955,527, forward strand.
TGGCCTCCCGAAGTGCTGGGATTACAGGTGTGAGCCACCGCGCCTGGACCCCTGATCACCCTTTTAAACATTGCAGCTCCCCTGTCTCTTTGAGTCTTCTCCAGACCACTCATCACCTTCTGATGAATGTGCAATTTACTTTAAAAGGAATGTGGTCTCATTGGGGGAAGAGATTTTTTTGGCCTGTTTGTTCACTGATGGGTCCTCAGTGCCTTGAACAGTACATGGCCCCTAGCAGGTGCTTGGTAAATATTTACTGAATACCTTGAACAAAGGGCAGAACTAGATGGAGCTCTTGGAAGTCATTGAGTTTGCCAGTCTTTAGGTGTATTTCCAATGAAATCTGACGTGGAAGCCCCATGTTGAAACAGATAAAAGAGAGCAACAGCTGAGGCCTCTCTGCAGGTGTCCTGGATATACCCTCTCCTATGCTGGTGACAGAAAAACTGCCCAGAGAGGGGATGTCCCTTTCCCACATAACTCTACGCTCAAAAATCACAGATATAAATAGGCGAGAGTTGCTTTTTCTGCTTGAAAGTCTTACTTGAAGGCCTAAAAAGAAAACAAGAATGAGCACAGCCTAAATGAATGTTCCCTGGGCTGAGAATTCTCCCAGTATCTGCAAAATCCTTTCCTGAACAGGAAAGCCCAAGTTCTCTACACTGAACTAGATTCATAGGAAACCAGAGGGATCAGTTTACTGATGCTAGGAGAAAACTTGTTATTTTATTTTAATTTTAAAATTTATTATTATTATTATTGAGAAGGAGTCTTGCTCTATTGCCCAGGCTGAAGTGCAGTGGTGCAATATTGGCTCACTGTGATCTCTGCCTCCCCGATTCAAGCGATTCTCATGTCTCAGCCTCCCTAGTAGCTGGGACAACAGGTGCGTGCCACCGTGCCTGGCTAATTTTTTTATTTTGTTTATTTATTTATTTATTGAGATGGAGTTCTGCTCGGTTGCCCAGCCTGGAGTACAGTGGCACAATCTCGGCTCACTGCAGCCTCCACCTGCCAGGTTCAAGCTATTCTCATGCCTCAGCTCCTGAGTAACTGGGATTAGAGGAGTGTGCCACCATGCCCAGCTAATGTTTGTATTTTTAGTAGAGACGGAGTTTCACCATGTTGGCCAGGCTGGTCTCAAACTCCTGACCTCAAATGGTCCACCCACCTCAGCCTCCCAAAGTGCTGGGATTACAGGTGTGAGCCACCGCACCTGGCCAATTAATTAATTAATTTATTTATTTATTTTTTGAGACAAGTTCTCTCACTGTTACCCAGGTTGGAGTGCAGTGGCACAATCACAGGTTGCAGCCCCGACTTCCTGTGCTCAAGCGATGCTCCCACTTCAGCCTCCCGAGTCGCTGGAGCTGCAGGCTTGCCACCACACCGGGCTAAGTTTTGTATTTTTAGTAGAGATGGAGTTTCATTGTGTTGCCCAGGCTGTTCTCAAACTCCTGGGTTCAAGCGATCCTCTCACATCGGCCTCCCAAAGTGCTGGGATTACAGGCGTGAGCCATTGCACCCGGCCAAAACATGTTATTTTTATTATTATTATTTTTTGAGACGGAGTCTCCCTCTGTCACCCAGGTTGGAGTGCAGTGGCCGGATCTCAGCTCACTGCAAGCTCCGCCTCCCAGGTTTACGCCATTCTCCTGCCTCAGCCTCCTAAGCAGCTGGGACTACAGGCGCCCGCCGCCTCACCCGGCTAATTTTTTGTATTTTTTAGTAGAGACGGGGTTTCACCGTGTTAGTCAGGATGGTCTCGATCTCCTGACCTCGTGATCCGCCCGTCTCGGCCTCCCAAAGTGCTGGGATTACATAGGCTTGAGCCACCGCGCCTGGCCCAAAACATGTTATTTTATATGCAGTGTGCGCATAATACTGTCTATAGGCAGATGTTAGAATTCTTCCTTGAGAAAGAACTCCTCTTGGGTTTGGGAAAATATTTCAAGAGACCTATTGATTATGCAAAGAAATGCCTGGGGAGCAGGTGAGACACCTGCTAGGGGGGCCAGTGTTGCTGCGCTTGATTAAAGAACCGGGATTTTCAGCTCTCCCTAAGTACTTAAGTACTGTCTATGGCATTTGCCTCATGTATCTTTGCTCTTTTTTTTTTTTATTGTTAACCTTTATTTAGCACTTTGTTTTAACTGATTTTTGTAAATGCATAGAGAGGGGAGATTGGCAACAGGCCATGGTGAAAGGAGTGACATTCCTAGGTGGGGGATGTTGGCTACAGCAGTGTCTAACACTCAGTTCAAGAGATGATTTATTCTGTGGTGACACCTCCTTGTGTTTGTTCTCGAATCTTCAGGATCAGTTGTAACTCTAGGGGTGGGCTGAATTGTGGGTCCAAAAAGATATGTTCACATCCAAATCCACAGAAGCTGCGAATATGACTTTTTTTCTGGAAAAAAAAAGACTTTCACGGGTATAATTAAGGATCTTGAGATGAAATCATTCTGGATTATCTGGGTGAGCCCTAAATCTAATGACAAGCATCCTTATAAACAACAAAAGAGGCTGGGTGCGGTGGCTCATGGCTGTAATCCCAGCACTTTGGGAAGCTGAGGCAGGCGGATAACTTGAGTACAGGAGTTCTAGACCAGACTGGGCAACATGGTGAGACCCTGTTTCTTTTCTTTTCTTTTCTTTCTTTCTTTTTTTTTTTTTTGAGATGCAGTCTCACTCTGTTGCCCAGGCTGGAGTGCAGTGGCATGATATCAGCTCACTGCAACCTCTGCCTCCCAGGTTCAAGCGATTCTCCTGCCTCAGCCTCCTGAGTAGCTGGGACCACAGGTGTGCGCCACCACACCCGGCTAATTTTTATATTTTTAGTAGAGACGGGTTTCACAGTGTTGGCCAGGCTGGTCTCGAACTCCCGACCTCAAGTGATCTGCCTGCCTCAGCCTCCCAAAGTGCTGGGATTATAGGCTTGAGCCACTGTGCTCAGCCTGGTGAGACCCTGTTTCTATAGATATATATATGGATCAGAAACAGAAAAGGAGAAGGCCATGTGAAGGAGGAGGCAGAGACTGGAGTGACACAGCCACAAGCCCAGGAATGCCCGGAGTCACTGGAAGCAGGAAGAGGCAAGGAATGATCCTCCTATGGAGCCTTGGAGGAAACGTGGCTCTGCCGACACCTTGACTTGGGACTTCTGGCCTGGGATCTGTTAGAGAACACATTTCTGTTATTTTAAGCCACCAACTATATGACAGCCCTAGGAAACTAATCCACTCCCTGATGGCCTTCTGTGAGTGGAGCCTTGGGAGTGCAGGAATAGGCTGGGTGAAGGCTGCCATGGACATTAGTGAGAAATACATTTTACTGAAGATTTCATGGGAAACAGAAGGTGGGTTGCCTGTTATACACAGCACATGCCAGGGACCTCCCACACTGTTCCCCTGTCTTTCTTTCTCTTCTCCCTTGGGAGTTCTTTGAAGTCCGCCTGTTTTCTAAGCTCTTTGGCCCTGCCCTCAGCTTGCTTACTCCTCTTGGCTGAATGAGAGTCCCATGGTCACCTGGCTGGTGATGATCTCTGACCCTCTCATGTGAACCCTCATTTTTTTTTTTTTTTTTTGAGACAGAGTTTCCCTTTGTTCCCCAGGCTGGAGTGCAATGACGCGATCTCAGCTCACTACAACCTCTGCCTCCTGGGTTCAAGCAATTCTCCTGCTTCAGCCTCCCAAGTAACTGAGATTACAGGCACCCGTCACCATGCCCAGCTCATTTTTGTATTTTTAGTAGAGATGGAGTTTCACCGTGTTGCCCAGACTGGTCTCAAACTCCTGACCTCAGGTGATTCACCTGCCTTGGCTTCCCAAAATGCTGGTATTACAGGAGTTAGCCACCGTGCCTGGCCTACCCTCATTTTTGGAGTATTTTTTTCTTCTAACCAGCAGACTCTTTACTAAGGCATGAGAGGTGAAAGGAGTCCAAGTGGAAGGAGGATAGAACCAGAATTGTTTCCTTTTTCTTATTTAATTTTTTGAGACAAGGTCTGGCTCTATCACCCAGGCTAGAGTGTAGTGGCATGATCGTGGCTTGCTGCAACCTCACACTCCTAGGTTCAAGTGATCTTTCTGCCCCAGCCCCTCAAGTAGCTAGGACCACAGTTGTGCACCACCACACCAGCTAATTTTTTATTTTTTATTTTTGTAGAGATGAGGGCTTGCAGTGTTGCCCAGGCTGGTCTCAAACTCCTGGGCCCAAGTGATCCTCCTGCTTCAGCCTTGCAAAGTGCTGGGATTATAGGCAGGAAACACCACGCCTGACTGAGACTGACAACCCCAGCTCTGGGTTAGGCTCCTTAGGATGTAGCTCTCTGGGCTTCTCACTTTCTCCACACTCCCCAGCCTCCACCTCCTAGCCCTGTCCAGAAACTCAGGTCTTAACAAATGCCTGCAATACATAGAATACACCTTGGTGTTTCTCGTTATTTAATATTTATTGGAATGGAATGAAATAGTGGATGCAGGGTTTGTAAACTGATCCCTGGATGTATGGAGTAGCTCTCCATTTCATAAAATGGATTTCGAATCTGTTGGAAAGGACTGGAGGAGTGGAGTGATGATGGGATGTGACCAGCAGGTAACTGCCCTGGCCACACCTCAATATGTAATGTTCTGTGGCCTCACAGATTTCTCATTTGTCTCGACCCAGCACCTGGCATTCAGCAGGTGCTCAGTAAATGTGTCAGGCTGAACTGTGAATCTGGCATGCCACGCACGCTCAGTACTGTCCTGAGACCCAGGCAAGTGGGGACCCCTGCCCCAGGTCTCAGGGGGCCCATGCTTTGGAGTGCCTTCCTCAAAGGAAGTCTTTTTCTGGTGTCTGGGACCGGGTGGAGTGGGCAATGCTATTCCAGCCTGGTACCCTATGAGGTATTCAGTCAAGGTCGCCAGAAACACCTACATCAAAAATTTCTAAAAACCCCTCTGGGGGCTGGGACTGGCAGTGCCATGTGGGCAGAGTCCCCTGAACCTGAACTAGGCTCCAGAGGGGCTCCTTTTCCTATTTCTCCTCTTTGAAATGGTCTCCGAGGCTGGGCATGGTGGCTCATACCCCCAATCTCAGCACTTTGGAGGCTGAGGTAGGAGAATCACTTGAGTCCAGGAGTTCGAGAGCAGCCTGGGCAACATGACAAAACTCTGTCTCTATCAAAAATACAAGATTTAGCTGGGCATGGTGGTGCACATCTCTAATCCTAGCTACTCAGGAGACTGAGGTGGGAGAATCGCTTGAACCCAGGATTTGGAGGTTGCAGTGAGCAGAGATCGCACCACTGCACTTCAGCCTGGGCAACAGAGTGAGACTCTGTCTCAAAAAAAAAAAAAAAGAAAAAAAAAAAAAAGAAAAGAAACCTTGGCATGGCATGCGAATATTTTTCTATCCTATTAGATTCATTATTCTTTTTTTTTTTTGAGAGAGATGGAGTCTCAGTTGCTCTGTTGTCCATGTATATATGATCATGCCAGAATGAATGAGTCTCTAGAATGCTCCCAACACACACATTTTGGGTGACTCTTGGATCAGACCCAGGAATAGTTCAGAGCTCTGGGCTATCAATGGCCTGGCCTACCACTGACCCTTGAGTTTTTCTCTCCTGGGTAGGGCCTATGCACTGGGTCTCACCCATTTGCATTCAGACTGTGATGCCACCTCTGGTCTGTGGCACTCATGGCTGCAGGGTGGCAACAGGTATCCTTACTCTGTGCACTCTCTGCTGCTGGGGCCCCACCCCTCTGTAGGCTTCAAGCCATGTGTCAGACAGTCCTCTGGTGCAGCTAGGACCACTCATTGTTCTGCAGCACCCATGGGCTCTTTCTACCAATGCCCTTTCTTGCCTCTGATTGATATGACAAGTCCTGCTGTTCTGGGTTGGCCTTAAGCTGTGCTGGATTGGAACAAACATTCCTCACATGAATGGTACGGTTCTTGCTCTATTTGTTAGCCCCTCACTTATGCTCCCCACTGGTAGTGGTGTGTGGAAGGCAGGGGGTGAGGTCAGCATTGAAACAGATTGCGTTTTAGGAATGCAGTGATTGTGGCACAAAGAGTTGAAGAGAAGAGATGGTTGGGAAAAGCGCTGTTCTACATTTACATGGTGTGTTCGTCCTTTTGTGTTACGGTATACCTGAGACTGGGTAATGTATAAAGAAGAGAGGTTTAATTGGCTCCTGGTTCTGCAGGCTGTACAGGAAGTATGGTGCTGGGATCTGCTCCTGGGGTGGACCTCAGGAAGCTTACAGTCCTGGTGGAAGGCAAAAGGAGCAGGTGCATCATGTGGTGAGAGCGGAGTGAGAGACAGCTGGGGAGATGTGCCAGGCTCTCTAAACAATCAGCTCTTGCATGAACCATCAGAGCCAGAACTCACTCATTACCATGGGGATGGCACCAAGCCATTCCTGAGGGACCCGTCTCCATGATACAATCACCTCCCACCAGGCCCCACCTCCAATACTGGGAATTATGCTTCAACGTGAACTTTGGAGGGGACAAACATCCAAACCATATCACACTGTAAAATTCCAAATGGTAAATTTAATATGACCACAAGACAAATGATCGTTCATATATTCTCCAGACTCTGGGGAAGACTTCCCTTGTGGGCATCATCAATGAAGCACTGTCTTTAAGTCATTGGAAGCCCAGTACTCCCCAGTAGCACAACGGATGATGCAACCTAATGAGTAACCAGCATTCAATAAATGTTGTCAGGGAAATGCAGAGGCAAGAAGATCTCTATTGTTTCGATATAAACGGAGCCTGAGGAGCCTGGCATTGTGAGCAATAACAATGTTGCTGCTTTTTTTCTTGTGCTTTTTCCTTGTTGTGGGACATATGACATTAGCCCAGGGCTGCACATTTGACAGTAAAGAACAGGAGGAGATGGTGCCTAGATACTGCAAAGAATCTTCACATGCACTAATTGAAAAATACTCAAATACCTAAGTACTTCTTCCGTATTCACAACTCTCAATGTTCATCAATACCTCATCATTCCTCACATGGGCTCAATAATTTTGTAATACATTTTAAAATCAAATTGTTTATATAGGCAGGGCTTCCAAAAATATATTTTCCAGGGTCCTATGCACCTTAGGGACAGCCCTGTTTTCACTGTCAGATGCAATGTCTTCCAGAAGCTCACGCATGGGCCCCACATCCATTTATCCTCCTTCCAGTATCCATGCCCCCATTTTCCTCTGAAAAAAACACTCCCTACCCCATAATCAGCCCGCATGGAATCTGATGAAGCAGAATTGACCAACTCTGGGGATAAAAGTCCTGACTTAGCCCTAAGCCAGTCAGCATATCTCATCCTCTGGTTCTAACACTTGGTTCAGGAATGGGCATATGACCCCATCAAAGTCAATGAGAGGCAATGAAACTTTTATTTGAGATTCTGGGAAAGGGACACTCTCTTTCCTGCTGTACCTGAAACCTAAGAGCACATAAGAGCTGGGTCTGTTCCTGCCATCTTGTTGTCACATGAGGTCTAGAACTCAAACAGCAGCTGAAGAAGCAAGTGGGGACATGATAAGGGAGCTAGGATCTGGTGAGCTCATCTGTGTTCCTGATCAAGCTGCACCTGGAGCCAGGACACCTGTGGACCATAAGCCAATAACATCCCCTTATGCGGAATCAGTTTTGGTTGGATTTCTTCTTATGTGCAACCAGATTAAATCAAATGGATTATCATGTCTGAGTGTAGATGCTTTTGTCGTCCATATACGAATGCCTTCTCAATTCTGATTTTTTTGGCTGTCTAACAGAATGATGTCCTGAAGTATGCATTAACCTCTGCCTGGTTTTTTCCCTCCCCCTCCCCCTCCCCCTCCCCCTCCCCCTCCCCCTCCCCCCCTCCCCCTCCCCCTCCCCCCCTCCCCTCCCCTCCCCTCCCCTCCCCTCCCCCCTCCCCTCCCCCCTCCCCTCCCCTCCCCTCCCCTCCCCCCCTCCCCTCCCCTCCCCTCCCCTCCCCTCCCCTCCCCTCCCCTCCCTTCCCTCCCCTTCCCTTCCCTTCCCTTCCCTTCCCTTCCCTTCCCTTCCCTTCCCTTCCCTTCTTTCTTTTTTTGATGGAGTCTTGCTCTGTCATCCAGGCTGGAGTGCAGTGGCGTGATCTCGGCTCACTGCAACATCCGCCTCCCAGGTTCAAACAATCCTCCTGCCTCAGCCTCCCAAGTAGCTGGGATTACAGGCACCCGCCACCACGCCCGGCTAATTTTTTTTGTATTTTTAGTAGAGATGGGATTTCACCACCGTGTTGGCTGGGCTGGCTTCAAACTCCTGACCTCAGGTGATTTGCCCACGTTGGCCTCCCAAAGGGTTAGGATTACAGGCATGAGGCACCGCACCCGGCCCTGGTTCCTATTTCTGCCTCCTCCCTGCCCCACAACTGAGGCCTCTTGACATCTGCTGCAGACTCAGCCCTTTTCCAATTACCATGGAAAAATCCTGCCCTAAATTGGAGGAGTCAATAACTCCAGCCCCAGTACAGACTCAGTTGAGACCTTCTCTCTCATTTCGTAGCCTGTCCAGCCTTTCCAATTTATAACTGTATTCCCCACTCACCAAACTCTAAGGTCTAAGTTCAAGTCACGGTGTCTAAGATCTTAAAAATAGAATAAACAGAATGGCGCACCTTGCCAGTTTGAGGGTACAAGTATAGCCACCTTTATTTCAATTTTCCACTCATTCAAGTTCTCACATACTTTTATTAATGCAAGGTCCCAAAACACCCTCTTTAGGCATCCCCTGATCCCTGGATTTTCAAAGTCTAGGGGATAACTTGGGCTTAGGGTATCAGTATGGTTCCAATGCCACCTACAGAGAGAACTAGTCTATCAGTCCACCACCAATAGTCATTTCTCCTCACTGCCACAGGGTGTCGCTGTTGAAGACTGATTCTGCATAGTCTCATGGTTGCTTGTCCATTGCTGCCAGATGTCCTTGCTGGGTTCCTGCACAAGTCACAGTAGTGCCCCCTCTTGGTCTTAGCATTTATTCCAAATTCAATCACATATTTGTTTTCCTGCTTATTGTCTGACTCCCTTATAGGATGTAAGTTCCATGGGTGCAGTTCCTATGTATGCTTTATTCAGCACTACTGAATTTGTACCAGAATAGGTACTTTATAAATATTGCTGAAATCAATGAATGAATGAAGAAATGCATGCATGCCTGCATGAATAAATGAAGTAAAGTGTCTGAAGCAATGGGGAGACAAGACAGAGAAAGTGGTTTCCAGAGACAGAATCTCAGCCCACCTCTTGAGAGGGAGATGGCAATATTTGTTACACAAATGCTTCTACTCTCCACTTCTTTGTCCATAGGGTCACTAATCAATCACATCGTTCTTTCTTGCTGAGGTTGGAGACAGTTTCTAAATCCTCAGTGCAGAAGTCCAGCCATCTCTTGTAATGAATTGGAGGAGGCAGACAACAGTGGAATCTTTTGTGGTAACAGGATGCAAGGGAAGGTTCTCACTGTGGCAGTTTTAATATATAGCGCCCAAATTCTTTGACATTCCTCTTATTTAATGGTGGGATCCCTGACCCTTGCCCTTGAATCTGGGCTCTGCGAATGCTTGACCAATAGACAACAGCAGAAATGATGTTCTATCAGATTCCAGGAACAGGACTTAAGAACCTGGCGACTTCCTCTTTCTGTCTCTTTAAACATTCATCTTGAAACCTAGCTGCCATTCTGTGAGGAAGCCCAAGCTGCTTTGAGAAGAGGCCCACCTGAGAGAAAACAGCAGCCAGTGCCAGCTTGCCAGCCATGTGAGTGAGCCACCTTGGCATCGGAGCCTCCAGCTTCAGTAGAGACATCCCTGGTGACATTACATTAACAAAGATGACCTGTCCCCACTGAACCCTGCCCAGACTGCAGTCTCATGAGAAAATAAATGGTCTCTGTCTTATGCCACTAAGTTTAGAGTGTTTTGTTATGCAGCAGTAGTAACTGGGACACTCACCAAACTTCAGCCTCAACTCTCCTACCATGGCTCAGTCCTTCTGTCTCAGTTTCCCCAGCTACACATGCCAGGTCCCCTTCTGGGCCTGTGGCTTTGAGAGGAAGCTTACATCCTATCCCACCCATTGAATGGGATAGGAGCTTATTCTGCTCCCTATATTGCCAGTCGTGTAGGGGGATTGCATAGCCTGCGGCCACCACCCACTTGGTCTCTCCAGCAGCCCATGCTGAGAGCCTGAATATTTCATGATAGGCTGCAGCTTTTGAGTTTAGGAAGGAACTGCGGGTGTCATTTTGAGCTAGCTCCCATCCCTTTCATTTCCATGCCTGTATTTGTCAACACTTAGCAGAGGACTCGCCCTTGTGCGCTGTTTGGGAAGCTGTGTGCCATGTCCGATTCACTGCCCCCTGTCACTCCCTGTTACTCCTCACGGAGGCAGACGCCCTAGACTCAGGGGGACCATCTTCAGAGCCTCTGCTAAGTGGTTCTCAAACATGTTTAGATGCCATTTAGCCGCTTGGATGAGCCAGTGACTGCCTCATTAATCTGACAAATGTTGGAAACAACTTGCTTCCTTCCCTCTTTCTGACATTAGGCACCAGCAGCTTCCTCACCTCTGGGACACTTTGAATTTTAGGAGGCCAGTGGAGCCTGCCTTTGGAGGTAGACAGAGGTGAATTTAACTTCCAGATTTATGGTGCGAATCTCTCATGTTCTTGTGATCTTGGGCAGGAAATATCTCCTTGATCCTGGAGTTCTACATTTTTCAGAAAGCTGCTATGAGGAGTCAGTGAGACAAGGTACACAACTCATAGCTTAGTGGGCCTGTTAGCCCCTTGAGATCAGCACAACATGAGTTCAAATCTCCCACTTGCCCTTGTAAGCAAGTTAGTGCTTGTTAGGGCTCAGAATAGTACCTGTTAGGAAGCACTAGAGAAGCCGGGCATGATGATTCACGCTTGTCATACCAGCACTTTGGGAGGTTTAGGCTGGCGGATCACTTAATCCTAGGAGGTCGAAGCTGCAGGGAGCTATGATTGTGCCACTGCACTCCAGCCTGGCAGACAGAGCAAGACCTTGTCTCAAAAAAAAAAAAAAAAGAAAGAAAGAAAGAAAGAAAGCACTAGAGAAAGTCCTATGAATTTTATGGATCACTTTTGTGTGTCTTCAACTCCAGGCTTCTGGAATGTTTGCCTTTGATCATAATTATTTTTCTTTTTTAGAGATGGGATCCTACTATGTTGCCTAGTCTGGTCTCGAACTCCTGGACTCAAATGATTCTCCTGCCTCAGCCTCCCAAAGTGCTGGTATGACAGGTGTGAGCCACCACACTTGGCCTGGAATGTCCGTCTTGAGTGGTAAAAAGTGTGGATTCTAGACCCAGTAATTTAATAAATACTATTTATGTGATCTCGGGCAAGTGAACCTCTCTGGGCTGCAGCTTCCTCATCTGTAAAGTGGAAATGATAGTAATACCTACTTTTTTTTTTTTTTTTTTTGAGACAGGGTCCAGTTCTGTCACCCAGGCTGTAATGCAGCGACACAACGACCATGGCTCACTGCAGCTTTGACTTCCCATGCTCAAGTGATCCTCCCACCTCAGCCTCCCAAGTAGACGGGACTACAGATGTGCACCACCACTCCTGGCTAATTTTCTTTCTTCTTCTTTTTCTTGTGGACATATAGGATCTTGCTATGTTGCTAGGGCTGGTCTTGAACTCCTGGGCTCAAGCAATCCTCCCTCTTCAGCCTCCCAAAGTGCTGAGATTACAGACATGAGCTACTATGCCTGGCTAGTAACACTTACTTCTTAAGGCTGTGATATAGATTAAATAAGTCACTGTATGTGAAGTACCCAGCACAGACATAGCACTATATAAAAGTTATTCTGCATAATGTTGATCCAGATGTGAAATTCCATCCTTTCCTTAATTCCCACAAACTCTAATTCAAAAACATTTTTTGTGTGTGTGAGTATATTAGAGCTTACAGAAACCTTTGGGTTCGTGCAATGGGTAAAGGAGGGATTTACTGCTTGTTTCACACACTGCTTCAAGTTGAAATGTAGACCATTCATAAACTCCAGCCATGCCTCCATCTGTGGCAGCCCCTCACCATGTCACCCCGTGTGGTCCCCATCCTCTCACCTTCTCAATGGTTCCTTGCTTCTCCCTCCCTCCACCTCCATCTCTTCTCCTCAACTCTCCACCCTGGATCATTCTTATCATCCCATCCAAATTCTTCTCCCTTGAGTATGCCAAGCAATTCTTCTCTCCCCAGCCCTAACTTTCTGCACAAGCACGTGCAACACCCACCCCCACCTCCCATGTGCTCAGCAGAACACAACGACTGATATGGTTTGGCTTTGTTTTCCCACCCAAATCTCATGTTGAATTATGATCTTCAGTGTTGGAGGTGGGGCCTTGTGGGAGGTAACTGGATCATGGAGGGTGACTGTTGTTCTTGGGATAGTAAGTGAGCTCTCATGAGATCTGGTTGTTTGAATGTGTGTGGCACTGCCAGGCGTGGTGGCTCATGTCTGTAATCCTAGCATGTTGGGAGGCCGAGGCAGGTGGATCACAAGGTCAAGAGATCGAGACGAGCCTGGTCAACATGGCGAAACCCTGTCTCTACTAAAAATACAAAAATTAGCTGGGCATGGTGGTACATGCCTATAGTCCCAGCTACTTAGGAGACTGAGGCAGGAGAATCGCTTGAACCCGGGAGGCAGAGCTTGCAGTGAGCCGAGATTGCACCACTGAACTCTAGCCTGGTGACAGAGATTCCGTCTCAAAAAAAAAAAAAAAAGAAAAAAAAAGAAAGAAAAAGAAGAAGGTGCTTGATTCCCCTTCACTCTTCTGCCATGATTGTAAGTTCCTGAGGCCTCCCCAGTTATGCTTCCTATACAGCCTGCAGAACTGTGTCAATTAAACCACTTTTCCTCATAAATGACCCAGTCTCAGGTACGTCTTTATAGCAGTGTGAGAATGGACAAATAGAAAGAAAGACCTTCCATTTAAACTGGCCCTACCCTCCTTGGAAGGCAGTTTGAGTTATAAAAAGAAATGAGGCTGGGCACAGCGGCTCACGCCTATAGTCCCAGCACTTTGGCCAGGCTGAGGTGGGATTGCTTGAGTCTAGAAGTTCAAGACTAGCCTGGGCAACACAATGAGACCCTGCTTCTACAAAAAAATTAAAAAATTAGCTGGGTACAGTGGAGTATACCTGTAGCCCCAGTTACGTGGGAGGCTGAGGCAGGAAGATTGCTTGAGCCAAGGAAGTCAAGGCTGCAGTGAGCTAAGATCACACCACTGCACTCCAGCCTGGGTGACAGAGCAAGACCCTGTCTCAAAAAATACATGTAACCTCTTGTTACAGGCGTGTAAAGACTATCATAGATAGAGTATAAATTACACAGGTTCAACTATTAGCTAAAATATACATGTATTATATTACATTTACCCCTTTACCTTCTCACCCCCTTCCTCACTAGACCTCAGCTCTCACTGTTCCAGGGAAAGGGAGCCACGGCAGAATAGGGAGAGAAACCAAGGAAGTTAATTTCCAAATATCCGGGTCCTGCTGATTAAAAGGCAGTTCACACAGAATCTTAGGACAATTTTGACAATCAGTAATTTTCGCTTTACAGTGTTGAAGTTAGGACATAACCCCCACATGAGATGGGCATCTATAGCTCAAAAAGTGTTGATGGTCTTCTTAGAAAAAAGAAAATTAGGCTTCTAACAGAGCAAGAGAGTAAAAGTGAACATGAAATCTTTGCACAGTTATTTGAAAGAGAAAATTCTGATTTTGGCAACGAGATCTACCATGCTTATGTGGATACTTGTTTCAGCTACAAACATAGGGAAATGTTCAATAAAAGTCTTGAAACAGAGCTGGGGTCTCACTCTGTTGCCCAGGCTAGAGTGCAGTGGCAGGATCATAGCTCACTGCAACCTCCAACTCCTGGGCTAAAGGGATCCTCCTGCCTCAGCTTCCCAAGTACCTGGGACTACAGGCGCATGACACCAACCCCGCCTAATTTTTTAAAATTTTTTTGTAGAGGTGGAGTCTTGCCATGTTGCCCAGGTTGATCTCAAACTCCTGCGCTCAAGTGATCCTCCCGCCTTGGCCTCCCAAAGTGCTGGGATTACAGGCATGAGATGCCATGCTGGGTCTAAAACATATATTTTTAATACAGAGCTGAGTTGAGAAGGAGGAAAGCGAAATCTCCAAGAGCCTGAAAATAGGAGTGATCTTCAAGCAAGAGCAGTCAACTCTCACCTGCTGTTGTGGCAGCTCCCAGGGCACATCCTTGGACTTTAGGGACAAAGGACAAGGGTTTTAATACCCATGCAGGTCAGGAGATGTGGCCCTGGGGCTCCGTGAAACAGTGATTGGGAACGAAGACCCATTCAAATCCAAGCTGGAGCCTGGAAGGACTCTTCCCCGTGAAATGGGGACCAGAAGTTCTCCAGGCCAGGCCCTGGCCTTACAGGCTGAGGACAGAGCAGATGACAAGGTCAGGAATCCAGACACACGGGCAGAGCACAAGACCATTTATCACAGTGTAGGCACAAGATTGGGGCAAATTTGATGATGAGTCTCAGAGCACAAGATTGAATCATAAGAACGAGAATAACGATGGCCATTTATTGTGCACTCACTGTGTGTCACATGCTAAGTATGTCACTGAATTCTCCTGATGCAGTAGATGCTACTACTGACATTGTCACTGCGAAGCTGACCTTGTAGATTTGGACAATGTCAGGATGGGAAAGTGGTTGTCTACTGGCTCCAGCCTGGCGGGGAGCTTTAGTAGAATTAAGAGGATACTTTTTCAACCCGGTGGCTTTTAAACTGTGCCTCATGGAAGGTCAGGGGCTGCCTTAGGTAGCAAAGGGAAGGTCTTCTATTTGAGGCATTGTTCCACCCCCTCTTCAACTGAAGCGGTTTCACTTATATCTGTTTTATTATTTATTTATTTATTTATTCTTTTTTTTTTGAGATGGAGTCTCACTCTGTCACCTAGGCTAGAGTGCGGTGGCGCAATCTCAGGTCACTGCAACTTCCACCTCCTGGGTTCCAGCGATTCTCCTGCCTCAGCCTCCTGATTAGCTGGGATTACAGGCACACACCACCATGCCCGGCTAATTTTTACATTTTTTAGTAGAGACAAGGGTCTCATCAAGTTGGCCAGGCTGGTCTCGAACTCCTGACCTCAAGTGATCTGCCCACCTTGGCCTGCCAAAATGCTGGAATTACAGGCATGAGCCACCACGCCCGGCCTCTATCTGTTGTATATATTGTGCTTCTCTCTCATGAGATCTGTTTCACTAAGAGGGGTTTGTAGCTAATCATCATCATCATCATAAATAAAATAACATAACATAAGGCTCCAAAAAAGTGACAATCAGACGTGGTGTCTATTGCTGTGCACAGCCTATCCCTGTCCCTTCCAGCACCTCATGATGCTACATTGTCAGCTCTTGTTTGGCGGCCACTGGACACAGGTCGAGCAGGGACTTTGTTCTCCCAGATTTCCCCAGCATCTGGCCCAGAAGAGATCCTCCACAACTGTGGAAGAGGAAATTACATTGGATTTCCACGTGCCCCAGGCTGACCCAGGAGTCTAAAGGGTATAGACTTGGAACAGGGCTCTGTCCATGGGACATGGGCTGCCCTCCAACCCCTGGGCACCCTATATATAACTAAGAAGAATAAGGGTCTGTTTCCTGCTCATTATATTCACCTAAAGTATAAAATAGGCTCTGCTTCTGGAAGCCCCTTAATTGCGGCTTTATAAAGAGGTTCCACATGCAGAAAAGGGGGGAAATTAATTGGTCTTCCAGGGAGCCGCTGAATGAGGTCTGGTAATTGAATTTCACAATGGATGCCTCCCTCTGGGTGGCCTGCATGTGATCTGGGATGGATATTTGAGGTTTTCCTCATGTAAATGGCTTGGGCTCCTCAAGGTTTATATTTTTTGGTAGGCATTACTCATTCACACTTCTATCTTGGACAAGATGAAGAGGAATTTATACCGTCTTACAAATTCTAAAATGATAGAAGGGAAAGAAGAAGGAGGCAGGGGCCTCTCCTCATCTCGAGATGCAATTTGCTAGATCCTTTGCAAAGGTTGGGGAAGGGCCAATTCAGAGAATAAATTATTACTCAAATGCCGGCTACCCCAGAATGAAGGTGCAGACCCAGCTGGTAGGTACTAGTGCTTGGGAGCTTGGCTCCAAAATGAGTTCTGATAGGTGAGACCCAGAGAGGCAAGAAACACACCAAGTCGTGATGATAATTAATACCTTGAACAGGTAGCTTTATACTGAGATGCCCCCTGAAGATTTGACTAGCACCATGACCCAAATGGTTACTTAAGTCTCTAATGGTTAAAGACTTAACTCGTGTGTTTTCTGTCTCAATAAAATAGTTACTAGTAAATCACTGTCCTTGGGCTGGACGTGCAGGGTAACCCCCAACCACTGCCACTACCAGGATAGGCATCAGACCTTTTAGGTTTTTAAAATCCAAGTCAGCGCTGAAAATATAGAATATATTTCTAGAAATATATCAAATAGATGGAAATATAATACGAGCCACAAATGCAAGTTACATATGTAATTTTAAATTTTCCGGTAGCCATATTTAAAACGTACCAAAAAGATGATATTAACTTCATAATAGGCTAGGCACAGTGGCTCATGCCTGTAATCCTAGCACTTTGGGAGGCCAAGGTGGGTGGATCTCTTGAGCCCAGGAGTTCAAGACTGGCTTGGGCAACACAGTGAGGCCGCATCTCCACAAAACACACGCACGCACACACACACACACACACACACACACAGAAATTAGCTGGGTATGGTGGTGCATGCCTGTAGTTCCAGCTACTCTGGAGGCTGAGGTGGGAAGATACCTGAGCCCAGGGGGTTGAGGCTGCAGTGAGACGTGACAGAGCCACTGCACTCAGGCCTGAGTGACAGAGTGAGGCCCCATCTCAAAACAAAAACAAAAACTTTATATTTTATTTAACCCAATATATCAAAAATATCATTTCAACATGTTATCAGTATAAACATTGTTAATGGGACGTAAACAAATGTAAAATGCGATGTATGTAATGTAAAAGAATTTACATTATTTGAAAATTTTTTGTTTATATTATTTACATGATTTCTTATTATTTGAGGGCTATAAGAGAAGGATCTGTTTCAGGCCTCTGGAATACACTAATTCTTGTACTAAATACATTATTTCTTATACTAAGTCTTTGAAGTCCAGTGTGCATTTTTTTAAGAGATCAGATCTCACTGTGTTGCCCAGGCTAGAGTGCAGTGGAGTCATCAGCTCACTGCAACCTCGAACTCCTTGGCTCAAGTGATCTTCGCATCTCAGCCTTTTGAGCAGCCCACCATGTATTTTAACTTACAGCACATCTCCATTCACATGAGCCACATTTCGAATGCTCGATAGCCATGTGTGGCTAGTGCTACAAACTGGAGCATGCAGGTAGAGTCCTTCCTACAGACAGTGAAGCCAAAGAAACAGAATAAACCCTTTGTGATTCAAGGGCCACAAAGGAAACTGAAGAGAGTTCTAGGTGAAGAAAGCCAACTGAGGTGGGCGCGGTGGCTCATGTCTGTAATCCCAGCACTTTGGAAGGCTGAGGCGGGTGGATCACCTGAGGTCAGAAGTTTGAGACCAGCCTGGCCAACATGGCGAAACCTGTCTCTACAAAAGATACAAAAATTAGCTGAGCGTGGTAGCGCACACCTGTAGTCCCAGCTACTCAGGAGGCGGAGGCACTAGAATTCCTTGAACGCAGGAAGCAGAGGTTGCAGTGAGTGGAGATGGAGCCACTGCACTCCAGCCTGGATGACAGAGTGAGACCCTATCTCAAAAAAGAGACATAATCTACCACAATAGTGCCAAGATAACTCAATAAAGGAAGGAATTTTAGTTTAAACAAATGGCACTAGGACAATTGACTATCCACACGTAACATAAAGTTGGATTCCTATTTGCACCCTAAAAATTAACTCAAAAAGAATCAAACACTTAAATGTAAGAGCTAAAACTATAAAACTCTTAGAAGGAAAAGATGTGAAAATCAGCCGGGTGTGGTGGCTCACACCTGTAATCCCACTACTTTGGGAGGCCGAGGAGGGTGGATCACGAGGTCAGGAGTTCGAGACCAGCCTGGTCAACATGGTGAAACCTCGTCTCTACTAAAAATACGAAAATTAGCCTGGTGTGGTGGTGCGTGCCTGTAATTCCAGCTACTAGGGAGGCAGAGGCAGGAGAATCACTTGAACTTGGGAGGCAGAAGTTGCAGTGAGCCAAGATCATGCCATTGCACTCCAGCCTAGGCAACAGAGTGAGACTCGGTCTCAAAAAAGAAAAAAAAAAAAAAAAGACGTGAAAATCTTTTTTTTTTTTTTTTTTTTTTTTTTTGAGACGGAGTCTCACGCTGTTGCCCAGGCTGGAGTGCAGTGGCGCGATCTCGGCTCACTGCAAGCTCCGCCTCCTGGGTTCACGCCATTCTCCTGCCTCAGCCTCCTGAGTAGCTGGGACTACAGGCGCCCGCCACCACGCCCAGCTAATTTTTTGTATTTTTAGTAGAGACGGGGTTTCACTGTGGTCTCGATCTCCTGACCTTGTGATCCGCCCGCCTCGGCCTCCCAAAGTGCTGGGATTACAGGCTTGAGCCACCGCGCCCGGCCAAGACGTGAAAATCTTTGTGACTTTGGATTAGGCAATGGTTTCTTAGACATGACATCAAAAGCACAAATGAACCAAAAAACAGATAAATTGGACTTTACCAAAATTTAAAACCTTTGTGCTACAATAGGGAAAAGATAACCCACAGAATGGAAGAAAATATTTCCAAACCATATACCCCCCCTTTTTTTTTTTTTTTTTAAAGAGACAGTGTCTCACTTTGTAACCCAGGTTGCAGGGCAGTGGAATGATCATAGCTCATTGCAGCCTTGAACTTCTAAGCTCAAGAGATCCTCCCACCTCAGCCTCCCAAGTAGTTGGGACTATGGGCTTACACCACCATGCCTGGCTAATTTTTTAATATATGTTTTGGTAGAGGTTGGGGTTTCTCACTATGTTGCCCAGGCCGGTCTTGAACTCCTGGCCTCAAGTGATCCTCCTGTCTCAGTCTCCCAAAGTGCTGGGATTGTGGGCATGGGCCACCACCGTGCCTGGCCTCCAAATCATGTATCTGGCAAGAGTCTAGTATCTAGAATATATAAAGATCTCTTACAACTCAACAATAGAAAGACAAATAACCCAATTTTTAAATAGGCAATGATTTGAATAGACATTGACTATAAAAATTACCAAGAAGGCCTGGTGTGGTAGTTCACACCTACTAATCCCAGCACTTTGGGAGGTCAAGGCAGGCAGATCACCTGAGATCAGGAGTTCAAGACCAGCCTGGCCAACATGGCGAAATCCCATCTCTACTAAAAATACAAAAATTATCAGGACTGGGTGGCACACATCTTTAGTCCCAGCTACCCGGCAGGCGGAGGCAAGAGAATCGCCTGAACCCGGGAGGTAGAGGTTGCAGTGAGTGAGATGGTGCCACTGCACTCCAGTCTGGGCGACAGAGCAAGACTCCATCTCAAAAAAGAAAAGAAAAGAAAAGAAAAAAAACTAGTCAAGAACTACATGAAAAGGTTCTTAATATCATTAGTCATTAGGGAAATGCAAATTAAAACAAAACAGAAAAAATCAACTAACAACAACGTTGGGGAGGATGTGGAGAAACTGGGACCCACATACATTGCTGATGTGAAGGTAAAATGGTATAGCCACTTTAGAAAACAGTGTGTTAATTCCTCAAAAGGTTAAACATGTTCATAGTAAAACTCATACACCAATGTTTATGGCAACATGATTCATAATAGCCAAAAAGTGAAAACGACCCAAATGTCCACCAACTGATGAATGCATAAACAAAACGTTGTATGTGCCAGGCAAGGTGGCTCACACCTATAATCCCAGCACTTTGGGAGGCTGAGACAGGTGGATTACTTGAGTCCAGGAGTTGGAGACCAGCCTGGGCAACATAGGGGGACATTCTCCCCTTCCCTTGTCTCTACAAAGAACACAAAACTTACCTGGGCATGTTGGTGCGCGCCTGTAGTCCCAGCTACCTGGGAAGCTGAGGTGGAAAGAACACTTCAGCCCAGGAGGCAGAGGTTGCAGTGAGCCAAGATCGCCCACCGCACTCCAGCCTGGGTGGCAGAGTGACCCTGTCTTAAAAAAAAATAGTTCTGAGAGGCCAGGCGCGGTAGCTCACGCCTGTAATCCTAGCACTCTGGGAGGCCGAGGCAGGCGGGTCACTTGAGGTCAGAAGTTCCAGGCCATCCTGGCCAACATGGTGAAACCCCGTCTCTACTAAAAATACAAAAATTAGCTGGACATGGTGGTGCACACCTGTAATCCCGGCTACCGGGGAGGCAGATACAGGAGAATCACTTGAATCTGGGAAGCAGAGGTTGCAGTGAGTTGAGATTGTGCCACTGCACTCCAGCCTGGGTGACAGAGCTATAATCCATATCAAAAATGAGTAAACAAACAAATAAACAAACAAATAAATAATAGTGATAGTTACACAATCTTATGAATATACTAAAGCTACTCAATTGTACAATCTAAAGTGGTGAATTTTATGGTATATAGATTGTATCTCAATGAAAATAAATGCATGCAAAAAATCCATGATACTTCATTAGAAAACAGAGAAAAATTTAAAAATGTAAAAAAATATATAAATAACAAAAACTGGGATGTAAAAAGAGAGGTGAGAGTACTAGTGCCATCATTTTCAAAATGGGGAGACAGACAAAACTGCAACACATGGTTTAAAATAAAAGCACAGTGACTACAACTTTAATGTATTTGTAATCTCTCCTTTATAAATTTAGAGGGATATTTCAAAAAGTTATCTCTTGAAGTACAGAAATATTTGTTTGACTTTCAACAATTCCTTTAGTTTCCCTCCAGTTCTTTTTTTGTCTAGTAAATTATAATAAAATGTAACATTTCTTAATTAAAATTTGAACCTATAATATAATCTCCTTTTAATAAAATATTTCTATCTCATCCTCCTAATTTTTTTTTTTTTTTTTTTTTTTTGAGACGGAGTCTCGCTCTGTCGCCCAGACTGGAGTGCAGTGGCGCGATCTCGGCTCACTGCAAGCTCCGCCTCCCGGGTTCACGCCATTCTCCTGCCTCAGCCTCCGGAGTAGCTGGGACTACAGGCGCCCGCCACCACGCCCGGCTAATTTCTTTTTGTATTTTTAGTAGAGACGGGGTTTCACTGTGTTAGCCAGGATGGTCTCGATCTCCTGACCTCGTGATCCGCCCGCCTCGGCCTCCCAAAGTGCTGGGATTACAGGCTTGAGCCACCGCGCCCGGCCTCATCCTCCTAATTTTATATTGGCACAAAGACGTTTCAAATAATGCACATCTCTTGTAATTTCTAGACCACAAAATATGATTTTTTTTCTACTATCACCTTCACCCTTTCCTTTATTATTTGAATTCTTCATAATAATGTTGTATCAGTTCCCTGTAACAACAGAGTTCAGGTTCTAAATGACTGGAAGAAAACATGCCAAGACAGGCCATGGTGAAATACAGATTATTTTTTCTTCACATTATTCTGTATTTTTAAAATTGCTACCCCCACCATCCCCAGAGGAAACTGACCCAACCTTTAGGCTGGAAACAGGGAAAAAATAATTGTGGTTTTCATAAGGGAAAGATATCTAAATAGCTTTGGCACAAAACTTCCTGGGCATCTGTACTCCAGAAGAGAATGGTTGATAGGGTACAAGAGCTGTGCCTTGCACCTAGTGTTAAACATGGCCCCAGAGCAGTGGCGGAACTCTGTCAAAGGACCACAATGGTCCATGCTGGGACCTGGAAATAGGGAAACATTGCTGCAGCCTAGACCAGCAGTACTCAAGGAGGTAGGAGGGTCATCATGTGACAGCAGCTTCTACTGGACGGGAAGTGACTCGGCAACAATAGCACTCCTGGACTCTCCAATGTTGCTCCCATGGCTTTAGGATTTAATTTAAAGAAATAAAAGAGGGCCAGATGCGGTGACTCATGCCTGCGATCCTAGCACTTTGGGAGGCTGAGGTGGGCAGATTGCCTGAGCTGGGGAGTTCGAGACCATCCTGGGCAACATGGTGAAATCCTGTCTTTACTAAAAATATAAAAAATTAGCTGGGAGTGGTGGTGCACACCTGTAGTCCCAGCTACCCTGAGAGGCTGAGGCACGAGAATCGCTTGAACCTCAGGAGGCAGAGGTTGTAGTGAGCTGAGATTGCGCCACTGCACCCTGGCCTGGGCTGGAGAGAGAGGGAGCCTCTGTCTCCAAAAAATAGAATTAAAATAATAATAATAATAATAATAATAATAATAGAATATGGCTGGGTTCAGTGGCTCACGCCTGTAATCCTAACACTTTGGGAGGCCAAGGTGGGTGGATCACCTGAGGTCAAGAGTTTGAGACCAGCTTGGCCAACATGGTAAAACTCCATCTCTAGTAAAAAAAAAAAAAAAAAAAAAGGCTGGCCTTGGTGGCATGGGCCTGTAATCCCAACTACTTGGAAGGCTGAGGCAGGAGAATTGCTTGAACCCAAAAGGCAGAGGTTGCAGTGAGCTGAGATCACGCCACTGCGCTCCAGCCTTGGTGACAGAGTGAGACTCCACCTCAAAATAAAAAAAATAAATAAATAAATAAATAAATAAATAAAACAATCTATAGCAGTTGCTATCTACAGTTGAGGAATAGTTTACAACTGTTCCATATACACACTTACAGGTTGCAAGTCCCCTGTAATGTCCATTATTTTATTGAATGCTTTTAAAACAGTCCTATGAGGGAAGGCAAGGATTAGAATCAGTATTTTATGGGTGAGAAAACTGAGGTTCAACAGAGTTCAGTGACTTGTTCAAGATGACACAGCTAGGCCAGGTGTGGTGGCTCATGCCTGTAACCTCAGCACTTTGGGAGGTCGAGGCTGGTGGAACACTTGAGGTTAGGAGTTCAAGACCATTCAAGACTAGCCTTGACAACACGATGAAACCCCATCTCTACTAAAAATATAAAAAATTAGCTGAGTGTGGTGGCACAGGCCTGTAGTCCCAGCTACTTGAGAGGCTGAGGCATGAGAATCGCTTGAACCCGGGGGCAGAGGTTGCAGTGAGCAGAGATCGTGCCACTGCCCTCCAGCCTGTGCCACAGAGTGAGAGTGCATCTCAAAAAGAGATCACACAGCTAGTTTGAGACTCAAAGTCAGCTTTGTCTAGGCTAGATGGTGCCTAGCACAGGAATCTAAGGGAAGCATGGCTACATTTAGAGTTTTTGGAGAGAACATGTAGCCAGAGGGACAGTAGGTGAGTGTGAATTAGGCACCCAAAGTGAGCTTGGGTCCTGAGCTCAGACCCGGGAGAATCAGTGAACCCTCTTAGTGTGGGTCTTTTCTTCATTCTTATCAGCAGCTCCTCTGCTCAGATCTGCCTCTTTCATCAACTAATACTCACAGCTCTCTCATTTCCAGACACTTTCCTTTAATTGTGTGTGGGATCATATATAGTATCAGGGAAAACTATCCATCACAAGCCTGATTACAGACACTGGGAAATTAGCAAAGAGAGAAGAGGTTCTGTTTTGTTTTGTTTACCATTTGTTTAACATATGTATCTGCTTACCCGTGGTGTCAGTGCCTGTAACAATTATACATGTAACCCAGATGTTCCCCAGGGTCTCTCACCATAGGCAAGCTCAGTAACATGGACTCAGATTCCATTTCCATGGCCTATATGTCCACAGAGCCCTTCCCAAGAGTCTGGAGACCCTAGGGGACTCACATGCTTGGTAACATTGCCTCTGGGGTCCTGATTCTGGCATGAATCTCTATAACCCAGTTGTGAAACTCAGCCACACACACTCAGACAAATAACCAAAAGCATTCATGGGTATAATTGGATTTTTTCTCAGTTGGTAAAAATCTTAAATACAGAAGAAACAGAGAGCTGTCTAACAAATACCCACACCCTCCAACTCTTTGAATTTAATGTTATTATTTTACAAGATTGGCTTTTGATTTTTTTAATCTAATAGGATTAAAAGTGACCTATCTTACGTACGTCTTCCTTCCCAGAGGAATCCACCGTAGGGAATTTGGTGTCTGTCTTTCCAAATCTTGTTTTTATACTTTTACACATAAAATGTATCCATAAATGTTTGCCTTATGTGCTTTTATAATGCTATTATATTCCATTTTCTGCAAGTTGCTTTTTTATGCAATAATGTGTGGGTTTTGTTTGTTTGTTTGTTTTTGAGACAAGAGTCTCACTTTATTGCCTCAACCTCCCAAGTAGCTGGGATTACAGGCATGTGCCACCATGACCCCGCTAATTTTTTGTATTTTTAGTAGAAACGAGGTTTCACCATGTTGCCCGGGTTGGTCTTGAGCTCCTGAGCTCAGGCAATCTGCTCTCCTCAGCCTCCCAAAGTGCTGGGATTACAGGTGTGAGCCACCGTGCCTGGCCTGGTTCCTGTTTTTGTAAGGAGATTGAAATGAGATGCAAATAAACAGAGAAGAGACTATATCTAAGAAATACAAACAAGTCTCTCTGCCGCCCTCACTACATGGACATAGACCCACCAAGCAATTCCACCTGCTGCTTCAACTCGTATTATTCCCAGTCGTTTACCTTCTGGCTGGCAACCTTCTCCTCCTTACCTACTTTTAATGCTCCTACCTCCATTCTGTTCTCTCTACCTTCTTCGCAGGGGCAAAAAATAAATTCCTCCCATTTTCTCATGGAAAGCTCTTAATCACATCTTCTGTTACTAGGGGCCTGGTGCTCCTGCCTCCAGTTTGTGGTTCCTCAAACACAGTTCCTTCCTGTGTCAGTTAAGGATTGCAACGTAGCAAGCCCACCCCAAAACTTAACTGTCTTAAAACAATACTACTTATTAGCTCATGAATCTCTGGGTCAGCAGTTTCGGCTGGGCTCAGCTAGGTATTATTTCTGGTCTTGGCTAGGTTCATTCAGGCACTGTGGTTAGCCAGGTGACTCTGCTTCAGGGATTGGTTGACTGTCAGTTGGGACAACAGCAGTGACTTGACCACTCGTCTCTCCTGCTCCTGCAGGCTAGCCAGGGCCTGTTCTCACAGTAGCAGCAGGACTCCAAGAGCGACAGAAGCAGCATGCAAGGCTTCTGGAGGTTCAGGCTCAGAACTGGCACGATGTCACCTCTGCCTCATTCTATTGACCAGAGCAAGTCACAGGCCAGCTTAGATTCAAGATGTCAAAAAATAAACTCCATCTCTTGATTGGAGAAGCTGCAAAGTCACATTCCAAGGGGCCTGGAAACAAGGAGGATGGGAGGACTGTGGGTTGGATTCTCTGGGAAGCAGACTCTGAGATGGAGATTAACATGCAGGAAGTTACTCAGGGAGCACTCTTGGGATCAACAGCAGAAGAAGAGCAGAGAAGGAAGCAGGATGGAGCAGAGGGAGAAATTGAAGTGCAATGTCAGAACAAAGACTTCCACTGACCTCATGGAGACCTCTGAAACTGGAATAGGTCTTCCAAGTTGTCCTGAGTAGAGGTAAGGGGACCAGGCCTCTAAGCTCCCAAGCTGATCAATCATTTATGCAGACTGCCCTGAAAAGGCAGCAGCCAAGGAAATTCCCAAAGAGGGCTTACAGCCAAGAATCATCTGCCAACACTTCTCCCAGTAGCTGGTGGAATAAATCCTTCATTCCTCAGTGGGGGAGGAGGGGTGCCTGTGCCAAACATCACAGTCCACTCGACTGCCACCTCTCCCTAAGAATGCTAATGCGTATGATAAAACGCTTGTCACTTGCTATATATGTATACATTAAATATTTATAATCACTTACTAAATGCATCGCCTAACTTGTACAGATTTTAGAAGATCACAATGCTAAATGTCACTCCTTTGAACTTAGTCGTCATAGTTTCATTGCTCATTTATCTAGGTCATCCACTCGAAACTTTAAGGGATGAGGAGAAACAGCTTCTCCATCAGAAACCTAGGGAAGAGCCGCTGGCTGGCTCCCACCCAGGGGGAGGGTCATCGTGCGCCTGTGCCTGAGTGGGAGGAGCCTTCGCGCCTAGGCCTTTCCCTCAATTTTTCTTCTTCCCCTCACCCACCCCTCCCCCACCCCACTCCCGCACTGGGGCTTCCTGGTCGGCGCTTTTGCAGGGAACTCAGCGCTGAGACTGTCTAAAGCCCCAGGAAAAATGGTGGAAAATTCACTGCTGCCAGGAAGAGCGATTTATGACTTTGTGCTTCTCTTAAGCTCCCAATTTGGCTTCATACTTTACCTTGTGTGGGCTTTTATTCCTGAATCTTGGCTAAACTCCTTAGGTTTAACCTATTGGCCTCAAAAACATTGGACAGTTGCATTATCTCTCTACCTCCTTATTACTGTAGTAATTGGCTATGTGCTCTTGTTTGGGATTAACATGATGAGTACCCCTTCACTCAACTCCATTCATACAATCACAGACAACTATGCTAAAAATCAACAGCAGAAGAAATACCAAGAGGTGGCCATTCCAGCATTAAGAGTTATTTCTACTAGTGAAGTAAACCAAATGTTATTTCTTGCAGCCAAAGACCTTTACACCAAAAACTGAAATGTATGTGGCCATGCTAATGAGAGGTGAAGCTGGCTGGGCTTCTGGGTCCGGGGGGGACTTGGAGAATTTTCTGTCTAGCTAAAGGATTGTAAACACACCAATCAGCACTCTGTGTCTAGCTAAAGGTTTGAAAATGCACCAATCAGCACTCTGTAAAAACAGACCAATCAGCACTCTGTAAAATGGACCAATCAGCAGGATGTGGACGGGGCCAAATAAGGGAGTAAAAGCTGGCCACCCAAGGCAGAAGTGGCAACCCGCTGGGGTCCCATTCCCACACTGTGGAAGCTTAGTTCTTTCGCCCTTCACAATAAATCTTGCTGCTGCTCACTGTTTGGGTCTGCACTGCCTTTATGAGCTGTAACACTCACCATGAGGCTGTGCTCTGCGGCTTCATTCCTGAAGTCAGCCAGACCAGGAACCCACGGGAAGAAAGAAACAACTCCAGATGCGCCACCTTTATGAGCTGTGACACTTACTGTGAAGGTCTGCGGCTTCACTCCTAAAGTCAGTGAGACTGGGAACCCACCAGAAGGAAGAAACTCTGGACACATCTGAACATCTGAAGGAACAAACTCTGGACACACCATCTTTAAGATCTTAAGAGCTGTAACATTCACCGTGAAGGTCCTCGGCTTCATTCTTGAAGTCAGTGAGACCAAGCACCCACTGGAAGAAATAAATTCCAGACACACTGACACCAAGCATTTATTTATTTATAAGTTTTTGCCATCATAATTTTGACCGTAAATTAATTCAACCGTTTCTTATTAATAGAGATGTAAAAAATGTAAGTTGATCTTCTCTTAGATTATGTTCAATGAATATTGTAAGTGCTCTCATGTATTGTTAATGAACAGAATAAATAAAATATTGCATTACCATAAAAAAAAAAGTCTAAGCAAGAACCATTTCAAGCCATGCTGGCAACAGAGTCACCAAACTGCAGTTAAGTTATAGACACAATGTTCTTTGTAGTTCTTTGGAGAGAGAAAGACTGAGATCTGGGTCATGGAGAGATGATCACTCAACAGGGAATGCGGAAAGCTAGGATAAAATTTGGCTGGCAAATCAGGTCGTGAGAGAAAAAAGAGACCAAGTGAGGCACTGAAAGATAAAGAAACAGACTGGGCGTGGTGGCTCATGCCTGTAATCCCAGCATTTTCAGAGGCTGAGGCGGGCAGATCGCCTGAAGTCAGGAGTTCGAGACCAGGCTGGCCAGCAGGGTGAAACCCTGTCTCTACTAAAAATACAAAAAAATTAGTCAGGTGTGGTGGCAGGTGCCTGTAATCCCAGCTACTCAGGAGGCTGAGGCAGGAGAATCTCTTGAACCCGGGAGGGGGAGATTGCAATGAGCCGAGATCACACCATTGCACTCCAGCCTGGGCGACGAGTGAGACTCCGTCTCCAAGAAAGAAAGAACCCCACGAGGGCAGCTCTTGAAATATGGGAAGACATTTTATGCCTTACAGAGGCAAGTTGTTTTGGCAAAATTCCAGGAGAGCTGTCAAATCAGAATTTGGGGACCTGGGTGGAGAATTGATTTCACCTGCAACAAAGGAGACTCCCTATGACCACATAGAAAAGCCTCTGCTTTTTAGAAACCAAAGGCTGTGACCTTCAAATGCAGGCTTATAGATAGGAACAAACTAACAGGTCAGACCAAAAAGGAGGAGATGACAGAGGTGGCCAGTTGGAAAGTTCTGGGAGAACCACAAAATGCCAGAGTCTTTCAATTAAAGTGGAAAAACCAGTTTACAGTGACTCAATGGAAAGACAAGGATCATGCCATGTGTTGTTAGCTATTCTGTTTAGTCCTCTAGATCTACCCTTCACCTTCTCCACCAGTGGTGCTGTGCCCCAGAGATTCACTTTAACGGAATATATCAAAAGGATTCTTTACTCCCTGACTTTCTATTGGGTTTTCCCAATGGGAGACACATGGAGGATACTAGAGGATGGAAGAAGAGAGAAATGAGGGTATTTATTTACCCAGATCCCCCTCCACTGGGGCCAAGGACTGGAACCATCATGGAAGATCCTTTTCGCAACTCCAGCTCTTTCCACATTCATGGAAGCACTCCTTCTCCCTGCCCCATAATGTACCCCCCTCAACAGTCGCAGTCTATGGGGTGCTTCCGCCATTCCTGTTGGCTTCCCTTAACCATTCTTACAACTTTATAAATACTTTCCTGGCCAGGCAGGGTGGCTCACACCTGTAATCCCAGAACTTTGGGAGGCTGAAGCAGGAGGATCGCTTGAGTCTGGGAGGTCAAGGCTGCAGTGAGCTGTGATCACACCACTGCACTCCAGCCTGGGAAACAGAGTGAGACCTTGTCTCAAAAAATAAAATAAATAAACAAATACTTTCCTTGATCACTCCACTTGAGTGTTCTCTCTTTTTTGATGCAATTCTTAATGCTAATCACTGGAGCTAGCTTATTGAAAAGGAGACACCGTGGATTTTTATGGATAATTGTCCCTTTTGGCTGTCCAGCCTCAGAAATGCATACTCACGTCTGGAGAATTTCCCATCATATGAGTCTTGGTGGGAAGTAGAGCTCACTTCCCCACATAGAATGTGGAAGTGCTAACTATTTGCTTTTCAGCCTCCCTTGCAGCTAAGGCTTGGGCATGTGACCTAGGCTCAGCCAGTCAGAGGCATAAACTAAACTTTGAATGAGAAGTTGGTGATGTAAAGACATAAGGACAGTGTTGGGCATGGTGGCTCGTGCCTGTAATCCTGGCACTTTGGGAGGCTGGGGCAGGTGGATTTCTTGAGGCCAGGAGTTTGAGACTACCCTGGCCAATATAGCGAAATCCCATCTCTACTAAAAAATACAAAAAAAACTAGCCAGGTGTGGTGGCACGCCCTATAGTCCCAGCTACTTGGGAAGCTGAGGCAGGAGAATCACCTCAACCTGGGAGGTGGAGGTTGCAGTGAGCCAAGATAATGCTACTGCACTCCAGCCTGGGCAACAGAGCAAGATTCTATTTTTTTATTTTTTAAATTTTATTTATTTATTTATTTTTGTGATGGAGTGTTGCTCTGTCACCCAGGCTGGAGTGTAGTGGCACAATCTTGGCTCACTGCAACCTCTGCCTCCTGGGTTCAAGCAATTCTCCTGCCTCAGCCTCCTAAGTAGCTGGGATTATAGGCACACACCACCATGCCTGGGTACTTTTTGTATTTTTAGTTGAGACGAGGTTTCTCCATGTTGGCCAGGCTGGTCTTGAACTCCTGACTTCAAGTGATCCGCCCGCCTCGGCCTCCCAAAGTGCTGGGATTATAGGCGTGAGCCACTGTGCCCTGCCAAGACTCTGTCTCTAAACAAAAGAAAACACACAACACAACACAACAATAACAACCCAACCCAGACCAAACCAAAAAAACAAAAACTTCCACCTAAATCTTAAAAAAAAAAAAAAAAAAAAAAAAAAAAAGACATAGAGACAGTGGAGAGGCCCAGTCTGGTGGTGGTGGCCATAGAAGCAGCAATATCCTGTCTCTGGGGCAGCCCAGGCAGTAGGGCCAGTGACTGTTCCTAGCATCCAGATGTGGAGCTTTAGCAGAATCAGAGAGGCAAGTGGAAGGGTCTGGTACTCTGCACTGGGGACAGCAGGGTCCTCACGGGCCCTGTGTTTCTGCCATTGCGGTGTCCAGGTCTGGTTCTTCAGCCTTCCCAGCAATGCCAAAAACTCTCTGGTATCTTTTCTATGGATTCCTCTCCTGCTTAAATCTACCACAGTCAGTTTCTGTTGCTTGCATTATGAATCCCAACTGGTGGTTTGCCTGCAACCCGAATGTGGATTGCAACTAGGCTTCACAGGGAAATAGAAAACTGGGGCCAATGCAGCTACTCACTCTGCCTCCCACTTTGGTGCCTTAATTTCTCTCTACCTATCTATCTCTTTCTCTGTCTCTCTCAATACAACTCCCACATTCTTCTTTCCAGCTGTGGTTTTGTCTTAATTCATGGAAAGACATTATAGCTTATTGTTTAGGAAGCACCCACTTGGAGGTCAGAATGCCTAGATTCAAATCTCAGATGTGCAGTTCACCAACCACAAGGTTTTGGTCAAGTTACTGATCCCCTTTGGGCTCCGTTTCCTCATCTGTACAATGAGGACAGTAGTAGGGTTTTTCTGTTTTGAGGATGAAATCACACAACATGTGTAAAGCCCTCACCAAACTACTTAGGGAACCATCAGTAATTGTTGCTATTGTTATCTTCATTATCAGCGTTATTATCAGCATGATTTGGGGACTTATAGAGACTACGTAGAGCAGGCATCTTAAACTTTAAATGCTTACAGGAGCCAACAGGGATGATGAAAAGGAGCCATGTATATGAACACAGGCACACACATTTTCCATAGTCCCAAGGGAAGCTCTCCCAAGGGACTATGGAAAGTGTGTGAGTATGTGCCTGTCTAGAGGGAGCAGCCACTTGCCAGCAACAGCCATTTATTGCCGTGTGGAATATGAGCCCAGTGATGCCAGATTTTCCACTATTTCAAGAGAGGTCAGATATCCAGCTATCTGGGGGAAGCTTGATGTTTTTCAAAAATCTAAAAAAGCACTATCCTGGCCAAAGGAAAGCTCCCTGGGGCCACAGCAGGCTGCAAACACTAATTTCTATGTTCTAATGCAAATTTCTGGATTGAGTTGAAATTGTCAGGGAGGGAAAGTGGTTAGGTCAGGTTAATTTCATTGGCTCAATCAGGTATGGCCATGGTCCACCACTCACCCAGTGGGGATTGTGGTGGACGCTCTCTGACAATGGGGTGTGGGCAGGAATGTAGTGACAGGCATACTTTAGAGAAGGAGGCAAGGACCAAAGGGGTGCCCCGAGAGTTGCTTTCCTATGAATGCCAGCGCACTGAAAACAAATGCATCAGGAATGCAGTAAGTCCCAATAACTGCAAGGTTAAGATAGGGGCTTGTTTATCTTGTTATTTATTTAAATAACAATGTGTCTGGTGGTAGGGCATAACAGGGCTAGCACAAAGGCTCAGATATATCCATATGATTCCAGACTACTTCCACCTTTTCACACCTCTGTCCTGGCATGTAGGCCTTTGTCCTCATACTTGTCACCTCATGGTTGCAAGATGGCTGCAATTGTGACCATCACAACTATATTCCAGGCAGAAGGAGAGGAAATGAGAAGGAGTAAGTAATGGCCCTTATGTCAGGACTTTTCAGAAATTCCCAGCATATGTATATATTTTCATCTTATTGGCCAGAGCTAGTTCCCATACCCATACCTAGTGACAAAGGAAATTATGAAGGTGAGTATTTTTAGCTTGGTACATTGCAGCCCCAAAGAACATCAGGGTTTTTTAAAACCCTGTTTTGGAAACAAGGAGAGAATAGACCTTGAGTAGGAAATCAGCAGCCTCTGCCACCTCCTCTGGATATGCACCATGTGCCAGACCCCAGCCGAGTACTGAGATACCAGGCTGACAGTAAAGTCTGCACAGCAGAAAGACACAGAAGTGGGCCAGGTGCAGTGGCTCAAGCCTATAATCCCAGCACTTTGGGAAGCCAAAGCAGGCAGATCACCTGAGGCCAAGAGTTTGAGACCAGCCTGTCCAACATGGCGAAACCCTGTCTTTACTAAAAATACAAAAAATTAGCCAGGCATGGTGGTCTGCACCTGTGGTCCCAGCTACTCGAGAGGCTGAGGCAGGAGAATCACTTGAACCCAGGAGGTGGAGACTATGGTGAGCCGAGATCGCACCATTGCGCTCCAGCCTGGGCAACATGAGCAGAACTCTGTCTCAAAAAAAAAAGAGAGAGATACAGAAGTTGTTGTGGAACCCAACACAGCTGGGCCGGGTTCCAAAGTGAGAAAATCAGCGCTTTGGCTCCTTACAGATCCTCTAGGCCCCCCATCCTTCCTGACCCTTCCCTGACCCTCCTGCTGTCAGTGCAGTCCCACAAAGGGCAGAGTACGGTGGAAAGAATGTGTGACTAACACCGGTAGCAGTTTCAGGAGGCATCCAAGAGATGTTCCAGAGAGAAATATGTAACTGGCATATCTGGTTTATAATGTGTATTAATTCCTGACATGTAACTTGAGTAATATATGTAAAGCAAAAAGTCCAAGTGCTGATTTAGGGGCCTTATTATTACTCTGTCAGCAGAATTCATGTTCTATTTGTGCAGTGCTCTGGGCCCAGCGTCTCGCCTAGGGCAGCAGGAAGGGGAAGGCTTTCTCATAGGTGCCAGTGGATGGTGGAGGCCCCTGCTGATGGCGATAGGGACGTGGATGAGTACTTGGAGCCCCTGGTAGGGTTGGCAGGAGCTCGTTTGGCAAAGAAGATCGTGGAGCTAGACCAAGTGCCAGCTGAGGCTAGAAGCAGAGGCATCCTACCCCTCAGAGACAGAAGTAACTTAAAGTCTAGAAAACTGTGGGCTGTGGAGTTCAAAGCCAGCTCTGCCACTTCATTGCCATGTGACTTTGAGTAAGTCATTCCAGCTCTCTGAGCCTCAATTTCTGCTTCCGTCAATGAAAACCATAATAGAGCCTACCTAACCGGGCTGTTGTGAGGTTTAAATAAAAGTAACAGGTGCTGAGCATTTACTATGGGTCAACATAGTGTTACAAGTGTTTGACATGTATTATCTCATTGAATCCTCACAGTAACCTCATGTAGATACTATTGTGATGCCTAATTTACAGTTGAAGAAATGAAGCACAGAGAGGTGAAGTAACTTGCTCGGGGTCACACAGCTAGTGACTGGCAGAGCTGGGGTTCATACCTAGACAATCTGGCCCCAGAGAACACCCACTGAGATGCTTCAACAGACTGCTATATTTTATAGTAAGCACACAGTAAAGGGGAACTCTCTAGGTCAGTGATGTCCAATGGAACTTTCTGTGATGTAAATGTTTTGTAATTCTGTGCTGTCCAATACACGAGCCACTAGCCACAGATGACTATTTAACATTGAAATATGGCTAGCTTGACTAAAGATGTGAATTTTTAATTTAATTTAATGTTAATTAACTTAAATTTAAATAGTCAGGCCGGGCACGGAGGCTCACGCCTGGAATCCCAACACTTTGGGAGGCCAAGGCTGGTGGATCACTTGAGGCCAGGAGTTCGAGAGCAGCCTGGGCAATATGGTGAAACCCTGTCCCTACTGAAAATACAAAAATTAACTGGGCATGTTGGCGCACACCTGTAATCCCAGCCACTTGAGAGGCTGAGGCACGAGAATCACTTGAGCCTAGGAAGCGGAGGTTGCAGTGAGCTGAGATGGTGCCACTGCATTCCAGCTTGGGCGATGGAGCGAGACCCTGTCTCAAAAAAAAAAAAAAAAAAGAATTTTGAATATTGAACCAGCCTTGCATACCTGAACAAAATCTCACTTGATCATGGTGTATAATTCTTTTTATCTGTTGCTAGATTTGATTAGCTAATATTTTGTTGAGGACTTTTACATCCAAGTTCATGAGAGCTGTTGGTTTGTAGTGTGCCTTCTTTCCACCCTTGAGAATCTTCCTAGGCTTGCTGTGTTATGTCCAGGGATTTTTAGTTGTTAGAGAGAGGTCCTGGGAGAAATGGAGCTATTCCATGTTGGTGGAACTGGAAATCCCACACATTCTTTTTTTAAACATATGTACTATTATATGGATGTGCTGCAATGGATTAAACCAATTTCCTGATTAACACTTAGATTCTTTCTAATTATTTGTCATTGTGAACAATGCCACAATTAATAAGTTCATGCATTTGTCATTTCATACTTAAAGGTAAAGATGCCATTATAAATTCTCAGAAATGGAATTGTTGGGACAAACAGCACATGTATTTTTAATTTTGATGTTTCCAAATTGTCTTCTATAGGCATTGCACCAACTTATATTCCCAATTTTCATGAGACTGCCATGCCCCCTCCACTGACCCTCTGCCAATGGATATCATGTTAGGGTCTTGCTAATCTGATAGTAAAAAAAAAGTCAAGTTTATCTGAGTTTTGAGTCATAGGTAGGCCTTTTTCATACCCTCAAAATAAAGGGATTTTCCTATGTTTTCTTTTGGTATCTTTACTTTTTTTTTTTTGAGACAGTTTTGCTCTGTTGCCAAGGCTGGAATTCAGTGGCGTGATCTCGGCTGACTGCAACCTCCAACTTCCAAGTTCAAGCGATTCTCCTGCCTCAGCCTCCTGAGTAGCTGGGGCTACAGGCATATGCCACCATGCCTGGCTAATTTTTATATTTTTAGTAGAGACGGGGTTTCACCATGTTGGCCAGGCTGGTCTCGAACTCCTGACCTCAGGTGATCCGCCTGCTTGGGCCTCCCAAAGTACGGGGATTACAGATATAAGCCACTGTGCCCAGCCAACATCTTTACTTTTTTACTTGAATCTTTGATCCAGGTAGAAATTATCCTGAGCTGTATGTGGTGGCATGTACCTGTAGTTTCAGCTACTAAGGAGGCTGAGTCAAGAGGATTGCTTAAACCCAGGAGTTGGAATCTAGCCAGGCAGCTTCACCAGAGTCCTGTCTATCTTTTAAAAGTTCCCGTATCTTATTACCAGGAACTAGAGACTAAAAAAGAAAAAAATGACCTGGTGATGAGAGGGAGAAATAGATCTAACTTGTTGCTGTTGTTTTCTATCATATGGGTACCCAGTTTTCCCATCAACTCTCTTGGAATAGTCTATCTTATCTCCTCTGGTGTAAGATGCCACTATTATCATATACTTAATTCTTGTGTGTATTTTGGATGTATTCTGGGCTTTCTAGTCTATCCAGCTAGTTGTCTATGTATTCATACAACAACACTATACTGCTGTAATTATTATTTATAAAGATTGAATGTTTGATAGCAGTAGTCCTCTCTCATTCTCTTCTTATTTATTTATTTTATTATTTCTTTCTCTTTTTTTGAGACACAGTTTCACTCTTGTTGCCCAGGCTAGAGTAATGGCACCATCTCGGTTCACCACAACCTCCGAATCCCGGGTTCAAGTGATTCTCCTGCCTCAGCCTCGTGAGTAGCTGGGATTACAGGCATGTACCACCATGCCCAGCTGATTTTGTATTTTTTGTAGAGATCGAGTTCCTCCATGTTGGTCAGGCTGGTCTCGAACTCCCAACCTCAGGTGATCCGTCCACCTCAGCCTCCCAAAGTACTGGTATTACAGGCGTGAGCCACTGTGCCCGGCCTTCTTTTTTAATTTTTTTGTAGCGATGGGGGTCTTGCTTTCTTGACCAGGTTGCTCTTGAACTGGCCTCAAGGGATCCTCCGGCTTCAGCCTCCCAATGTGCTAAGACTACAGATGTGAGCCACCATACCTCGCCTTCTTATTTACATTTTTAAAGTTAACTTTAAAACATCCTCAGGCAGGAACTTCAGGAGGTATTCCTGAAGAAGGCATTGTTGTCATCGGAGTTGACAGCTCTATGCATGTCTTGCTGCCGAAGACCTTCCAGTGGCACGAGATGTGGGTGGACCTGGAATATGATGATATTGGTGATCCTGATCCTGTGTGGGCCTAGGCCAATGTGTGTGTTTGTGCCCTGGTTTTTAATTTAAAAGTTTAAAAAATAAAAACAAAAACCTTCAGAATCAAAAAAGCTTATGGAATACGCGTATAAAGAAGGAAAATAGTTTTGTAGAGCTGTACAATGTGTTTGTGTTTTAAGCTGTGTAACAGTCAATAGGTTTTTAACATTTTTTAAGTTTATAAAGTAAAAAAGTTACAGTGAACTAAATTTATTTTTTAAGAAAAAAAGATACTTTTCATAAATTTAGTGCAGCCTTGGTGCCCAGTGTTTATAAAGTCGACAGTAGTGTACAGTAATGTCCTAGGCCTTCACATTCACTCACCACTCACCCACTGATGCACTCAGAGCAACTTCAGTCTTGCAAGCTCCATTCATGGTAAGTGTCCTATACAGGTGTACAATATGATCCTTTATACCATATTTTTACTGTACCTTTTCTATGCTTAGATATGTTTATTTATTATTTATTTATTTGGGAGACAGGATCTTGCTCTGTCGCCCAGGCTGGAGGGCAGTGGCGCAATCTCGGCTCACTGCAACCTCTGCCTCCCGGGTTCAAGTGATTGTCATGCCTCAGCCTCTCGAGTAGCTGGGATTACAGGTGCATGCCACTACACACTGGCTAATTTTTATATTTTTAGTAGAGATGGTGTTTTGCCATGTTGGCCAGGCTGGTTTGAACTCCTGACTCAGGCGATACACCTGCCTTGGCCTCCTAAAGTGTTGGGATTACAGGTGTGAGCCACCACGCCCAGCCAACTTAGATATGTTTAATTACACACACACTTACCATATATATGTCTATGGTATAGCAATAGGGTGTATAGTAGGGTATACCATCTAGGTTTACATAAGTGCACTCTATGATGTTCTTTGCACAAGGATGAAATCACCTAATGAAGCATTTCTCAATATTTATCCCCATGGTTAAGTGATGCATGACTATTTATATGTACATATATACATATAAAGAGAGAGAGGGAGAGGGAGAGAGAGAGAGAGCACATAGGGACTGTGTATAATTATCATATATATATA
The DNA here is from genome assembly GCF_037993035.2 of Macaca fascicularis. NCBI lineage: Eukaryota > Metazoa > Chordata > Mammalia > Primates > Cercopithecidae > Macaca > Macaca fascicularis. Next base: position 89,992,808 of record NC_088384.1, read on the forward strand.
TCTTTTTCCCTATGCCTTATATATTAAAAAAGAAATACATATATGTATATTTTTTATTATTGAGTCATCTTATCCAAGAACATGACACATTTTCCTATTGTTCAACATGTCCTTTGGTAATATTTTAAACTTTTCTTCATATAAATCTCGCACCTTTATTCCTAGGTACTTTGTAACGAAGTGTTTAAATTTCTTCATAAATTGAATCCCTGCATCTTTTTTGTTGCTATTGCAAATGGAATATCTTCTTCCTTTGTGTCTTCTGGTTGACTATTGTTTGCATACATGAAAGCAGTTGATGTTTATTAATTATTTACCATATTATTCCGTGGAATTCATGTATTGTTGTCAGCAGCTTTGCAATTAGTTCTCTTGGTGTTTTCAGTTACATAATATTTTCCCCCAAATACTGATAGATTTATTTCCTCTTTTCCACATCAATGCCTAATAAGATGACCTAATAAGAAGAGACCTCAGTTCCCTACCTTAGTAGTCTATCTGGAAAAAAAAAGCCTCAACAAATTAACCATAATAAAGATACAAAGGGCAGAGTCAAGACAAGAAGCGAAGGTGTCTGGAATCCCAGTCTAAGTTCATTTGCAGTGTTCTATGCAGCCTAAGAGGTGAGGGCCTGCCTGCTTCACCCCCAATACTGTTGCTTCTCAAATAGCCAGCTTAGAGCTGCTTCTCAAAATCCAACCATAATTTTTCCAGACTGGGCTGAACCAATGAAATAAAATATCTGAGAAGCGAGGAGAGAAGAGGAAGGGTGGAAATAATAATGCTGGCTTTCTTGGGTTTGCACTGTGGCTTCTGGCTAAAATCTTCATGCCAGAGCTTGCTTAACCTTTCCACGGTCTCAGGAATGGGAGAATCTACCAGAAAGATTCAGACCCTTTGTGCAACAGATCTATGACCAAGATATATCACTAAATAACACATTCCTGTTACAAAACAATGTACCAAATAGGCTTATAGTAATACTTTTTTTTTTAAAAAAAGTATTTTTATTTTGAATAAAAATACTTTATTTTAAATACTATTTTATTTTTATTTCAAAATAAAATACGTTTTGAAAAGTATGAATATATGCTGGTACATGCATAGAAAAAGAGATCTAGAGGAATATTAGTTAAGATGATGTCAAAAGCAGTTATGAGCCAGGTGCAGTGGCTCACACCTGTAATCCCAGCATTTTGGGAGGCCAAAGTGGGAGGACTTCTTGAGTTCAGTAGTCTGAGACTAGCCTGGGCAATGTAGAAAGACTCTATCTCTACAAAAAATTTAAAAAAACATTAACTGGGCATGGTGGTGTGTGCCTGCAATCTCAGCTACTTGGGAGGCTGATGAGGGAGAATTGCTTGAGTCCAGGCAGGTGAGGCTGCAGTAAGCCCTGATCACACCACTGCACTCCAGCCTAGGTGACAGAGCAAGATCCTGTCTCAAAAGAGAAAGAAAGGAAGCAGTAATGTCTAGAGATTGTGGCTATGAAAGATGTCTTAGTCTGCTTTCTGCTACTATAGCAGAACACCACAGGCTAGATAATATATAAAGAACAGAAGTTTATTTGGCTCATGGTTCTGGAGACTGGGAAGTCCAAGAACATTGCATTAGCATCTGGTGAGGGTCTTCCCATGGTGGAAGGGCAGAAAGTGGAAGCTAATGCACAAGACAGAGAGGGGACATTGGGCTAAACTCTTTCTTTTATCAGGAGCCCACTCCCGTGATAATTAACCCACTCCCTCAAGCCCTCATGACCTAGTCATCTCTTAAAGCCCTCACTACCCAATACCATCACATTGGTAAATAAATTTCAACATGAGTTTTGGAAGGGACATTCAAGCCATAGCAAGGAATATTTATTTTCCATGTTATCTGTGTCTGTAACATTGGTGTTTTATAGTAACAACCAGATATTGCTTTTGTCATTAAAAAAAGAAAGATAGCTCTACGTAGACATACTAAAATGTTTATGAATGAAACAATGTAATTTCTGAGATCTACTTCAAAATAATGTGGGAAGAAAGAAATGGGTGTAGGTAGAGAGAAACCAGACTAGCCATAAATTGATAAACACTGAAGTTGGATGATGGGCAAATGGGAATTTGATATATTATTTCCTCTGCTTTTGTATATACTCGAAATTTTCCATAATAAAAATATTTTAAAAGGAAGTAATTTTATAGACACAGATATGAAGAGACAGCCACGTTGTAATTTTTAAAAGAAACAGCGTTGTATGTATGATATTGCATCTGTGTGCAATGATACTTGTGTCTCTCTCTAGGTTTGGTATATATGTAAGAAAAAAAAACCTTGGGTCAAGTAATAATAACAAGCAAGTTTACTGAACACTTGTGAGGGTAGCAGGGAGCATCTTAAGTATAGAAATCTCTACTTTCTTTTTTTTCAAAATGATGTGTTTAAAGCTGAGCGCAGCACGCACCTGTAATCCCAGCACTTTGGGAGGCCGAGGAGGGCAGATCACCTGAGGTCAGGAGTTTGAGACCAGCCTGGCCAACATGGTGAAACCCCGTCTCTACTAAAAACACAAAAATTTGCCTGGTGTGGTGGCATGTGCCTGTAATCTCAGCTACTCAGGGGGTGGAGGCAAAAAAAAGATGTATTTAAAGCCACCACCTGCAGGTCTTTTGGAAATTTAAGTTTTTGCTAGCCCAGTGAATTTTTTGACGTACTTCCCATAAAAGGGTGGTGTCATGTACCCTCCTTTTGAACCTGGATGGGCTTCTGTTTTGACCAACAGAGTACAACAGAAGTCCCACCTACCTAATATTCGCACCCTTTCTCTACCACTTGCTAATTGTGACCTGTGGCACAATATGAACTTTACGGCTCTATACCTCCTTTTCCACCTCTGTAAAATGAGGATAATCATAAATACCTCATAGGATCATTGTGAAGATTAGATGAGTTGTATGTGAAATTCACAGAACAATTTCTGGGCAGGTAGTAATTACTAAATAAATATTTTCTTCATTAACAACAACAACAAGAAAGAGTACAGCAGAAATGATGCAGTGTGATTTCAGAGGCTGAGTCATAAAATACCATGCAGCTGCTGCCTTGTTCACTGGAGTACTTACTCACAGGTTCCTGAGCCACTGTGTAAGTTTAACTACCCTGTGGCTGCCATGCTAGGAGGAAGCCCAAGCCACATGGAGGAGCTATGTGTAGGTATTGTGATCTGCAGTCCCCACTCTGCCCAGCCTTTGAGTCATCCCAGCCCAGGCACCAGATAGGTGAGCACAGAAGTCTTCAGATGATTCTAGTCCTCAACCCTAGGAGTCTTCCTCAATAAGCCCCTAAACATCATGGAGTAGAAATAAATTATCCCTACGGTGCCCTGTGTGAATTCCTGATCCTCATTATCTATGACCAGAATAAAGTTGTTTTTGTTTTACATCACTAAGTGAGATGGTTTGTTATACACAATAGATAACTGGAACATAACATGCAGACTTTCAATTATATGAGATAATTACATTGGGTTCTTACGTTTTAAATCACTGTAAAGAGCATTTTTGTCCTTACTCACAGTTAATCACAGTCTTACACTGTAGTCTTCTTTACTTATATTTTTAAGTTAATCTATTATTTTTGTTTAAATATATCTTTAAGAAGAAAAAAAGAGTGTTTTTGTAATGCATAGTAGAAACAATTGCTATGAAAATTTTAAATCATGCTTTTCCATGTATCATTTTAAATCATGTTGTGGCTCACCAGGGACGTATCCCACCTTCTAGGAATTACTGCATTAAGCTTTCTTCTGATCACAAAGGTCTCTTCTAACTTTTACATTTGAGAATGTATGAGGTTCCTGTCCCCGGGTTGTCATTGCATGCTGCCCCAGGACACCCTTTCTCTGAAGGAGTTCACAGACAGAGTTCCCGTGCAGTGCATGGGAAAGTTAATACTCGCGGGAGGTGACCCACATCAGGAATGGTGAAGGGTCTGAGATTTTACCCTACTTACAAACTCATTAGCTGGATTATTTCCCGAATGCTGGCAGAAGACACAGACTCCTGGGTCAGAGATAAGAAACTGTATTACTTACAGAGAAAGTAGAGGCTGACATCAGGCTTACCCTGATTCCCCAAACCTCCAAAGTCCTGAGGATGCGATGCAGGTGGGCCTGCTCACACGGAGTTGTGTCACAGGAGAGGAATATTGAGCTAAGAGAAACTACTGCTTTTACAGTGAGCAGTCACAAACCTTCCCTTTGAAGACATGACTTCATCCCTCAAGGTTGTTTTCTGCAAACACAACCCTGAGAAATGGCCTGAGTAAAGGGCAATCAGGGTCTTGTCTTCCTGGTGCACCAGCAAGAACATGCAGGGATGCTCAGAGCTCATGGATATCCTGATCACAAGCTGCATGGCCTAGGTCAGATAGGCTAGGGGGTGCTGTGAGGTCCCAGAGCTGAAACTCCACCACTCCCTTCCCAACTCCTGAAAGCATAGCATAATGTCAGCAAAGCGGAAGGAGGGGTATTAAGGGGATCACCTTGACTCCACTTTAATCAGTAATAATAAAAGGCAAATGATTTGCTCACTTCAGCTTTACTTTATTAGTACAATAATCCAAATGATGCTGAGCTTCTTCAATTTGCACTTTCAAGGAAAATCACACTAACAGGTTTCGTCAATTAGTTATTGCTATAGCAATGCCACATAACAATCAACCTCAAAGTCTCAGTGGCATATGACAGTAAGCACTGGGGTTACAAGTTTCCTGATCAGCAGGTGGCTCTGCATCACTCCAGAAGTAGGCAGGGTGGCTCTGCTGCACGCAACTCCCATCCTCTTCCTGGAACCAGTGGGCTAACCAGAACATATTTAGTTCTTGGAGATGATGGAATTGCAGGAGAGTATGCCTAGCTGTGTAAGCATATTCCAAGCCCATTTGCTTTATGTCTGGTGCTATGCCATTGGCCAAAGCAAGTCTCATGGCCAAGCCCAAAGTCAAGGGGTGAGGAAGTATACTCCATCCATGGAGGTGGAGGGGAAGGAGGAAACGTTCCTGACAACAATGGAATCTATTTTCTATCAAAAGCCCATAGTTTCTCTTCCTATTTTTCACTCACACAGGCCTCACACCCTTTTTGCAAAGTCTTCTTCGTATTCTCCCTTCAAGTCCAAAGTACCGAAGTACAATTAATTCTCAAATAACGAATATTCACATGATAGTTCCTCCCTTACCTCTCAGAATTGGGCTATAGAAAAAATTTGCACTCGTTTTTTCTCAATTAACCAATATTTCTTCCCAAATAATAAAGAAGAAACAAAACATTGACTTGGAGTTTATGCCTCTTAGCTCCTACTTCTGCCCACCCTGCTGGGATCTGCTCCTGGAGGCTTGACAATGACCCCAGCACTTTATGTTCAAGCTTTTACAGCACACGAGAACTTCTGTTTGAGAGATATGTACTGTGCAATTCCTTATAAAGAATGACTATAGTTTTTATGGTTATATAAGGTTATAAAAGGTAATAAATTAATTTAGGAACGATTCTGAACGAAGAGCAAGAATAAGAGAACAATAACTAAAACATCTATTTTCTTTGCTGTCTTGTAGAGTTGAAAAAACATACTTAGGGAATGAGCTTTACAAAGATGTTAAACAATACAGTACCTAAGAATGTTGTTATGGTGATATCTTTTCCTTAAAGATATTTTTTCTTTATCCCTGGTGTGTGTATATGTGTGTGTGTGTGTGTGTGTGTGTGTGTGTGTGTGTGTGAGAGAGAGAGAGAGAGAGAGAGAGAGAGAGAGAGAGAGAGAATATCAGGGGACGTGTGTATCCCTAGGAGTCTCTGGAAGGTATTTGTTACATGCTTAAAGACCAGTTATTGGCAGCCATTATTATAGCCCCCCAATCTTGTCCCAGCTGTGAACATCCGCCGCCTGGGAGGGCACCTGAAAACTCCTCATCTATTCCATTGCTGGCGATATCTGTATTCATCAAAATTCATCAAAGGTTTTTTGTTGGAAGTGATAGAAACCCAACTGCAACTACTTTGAGCAAGAAAGGGTAGTTCATTTGTTCACATAACCAAACCGTGGACAGCGCCCTGTGGAGCCAATACCCCGGATGACTGGATTCAGCTACATAAAGGCCACTAGGCTGTTCTCTCTCTTTTCTGCTGCTCTTTGCCTGTTGGAGCCATTCTCGCCAGTCGCAGGTGGACTTCTCCACAGGGAGGGGAAGACGGACTCTGGCCACTCCAGAATCACAGCCTTTCAGCTTTAGCAACTCTTGGAGTTCAGAGAACATCTCTCCCTTAGTTTTGGTGTAAAAAGTTCCAGGAGATATCTCTAATTGGCCTAGCTTGAATGACATGCTCATGGCCCGGACCAATCACTATGGCTCCATTTCCACGACAAAGGTGGGATGCGCTGATATGGCCACCGGGGACATCATTGGGAACTATGAAACCACTTTAATTTGTATTAGCTATGGAGATTCTTATGAGAACTATCAAGTTGATAGCAAGCCCTCTCTCTTCGTCTGTGCCTTAGGAGGCCCATCAATGGGAGGGAGGGGATCTGGAGGTTCCTCCTATACAGCAGGGTTTGGTCCCTGTGGGTCAGTGAGTGGGGCTTATAAAATTAAAAGCCAGGTGCGGTGGCTCACGCCTGTAATCCCAGCACTTTAGGAGGCCGAGGCGGGTGGATCACCTGAGGTCAGGAGTTCTAGACCAACCTGGCCAACATGGTGGAAACCTGTCTCTACTAAAAATACAAAAATTTGCTGGGCGTGGTGGTGGGCGCCTGTAATCCCAGCTACTCAGAAGGGTTAGGCACAAGAATTGCTTGAACCCAGGAGGCGGAGATTGCAGTGAGCCGAGATCGTACCACTGTACTCCAGCATGGGCAACAGAGAGACTCTGTCTCAAAACAAAACAAAACACTAAATGGGTGATGTTTTAGGGTTCTCTCAGTCACACACCTTGAGACAAGAATCCAAGGCCAGGTAGTTTATTTGGGGGATGATCCCAGGGAACACGTTAACAGATTAGGGAGTGAGACAGGAAGGAAAAGGCTGCCAATAAATCAGGTATGATGAAGAATGTATGTAGCTGAATCCAGTTCCCCACTGTGGACAACTGGAGCTCAATCCCACTGGGACTTCCAGGACACAAGAACACTCAGGTGTATCCAGTACAAGGGAAGAGGATACTAACATCATCATCAATTCCCTGTCATTGGCTGAACGATATTTCTGTGGGTACCACATCTCCAGTACTTCTGTCTTGTCCAGTGAGTGGGCCAAGTTTGCCTTGGTGTCAGGAGAAAGCTCTCAGCAGAGTCACAGCTGCAGTCATCATCTTAGGGATTCAGGGCTGAGGAGGCACACGTGGGGCCCTAGCAGATGACCCCGGATTTTCAGCCCACGAAACCATGATAGGCTGGAGTTTCTCCATCCCGCTTCTAAGTCAATGGGAAGGGCCTCTCAGGTCATATTCCCAGAGGATGGCTCAAGGATCCATGTGTGACCTGGCTGACACCCAGGCCTTCTTGAGGGAGGAAGAGGTGGGAGGAAAGGAAGATAAACCTTTTACTCAAATGGTATGAAATACTCCTTCATGAGACTTTTAAACTGGAAGAGACTCGGTTACAATTAGTAATCAGATTTATATTTTTCTCTATCAGAAAATAAAGGAAGCACACACACAAAAATGATCACTTACGGAAAATAAAGGCTACTCAGGAGACTGAGGTAGGAGGATCACGTAGGCCCGGAGGGTTGAGGCTGCAGTGAGCTATGATTGTGCCACTGCACTCCAGCCTGGAAGACAGAGAAAGACTCTGTTAAAAAAAAAAAAAAAAAAGAAAGAAAGAAAGAAAAAAGGAGAAAGAAAATAAAGAACTATGCATTTTTTGCAACTGTGAATTGTAGAGGGTAGAATTCAATCCTTCCATAATCTCCATGATTATATTTGGGGAGCCCTTTATCTGCTTTGATCATTGCCATATTCATTGCATGTAGCACTGTACTAGGCACATAAAAGATGCAGACTAATAATTTATTGAATGAATGTATGCTTCTATATTTCCCTACTAGTGACCCTTTCCCTCCCGAGATTCAAGCCATTGAATTTCAATTAGTATATTGCAGCTTCACCCAGAGCTGTGGGAGTGTTGGTATTTTTTCTCAGACAATTAAGTGCTTTAGTGGAGAGTCAGGGGGTGAGGGGTTGCGCTCTGTGCCCCACACAAGCTACGCTGGCCTCACAGAAAATGGTGAGATTGTCAGAGCACTGGCTGGTGACGGAAGGGCTGTATGTGCCCCTTCAATTTAATGGCCTTTTAATTAGTATCAATAATAGCTAGGCCGTCCCTCGCTGCACTGCCTGTCTGTCTCCAAGGCTCATTATGACCAGGGATGAACAGCGCTCCTCCAATCCCTTATGTCCTCATAGTCATGAGACCCTTTGCTATTGCATAATATTGCAATCCACCATCACACCTGGCCCACAGTAGTTGCTTAGTGGATGCTACTTCTTTTCCACTTTTGGCCCTCCTTTGAAGCCCCAGCAACTTCAGGCATTCGAAGCTGGGCCTCTGCACCCCATTCCTTGTAGACAGAGGGGTGGAAGGGCTGGAGATGAGAGTCCTCAAGAGAAAGAGAGTAGCTACACCCAAGGCCTCCCTGGTGTTCGGGCTCTGTGAGTTGGGCTGGGGAGATAGATGGAACTGCTCTGTGTGCGTAGGGCAGGGCTGGGACCGGTAGGCATCCTTCTTTGATGTTGGCATAAACTCTAGCAGGACATTTTGAAATAATCTGATCCAGGGTTTCAAACCAGCAGACTGTAGGTTTGAATGGCTGTATATTTTTAAACAATTCAAATGAATTCATAACATTTCTTTTTCTTTTCCCTGCTTTTCCTGAGCTGTATATAACATTTTAATGTTGGGAAATTTAACATCATAACCTACATTTCCTGCTTCTCTAAGGAAAAGAAAAAAATCAGGTGATCTAGCTACACTGGGCCCCGATTCCATATGGTAACAGTTGGTTGAAGCTGGGTAGTGACCACCCCCACATAGAAGGGCATAGGCTCAGCCACTATAATCCTCACCTGACCTGCTTCCCTTGTCTGTGTTATCTGCCTGGCCTCTGCGAGCATTTCAGTATGCTTCCCCCCTCACTGAACAGCTGGAAAGACGGGCTCAGGGAGGGAAGTGGTTTGAGTTGTCTAAGCACATACAGACAAATAATGGCCAACTTCAAGCCAGGCTATTGTGAATCCCAGTCCAGTGCTCCTATACCTCACCACTTTCTGCTGCTGCTTATAAGTTTCTTCAACTGGACAGAAGTTACTGCAGTGGGAGGTGCAGTGGAAGGAGCTCACTCAGAAGTGTATGAATGTGACAGCTCTGTCTCTGCTTGACTGGGGCTGTTGCTTCCCATCTTTGGGCCTCAGCTTCCCCATCTGTAAAATGGGGCTAATAACAATCCTAATCTCTTAGATGTGGTAGAGCTCTGAGAACTCTGTGGATGTAGGAAATGTTATTGAACATGATTGTTGTTTCGATTGCTATGTAACCCCAAAACTTTGTGATTTAAAACAATAACCATTTTATTTGCTTATGATTGTTCAATCCGGGCTGGGCTTAGTTGGGTGGTTTTTCTAGTGATCTTGCTGGTGATCACTCTTATGGTTGCATTCAGCTGGCAGGTCGGCTGATGGCTGGGCTCAACAGAGAAGCTGGGATGGCTGGCCTGACTCTCTTTATACAATTTTAGTCTCTTCCCACCATGTGTTCTCTCCATGTGGTCTCTCCAGCAGGGTAGCCAGACTTCTTACACAGTTGTTCAGGGCTCCCAAGAATGAGCATTCCAAGAGGACAAACCCCAGTGTGCAGGCATTTCCCAAGTCTCTGCTTGCATCACAGCTGCTGATATCCCATTGGCCTAAATTTGTCACATTGAGGTAGAAGGCAGGACTCAACTCCAGAGGTGGGGCTCAAACTCTGGACCAGATTGAAGACTAGCTGAACAGGGAAGCAGTGAAAGCACCTCTCCATAAGACATACCCAGCAATGCCATGTCAGTTTACCACTGTGATGGCAACACCTGAAAGTTACCACCCCTTTCCATGGCAATGGCCCGGAAGTACCATCCTTTGTCCAGAAAATTCTGAATAACTGGCACCTTAATTTGCAGGTAATTAAAAGTGGGTATAAATATGACGACAGAACTACCCCTGAGCTGCTACTCTGGGCATGCTGCCTATGGGGTAGTCCTGTTCCGCAAGGAGCAGTGCCTCTGCTGCTGTTGTACACTGCCGCTCCAATAAAAGTTGCCATCTAGGCCTGGTGCGGTGGCTCATGCCTGTAATCCCAGCACTTTGGGAGTCCGAGGCAGGTGAATCATGAGGTCAGGAGATAGAGACCATCCTGACCAACATGGTGAAACCCCATCTCTACTAAAATTTAAAAATTAGCTGGGTGTGGTGGTGCTTGCCTCTAATCCCAGTTATTCAGGAGGCTGAGGCAGGAGAATCACATGAACCAGGGAGTTGGAGATTGCAGTGAGCAGAGATTGTGCCACTGCACTCTAGCCTGGTGACAGAGTAAGATACCATCTCAAAAAAAAAAAAAAAAAAATTGCCATCTAACACCACCTGTTTGCCCTTGAATACTTTCCTGGATGAACCTTCCCGGGCTAAGCCCCAATTTTGGGGCTTACCTGCCCTGCATCAACATGGCAAAGTCCATAGTCAATGTGGGAGGGGACTACATAAGAGTATGAATGCCAGAAGCATGGTTCACTGGAAGCCACCAAATTAACAGTCTACTGCAATCATTTCATTGGGGTCTAACTAATGGCTAGAGTAGGCAGAGTAGGCCTTCACCTGCAAGGTGAAACTTGATAGTCCCCAGATCTTCCTGCTCAGAATGTTCTCTCCTGATGAACCAGCCCAGATTTGATGTTTACCTTTACTTTGCAGCTTTGGCCCAGCATGACCAGGCTTTCAGAGTTCACATTAGGTCACAGCCCTCAGTGCCAATCCAAATGATTAGTATGATTGTCCACGTGTGCAGAAGGATTCCATGGTGGGCAGGGGGACAGAATGTCCCGATTGGCCAGGCCTGGGTCAGGTGCCATCACCAGGGCCGGGGGGAATGAAGTCAGCCCCTTCTGAATTAATAGTAATAATATGAATACTAGATGACATTTGGGGATGTTTACTATGTGCCAGTCACTCTTTTAAACATTTTATCTGAATTAACTCATATAATCCAATAACTCCCTGAGGTAGATACTATTCTCCACATTTCTTATATGAGGCACAGAGAGGTTAAGGAATTTTTCCAGGTTCACACAGCTGGTCAATGGCAGAGCCAGGATTCAAATCTAGGCAGTCAGACTTTAGTTTCCATACTCTTTATGGCCTGGACCAAGAATAGGAGTAGAGGCTCACAGAAAAATCGGATGCTGGCCAGGCATAGTGGCTCATGCCTGTAATCTAAGCACTTACAGGGAGTCTGGGATGGACAGATTGCTTAAGCTTACGAGTTAGGGACCAGCCTGGGGAACATGGTGAAACCCTGTCTGTACGCAAAAATACAAAAATTAGCTGGGCATGGTGGCACAACCTGTGGTCCCAGCTACTCTGGAGGCTGAGGTGGGAGGATCACCTGAGTCCGGGAAGTTGAGGCTGCAGTGAACCATGATTACAGCACTGCACTCCATCCTGGGTGACAGAGGAAGGCCCTGTCTCAAAAAAAAATTTTTTTTAAAAAGTCAGATGCTATTAAGAATATTGGGAAATGATACAGCATAGACAAAAATAGTATCTATAACTTGCAACTACCCACTAATAACCATAAAGACATGATGTGCCATTTAAAGCATGATCTAAGGAAAACCTTCATGTTCTTTACGCAGAAACTTGGGCTAGATGTGGTGGCTCGTGCCTGTAATCCCAGCACTTTGGGAGGCTGAGGTGGGAAGATCTCTTGAACCCAGGAATTCAAGACCAGCCTTTGCAACATAGTGAAACCCTGTCTTTACAAAAACATTAAAAAAAAAAATTAGCTGGGCATGGTGGTACATGCCTATAGTCCCTGCTACTCAGGAGGCTGAGGCAGGAGGACTGCTTAGCCCAGGGGTTCAATGCTGCAGTGAGCTATGATCGCGCCACAGCACTCCAGCCTGGGAAACAGAGAGAGACTCTGTCTCAGAAAACAAACAACAACAAAAAACTGGGTAATTGGGTATCTTCCTCTCTACTCCAGATGGGATTCTTTTAGTTTTAGGTTCCCCTTATTGGATCCAAAGCTGAGAAGTTCTTGGGCCACCTAGTCAAGAATTCCTGAAGTATAGCAAATAAGAACATCTGGGACCACACGTTTCCAACATCTGGCCACAAACTCTTAAAATAATATGGAGAAGTAGATTTGGAGAAACAGATGAAGAACATGAGGGGGAAGGTGCTGGGTGAAATGTACCTGGGGAATCATGATTGAAGCAAGGATGATTGAAAAGTCTCTTCAAATATGTGTGACACTTCTAAGTATTGGGGGGTGGGGTGGGGGTGGAAGGCCTCATGTATCTGTTGTTTCCTGGGCACTCAATCCTCTTTGAACAAGATGCTCTTGATGGTTTTTCTCATTAGAACAAATGTCACAGACCCAATGTCTTCCTCGTTTATATTTCTTCTAATGTGCTTCTGCTTGAGCAAGTGAGCCCTTAATGTCAATTTCAATTAACATCACTGCATCTGATCTCAGTGGTGTCACTCATGGATGCAATGAGGGATGGAGGAAGGTCACTGGGAAGTGGGGAGATGTGTCCCCTCTTGTTCGAAGGCTTGAAGGCACCAGTGAGGGAGGTATTGGGAGGGAAGGTGTGGAATGATTTGCTCCCTACTTTATAAAGACCATACTTTAAAGATGTCAGCCTGTCTTTTGTTTGATAAAAAACTAATGGGAAGACCTAGTGGCAAGGCAGAGAGCAGGGACAAGGGCTCTGAGGGCTGAGCCAGGGAGAAATGAGAGACACACAATCTTGTATTGACTTATGAGAGCTTCCTCCATAACCTTGAGCTCCCTAGTGATCAATCACAGCGTGTGGGAACTGTATGCTCCAAGTCTGCTATCCGGTGTCCTGGGGATTCCCAGGGATGGCTCAAAGTGGTGGTCCGGCCCCACCACTTCTGTGTGTGGCCTGATCTCAGCATGGAAATGGGATGGACCAGAGTTTGGGGTGGGTGTAACAGAGCAAGCCTCAGGGAGAGGTAGAGATAGTCATAACCTGCCAACTCTTCCTCCCTCTTGTTTTCCATCCTTCCTTCCCTTCCTCCCTTCCTTCCTAAGAAGGGAAGTTGTTCCCTTTGTGCCCTTCCAAAGGGAATTTGTTCAGGAAAGAGAAAATATGGATTTATGTTCTCCAAGACACAATCCTCAGGGATGATTCTCCCTCCTTTGAGAAGTCAGAGCATTTGTTCTTTCATCCTCTTTGTCATCAATAACAATTATTAGAAGAGCTTACTATTTCTTGAGCACCTTCTGTGTGTCAGGGGACACTACATATATTATTTCTAGCTTTCACAGCAACCCTCAAGGTAAATGTAATTTATGCCCACTTTACAGAGGAGGAAATTGGGGCTTAGAGTGCTTGAGGAGTTTGTCCAGTAAGTTGATTGAACTGGGCCCGGTTCATTCGATTTCTGGCTCCAATGTCATCAATTACTTGCAATATATACTTGCAAGGGACTGGCTCCTGGCTAAGACCTGCTAATGGATGCATCTGAAACGAGAAATGTCTTCTATTCAAGTCCCAGACATCCATATCAACAAGGATTAAACACAGAGTTTAACCTGCATCAACTGGCAGTCAAGATGCAAGGGCCGTAATCCTGGTTCTGCAACTCTTTTGATGGGCAGCTTTCAGTGTATATGATGTGTGAACTCCCCTCTCCAGACTTCATTTCTCCATATGCACAATGGGCAAGTTGGACTAAATATGTCCAAGAGTCAGTTCAGTTCAATCCAATCTGACAGCACTCATGGGGCTTTCCTGTGTGACTGTGCCAGAAGGATAAAAAGATGGACAAGGTAGACCTCCGTTCTCTAGGTGAGCTAGATGCATGCTCTAATACTTATACATAAAGAGCAAGAAAGCTTGGCGAGCACGGTATCTCATTTAGACTCGGCCAGTGGCAATGTGTGTGGCACAGGAGATGAGGCAGGCTTCAGGGTGGAGGTGCCATTGGCACTTGGGCTTGAAAAGGAAATAGAACATGTGGAGGTGGAGACAGGAGGAAGCTTTTCCCAGCCAACACCACATGGAGCAGAAGAACCACCTGGTCATTCCATAAAATTGTGAGAAGTAACAAATCATTGTTGTTTTAAGTCACTACATTTTTGGGGTGATTTCTTATGTAGTAATAGATAATAGACCCCAAAGGTGGGTGTGTGATTATAGGCTTTATCCTATAAAGGTCAGAGATTGCCCATTTTTAGACCACAGCCTACAGTAATTGGCCTGCAGACATAATTCATTTGGCTTGCACAAGGTTTTTAAAAATATTCAAGCCAACATTTAGAAATTGGGAGATTTTATATGAAAATCCAGATTTGGGGGCTCTCTTGAAGAATCCTACATCTCAGCACCTGCATTCTAGGAACAGTATGCAACACACATCCTCCAGTTCATGACAGTGCTCTCCACTCCCTGTTGTCTCATGCCTAATCTTTCTAGCCCCTGTAGACACTTGAGGGTTTGCTATTGTTGTTGTTTATTTGTTTTGAGAAGGGTCTCGCTCTGTTGCCTAGGCTGGAGTGCAGTGGTGTGAGCATGTCTCACTGTAGCCTTGGCCTCCTGGGCTCAAGTGATCCTCTGGCCTCAGCCTCCCAAGTAGCTGGAAGTACAGGCACATGCTACCATGCTGGCTAGTTTTTTTTTTTTTTTTTTTTTTTTTTTTTTTTTTTGTAGAGACAGGGTCTCACTACGTTGCCCAAGCTGGTCTCAAACTCCAGGGTTCAAGTAATCCTCCTGCCTCAGCCTCCCAGAATTCTGGGATTTCAGGCATGAGCCACTGTGCCCGGCATGACATTTGAGTTTTTGATCCATGCCGATGACATGGCAGTGGGAGGCCATTGAAAGTTTTTTTGTTTTGTTTTTCTGTTTTTGAGACAGAGTCTGTCTCTCAGGCTGGAATGCAGTGGCATGATCTCTGCTCACTGCACCCTCCACCTCCCAGGTTCAAGTGATTATTCCACCTCAGCCTCCTGAGTAGCTGGGATTACAGGTGCCCTTCACCACGCCTGGTTAATTTTTATATTTTTAGTAGAGATGGGGTTTCACCATGTTGCTCAGGCTGGTCTTGAACTCCTGACCTCAAGTAATCCCCCCACCTCGGCCTCCCAAAGTGCTGGGATTACAGGCATGAGCCACTGTGCCCAGCCCATTGAAGGGTTTTGAGCAGAGAAGGAATGATGAGAGTTAGGCAGTAAGTAATGTATTGGTTGGGGGTGACTCTGGGGCGGGTGTAGTAAAAATCTATTATTCAATCTGCCCCAGACCATGAACTCCATCTTTTGGGAAATGCATCTTTCTCTGACCATACGGTTCCGATGGGGCTGCCATCTCCCTGTACATCCCATTTCCCTATTCACAGTGATTGGTTAGAGAGTGGCACCTGGCTTAAGTTGGGCCAGTCACAGCACCTGGTTTTCCAGCCATAGATGATTGGTACAGGGACGGGGTCTTACCCATGTTGGACCAACCAAAGTTTTTCCCTAAAATTTTGTCCTTCATACCAGAAGCAGAAACCCTCAGCCTCTCTCCGGTGGAGCAGGTGAGAGTTGTGAGTGGTGAGTGCTGCTGCAGCCAGGTGCCTAGCCTTGAGGAGAAAAACTCACATACAGAGGCGAGAAGAGATAAAGGACTGGGAGGAGAGTCCCAGCAACATTGAAGCCTCTGCGCTCACCACTTCTGTGCATTTTCTGGGCCTGGTTCTCCAGCCCTCCCATCAGTTCTGGGAGCTCCCCATTCCTTCCTGATAAATTCATTTGCTGCATCTGTTAGCCTGAGTTTATTTATGTTTCGTAATTTGCAACCGAGAACACTGGTGATAACCGGGGGCTTTGAGGCAATTCCAGGAGGGCTACTTCTCACCCCAGTCAGGGAGGAGCCAAGACAGGGTTTATCCTCAAACGCAGAGCAGGAAGGAGATAGTGCTATTCCCACTGGAAAGTGAATTGTCCTGTGAGGCAGGTATCCCTTCCTGCCACTGACTTCCTCCAGAACCATTAAGTAAATATCTATGCCTTTCTGAGCCTCCATTTCCCTATCTGTAAAACAGGACCTGGGAAAGAATGGTGATTCTTAAACTGTATTCTGTAACACCCTGGGATTTTGTGGAGGGATCACTGCTTAAGAAGGGTGGCCTGTGGCTGGGGTGGGGAGGTCTAGCAGGAAGGACTCTAGGTTCCTCTCCCCTACTTCAAGCAAAGCCACCTCCTCTCCCTCATCTGTTTCATGCCTTGCCTTTCTGTGAAAGGTCTTGCGTAAGAAAGGTGGACAGCTTGAGAAGTTTGAAAACCCCTAGATGAGGTGTCTTGGAGGAACTCTCCAATTATAAATAGTTCATGATTTTATGGATTCCAAGAGAAAGCAGGATAACTTTTGTTTTGTTTTGTTTTTGAGGCAGAGTCTCGCTCTGTTACTGAGGTTGGAGTGAAGTGGTGTGATCTTGGCTCGCTGCAACCTCTGCCTCCCGCGTTCAAGCAATTCTCCTGCTTCAGCCCCCTGTGTAGCCCTACATTGGCCATATCACATTTCCTCATCTGTGAAATGGGGGAAAAAAACAGAACTAACCTTGTAGGATTACTAAGGGGATTAAAAATGCAGTCAAACCAAATTACATTATATTCTTCCAATCTTGATGCTTTATCATTTATTGTCTCCACCTGTTGAACTGTACTCATCTGTTTTAGTTAGGAAATTATGGCTGCAGGTTATAAAAATCACAACTCAAATTACTATAAAAATATATTTGTTCATGTTAAGGTCCAGAGGTGGGTCAAGCTTCAGGAATGGCTGCACCAGTCTCTGGTTCATTTTTTTCTGTAATGTTTTCTGTCTTGCCCTCCTCCGTGTGATGGTTTTGTCTTCTGGCTGGCTTCCCTCATGATGGCTAAAAATAAAAAAAAAAATCTGCTGCAACTCTAGGTAGGCATCATACCCTATGCCATACTATCCAGAAAGCAAAAGAATGTGGCATCTTCATTCTTCACCTTTATTGGACTAACGACCCTAGGTCCTTAATAATTAGGAAGTAGGATAATATAGTAATTCAGCATGTAGGACCCAAAGTTGGACTCCATCATCAGCTGTGTGACCTTGGGAAAGTTAACCTCTTTGTGCCACAGTTTCCTCAGCTGTACAATGGGGTAAGAACAGTACCTACCACATAGGGGTGTTGTGGGAATTAAATATGCTTGAAAAGCACTTAGCAGACTGCATGGCAATTAGTAAATTATCACTAAGTGTTAGCTAGTGTTGCCAGCATATTTCCTTAGAAATGTCTCCCTTCTGCTGGATGTGGAGGCTCACGCCTGTAAGGCCAAGGCAGGAGGATCACTTCAGCTCAGGAGTTCAAGACCAGCTTGGACAATATAGTGAACAGCCCAGAGTGATAGCACATGCCTGTAGTTCCAGCTACTAGGGAGGCTGAGGTGGGAGGATTGAGTTTGGGAGGTCGAGGCTGCAGTGAGTCTTGATCATGCCACTGCACTCCAGCCTGGGCAACAGAATAAGACCGTGTCTCAAAAACTGTACAAACATGGCAGGGTGTGAGGTGGCTCACGCCTGTAATCTCAGCACTTTGGGAGGCCAAGGCGGATCCCCTGAGGTCAGGAGTTAGGGCCCAGCTTGGCCAATTTGCTGAAAACCCGTATCCACTAAAAATACAAAAATTAGCCGGGCATAGTGGTACACGCCTGTATTCCAGCTACTTGGGAGGCTGAGGCACAAGAATCGCTTTGAACCCAGGAGGCAGAGGTTGCAGAGAGCCGAGATCGTGCCACTGCACTCCAGCCTAGGCGACAGAGCGAGACTCCATCTCAAAAAAACACACAATGAACAGACAAATAAATGACAACAAGAAGATAAACTAGAGAACATCTCGAGACAAGGTGTTCAGGGAAGATTTCTTTTGAGGAGGTGATATTAAAGCAGAGTTTAGGGAATAACGTCCGAGGCCTTGCGCTCAGGGTCGTCAACTCTTTAATTTGATTTATCTTCCTTTTGAAGCAGGGCAGGGAGTCATCAAACAACAGAAGGGCAATTATAACTGCTGGTATGGCAAAGCCAGGACTCTGAATTCAAATTCTGCTCCATTCTCAGGAATCCTGTCTGTTAAGCAGGTTCTGGGGAAGCGATGTGAGTCGTGAAATCACAGGTCAGAGCAGGCATCGAGAATATGGTCAGTTCTCAACTTTCAGGGAAGTCCATAGCTGAAGAATGAAGGACAACGGGCCTCTTGTGCTCTCGTTAGGAAGACTGGTTCACTGGAGGCTGGAACACGATTCAAGTGAGAGATCCCGACAGGAGAAATGTGTAGGAGGGAGGACTAGTACCTGGATCAAGTTATAAAACATCTCCTGCATCTTTTTCGGACATCACCCTCAGCGCGGCCTCTTCGCCCAGTCCCAGATTAGGCAGCGAAGAGCGATCCTCACCCTAAGTGCCACGTCCCTTGAAAGCGAAAGGACCAGGAGTTTCTTCCTGCCTCGTCTCCTCCGGATCCCTCCTGCACCGCCCGCAGCCTGCAGGTTTCAACGCCATCTCCAGGCCCCGCCCACCTCAAGCACCACCCCTCAGTCCTTCCTTGGGGCACGCCTCCTTCCGGCACCCGCCCAGAGTAGGCGCCCCTGGGGCCCCTCCTCCCCTCCCTGCTTCCGGGCCCGCCTCCTTCAGGCCCGCTTCTATCTTCCTCCCACTCTAGGCTTCTCTTCAGCCCCGCCTCCCTCCGTCCGTGGCTCCGCTCTCTGGGCGGTTCTCCATTTAGCCCCGCCCACAGCATCTCCTTTCAAGCACTGTCCTGGCTCCCAGCTCTCCATCGCCTGCACGGCCTTCCCTGCCTGTCCGACGACACTCTTCCCAGGGCCTCATCACCCTCTTAGCTCCGCCCCTACTTCGGCTCCAAACCTGTGCAAGCGACTCTCTCTTCCCGCCCCAGCCCCGCCTCCCCAAGCCGCGTCTCAGTCCCTCCTCCCTTTCAGGCCCCGCCCCGGCCCCGCCTTCCTCCTGTCCCCGCCGAAGCTCTGGACCTTTCCAAAGCCAGGCTGAGAGGGTGGGGAGAGCCCATGCGCTTGAGAAGCCGGGCTGTTTCTGGGCGGGGCTGCAGACTCCTAGTTCTCGTGTCACCGTGTCCTTCCGGGGAGACAGAGAGAAGGGGGAGAGCCCGGGACCAGGGCCGGAGCGGCGGGCGGGGCTGAGCAGCGGGGAGCCGCTCCGGGTGCCCCCACCCCCGCGCGCCTCAGTGGTGCCGGCCGAGGGCAGGGCTCGCGGCTGCGGGGCTCGCGCCGCTGTCAGTGCGGCGGGGCGCGCAAGCGGCGCGGGCGCGGGGCAGCGGAACCCGGAGAAGCTGAGGGGGCGGTAGCGGCGGCGGCGGCGACGACGGCGACGACGACGACGACGACGACGACGACGACTCCCGCGCGTGTGCCCAGCCTCCTCCCGCCGCAGCTGCCCTTTTCCTCCCTCCCTTACGTCCCCGAGTGCGACAGTACCGCCTCCTTCCCAGCCGCGCGGCTTCCTCCAGACCTCTCGGCGCGGGTGAGTGGGGGCTGCGGGCGTCTCCTTAGGGGTGCGGGGAGGGTGTGTGCTTTGTGCCTTTCCGTTCACTCACTTCTTCAGGCAGGCCGCTGCCTATATTTAGAAACTCTTGTTTCTGCCCTTCGGGGAGTTCCCGAGAGCCCGAGTAACTCTAGGCCCCCTCCGCCGCTCCTTTCTCCCACTGGGACCCGCCGCCCCGGGTCGCCGGCCCCAGCCCTTAGCGCCCGGTCCCGTTCCCGGCCGCCCTGGCGTTCCCTGCCTGCTCCTTTCCCGCGGGCCAAGTCTGGGCCAGTAGTTGGCTGGGTGGGCCCGCGCCCGCTCGGAAGTTGGAGTCTTTTGTGCTCGTGCCCCGCCCCGCCCGACGAGGGGCGGAGGGAGGGGAACGGAGGCTGCTCCGGGGAGGCCTCGGGCGGGCCCGGCCGCGGCTGCTTCCGGCTCTCCTACCCAGGCTGGGTCTACGGGCTCCCGGAGGCGCGCAGAGCTGGTCCTGTCTCGGCTCCCGCCTCTTCTGGGCTGTTTGCACGCCTTGGGCTCGGAGAGAAACAACCACGGGCCCTCGAACTGGGGCCGTATCCGCGTTTTCCTCAGCCCCCTTGGCGGCCGAGCCTTAGTTTGCCTCTCGGTGACATGGGGGGAAAGAGAAACCCGCTCAGGGAGGGAACTAATATGTGAAAGAAGTGGTTAACACCGACAGGGAGCATTTAATGAGACTTCACCCAGGAACTTCCCAAGCCTTATTTCGTTTAATGCTCACAACGGCCTTGTGGTTTATCCTCATTTACAGAAGCAGAAATCAAGGCGCAGAGGGGTCAAGTAATTTTCTCCGAGTCACAGTAGCCACAGAAGTGCAAAGGAGCGGTGCCAGTACCTGTTATTTATTAATATTTCCTGGTGTGAGCATATATCATCTCTTAGTGCAGAGGGCATTTTTACCTAGACTTGGGTCACGCCATTTAATTAGGGACATAACTCTGGGTTTTCCCTGACTTCTGGGCCGTTGTCCACTATACTATGGATGAAATTCCATTCTGGGGTTACCATAGCTCCAAAGGAAAAGGTTTGGATGAATTCCTTGCTGGTATTGCGACAATTAGAAGTTGATGGATGCAGACTCCAGGACTCAAACACAACTCAAATTCCCGGGGGTTTTGGCTCAAGGAAGCTTTGAGACTGTAAACGGTGGGATCCACCCTTTAGTTTTTGTGTGGCGTGTTCCTCCTCCCAGACCTTGCAGGTTCTCTATGTTTAGATTTATCAATCCTAGTTTGATGGGGGTTAGGGGGAATCGCTCAAGTCATCTGCTTTCAAATAAATATTTCTCCTATTTTCAGATAAGGCCCAGAGTGGTTAAAGTGAACTAAAATTAACTTTGGCAAATGTTCCAGTTTTTCAATGTGATCCGGTTTGAGGGAGTGTCTAAAAATCAGGCAAGGGAGTTTCTGGGCCAGGTCTTGAGGAGTCTCTTGATGTTCACATTAGTTCTTTGGAGTCTGGTAGGTCTGTGGTGCCTGGCCAGGATTCTGGATTTAGGAGTCCTATGTAGGAGTTGAAAGGGGTCCTACCGACCATCTGGTCCACCTTTTTCCATACCTGCCTTTCCCTGCTTCCCTGCTAACTAAACCTTGGAAAGGGGAAGTAAGTTGTCTGAATTCAGACTGCCTTGTCAGAGCGAGAAGTGAAATTCCCAGTCTTCTTCCTCCTAATCCAGTAATATTTTTATTTCTCCCATACCTTGCCACTTCTTGTATTTTTTTTTTTTTTTTTTTAGTAGAGACGGGGTTTCACCGTGTTAGCCAGGATGGTCTCGATCTCCTGACCTCGTGATCCGCTCGTCTCGGCCTCCCAAAGTGCTGGGATTACAGGCTTGAGCCAGCCACTTCTTAAAAAGGGCACGAAACCACTTATTCAGGTCTTAAGGTCAGGAATCCTGAGTAATTGGAAATCCCAAGGAAGTTTTATAGTCCCCACCACTTTCTGTGCCTTATGGTTAGTATTAAGAGGAGGCCAGGTTTAAGCACAGGTGTACTAGTTCTCACAAGTCACCACTTCGGTTTTATGTGTTTATGGCTTATATACTCTTCCATAACCATTATGTGGTTTAATTTCTAATCCATTTCTGTGAGGGAGTTTGTAGAGCTTGGTTTATGTCTCTTACTGTGAGGGAATGGAGACATAGCATAGCACTTGCCTTAGATGACAGAATGAGTAAGTAGTGAGGACAAGACACCTCTCTGGAGCAGAGGATTTGATCTGGCATCCTAAACTGAGCCACTCATTGTGGCTCTCTGAGCCTCAGTTTCCTTATGTGTAAACTCTGATAGGATTGTTGCGGGGATTATTAAAAAATGGCTTTGAAAGTGCTTTATAGTGGCAGTAGTAATAGCTAAATTTATTAAGTACTTAACGTGTGCCACCAGCCAATGGACTGAGGACTTTATGGACTATATTACTTAATTTTCAGAGCAACCTGTGAATTAAGTACTATTATTATCCTTGTTTTATAGAAGAAACAGGCTTAGAGAGGTTACATTACCTGCCTCAGGGTCATGTAACTGGTAAGTGGCCAAGGCAGTATTCAGACTGCAGACAGTATAACCTTAAAGCTGGCATGCTTTTTTAAAAAAAAATTGTGGTAAAATATATATAACATAAAATTAACCATTTAACCATTTCAAAGTGTACGTTATGTGACATTAAGTACATTCACATGGTTATGCAACCATCATCACTGTCCATTATCTTCCCCAGCTGAAATTCTGTACCCATTAAACTAACTCCCCATTCCCTCCTCCCTCCAGCCTCCTGAAAACTATCATTCTACTTTCTATGAATTTGACTACTCTAGGAACCTCATGTAAGTGGAATCATGCAATATTTGTCCTTTTGTGACTGCAAAGCTGGCACACTTAATGTCTTCTTTAGTCTCAGCGTGCATTGTAAATGCAAAATATTAGTCCTCGCCTGTAGCAGAGATGTGGCATGCAGCTCCAGAGCAGGAACCCAGGCCTGGTTGTATCTCTGAGTAAGACCTACTTCTCTCCCCCTTCGGTTGAGCTTGCTTATCACCGAAGCCTGTTTTGAATCTCTGCTGGCTCCCTCAGTATCTGCAGAAGAGACCTTATACCCTGTGTTTTTGGAGATGGAGTCTCACTCCGTCGCCCAGGCTGGATTGCAGTGGCACAATGTTGGCTCCCTGCAACCTCAACCTGCTGGGTTCAAGGGATTCTCTTGCCTCAGCCTCCCGAGCTGCTGGAACTACAGGCTTGCACCACCACGCCTGGGTAATTTTTGTATTTTTAATAGAGATGGGGTTTTACCATGTTAGCTAGGCTGGCTTCGAACTCCTGAACCTCAGATGATCCCCGTCTTGGCCTTCCAAAGTGCTGGGATTACAGGCGTAAGCCACCACACCAAGCTATTACACCCTTAAAATAGAACCTAGATAACTTCCCACCCTCACCTCGTTTGCAGCTGCCTTTCTGACAGTCTAGGGTTTGGGGATATGGGGCTGCAGTTATCAGGAATAACAGTGCAGTGGCAGCAGCTTGGATCAAAACTACTCAGGATGATTAAGTAGATCACCTTTATGAAATGTTCCCTCTTTCGTCCCCCTCTTTCCATAAAGACACACAGGAGGGATTAGCTTTTGGGTTCTTAGAGGATGTTTATGGATCCTCACTGCTTGCAGTTGGTTAAGATGAAGTTAGATGCTGCATATAGCGTGTCAAAATGTCCTTTTGACCGTCTTCTGTGTTGGTGTATTTAGGGGAGTGGGCTTTTTATGTTTATGAAAATGGTTGGAATTTTGTCCTGATAACAACTGGGGGTTGGGAGAGGTGGTGTCTCAGAGATGGGTAATAGGATAACAAACACATGATCATGTGTCTGGTCATGTCACACTCTCCTTAAAAATCTGATGGCCCAAACATTGCCTACATATTAAAGTTAAAACAAATGTGACCCATGAGGTCAATATGTTGAATTTATTGGATAGAATCTTGTAGTTGAGGGACCTTATAGTCATTTAGACCAGCTACCTGGCTGATATTTGAATTGGTTACTTGTTGAGACTGTCTTTCATTGGATACCTCATTTTTGGAAAGTTTTTCATTCGCTGAACAATTAGTAAGCATCTGTCAGACCTGGTACTACGCTTAGGGATTTGGGTTCATGTAGCCTAGTGGGAAAGATAGGCAAGGAAACAGGCAGTGTGAAAAGTGTTGTGACAGGGACAGGTACCAGGAGAGCACAGGAAAATGATGCCTAACCCAGCACTGGAAGGTCAGGAAAGGCTTCTTTGGAGGAGAAGTTGGTTAAGCCTAGCCCTCAGGAGAAGAACAGACATAAGCCAGGAAAAGAAGAGATCTGGGGAGTCAGGGAGGAGGCAGAGATAAGACTGTTCTAGGTAGAAGGAACAGCAAGTTCAGAAATGGTGATAATAGGTTAAGACTTTTGGCCATTTGCCATATCCATTACGTACTATTCTAAGAATTTAATTTGTATTAACTTATTTCTTCCCATAACCATCCTGAAAGTAAGTACTATTATTAATCCCATTCTGTAGTTGAAGAAACGGGCTAAGAAAGCTAAACAAATTTCTCAGGATTATTGGGTGGAGCATAATGCTTGAGGTGGGTGGATGTGGCCAGACAGGAGACTTTCAAGGTAGGCAGAGCAGAAGCCAAGTCAGGAAAGGGCCTTCTTGCCTGTGTTGAGGAGTTTGGACTTCATCCTGAGGTGAGGGGCCCATGATTCGATGTACATTTTGGAAGGATATCTCTGGCTGCCTGTTCAGGAGTGGACTGGAGAGCTAGAGCACTGTGGGCAGAGAGGCCAGTTAGGAGGTTGGCAAGAGGTGATGATGTTTCAAATGAAGGTGGTGGAAGAGCATGTGCAAGAGTGTGTGTAGAGAAAAGATGGAATTGCTGGGCCTGGTGGCTCACGTTTGTAGTCCCAGCACTTTGGGAGGCCAAAGTGGGTGGATCACCTGAGGTCAGGAGTTTGAGACTAGCGTGGCCAACATGGTGAAACCCCGTCTCTACTAAAAATACAGAAAAAAATTAGCCGGGTGTGGTGGCGGCACCTGTAATCCCACCTACGTGGGAAACTAAGGCAGGAGAATCACTTGGATCTGGGAAGTGGAGGTTGCAATGAGCTGATATCGAACCACTGCAGTCCAGCCCTGAGTGTGAGACTGTCTCAAAAAAAAAAAAGAAAAAAAAAAAGAAAAAAAAGAAAAAAGGTGGAATTGAGTCATGAGACACAGATTATTGGTGTGGAGGGTAAGGAAGGAATCAGGATGACATCTGGTTTCTACCTGGTGCAGTTTTGTAAATGGGTGCTGTTTATTGAGGTGGAGACACAGGAGAAGGAGGAGCACGTAAGGGAGGGAGTAGGGTTTCTTATACAGGGTCTCCTTACATATGCTTTCGCTTACCTCTAGTTATGGATTCCAGTTATTTGTGTCAGGTCTGAAAGGGAGAGAGTGAGAGTATGGCACAACTGGTCATGTTCCTGGCTAAACTGGATGATGCGAACATTAGTTTAGGAAGAGAGGAGATATTCAATCCTAGACATCTGGGCATGGCACAGCCTGGAAACTACTTACGTTAAGCCAAGAAAAGTTTACATTTTCTCCAGGTTATGTCCTTTGGCACTTTACTTTTCATATATTAGTGTATTCCTCTCTAAGTCGAAGCCACTTCTCTGCTTACTCTCTGCTAGGCACTGGGAAAACAAAGATGAGTAAAACTTATCCTAATGAGCTCATAATCCAGAAGGGCAGAAATCTCAGTAGCTTGGATGCAGCAGTGGCCTGGGGAGAGGGTGGATGGGGCAGGGCAGGGTAGGACAGGATGGAGAGGGACCCGGAAGGGTTTTTATTAGGGATAGGAGTCAGGAGACCCCACTGTGTGTGCCAGTCTTTTTCTCAGTTGGCAAGTGTCTAGGTTTATTTATCCAAATAATGACTAGATGACCCACAAGGTCCCTTCTAGCAATTACATTTTAGGATTCTAGGTGGTGGTTTAGATAATATATCTCTAGGAGAGATGTTTTCTTTCTTCCTCTCCCCCTTCTTAGTTTGGCATTGGTGAGGGGGGAATGGGGGTGGAGATAGCAAGGTTTTCA
Source organism: Macaca fascicularis (assembly GCF_037993035.2). Taxonomy (NCBI): domain Eukaryota; kingdom Metazoa; phylum Chordata; class Mammalia; order Primates; family Cercopithecidae; genus Macaca; species Macaca fascicularis. The sequence goes on from NC_088384.1 coordinate 90,018,758, forward strand.
CTTGAGTGTCTTGGTCTTAATTCAATTTTGGCCTCATGCATAAAATGTATAGCTGGAAGGGAGAAAATGACAGCCGTTAACCTGCTTGTCCTGCAGCTTCCACCTCGATACTGTAAGGATAGTTTCAGACCTGTGCTCAGGATGCAGCTCACAGACCCTTAGGAATAGAGAAAGTGTGCAGTGGAATAAATAAGAAGTCTAGTCACTAGCCTGAGCATCGTTTGGTCAGTGTGTGGGCTGGACTAAGGCCCTTTTTATAGCCTTGTTTCCTCATAAAATCATTTGGGGAGTCCCTGAAATTCTGTAAAGGTCCAAAGAGTGGGGGTGGGGAGGTAGGGACAGAAAAAGGGTTGGAGGTCCCCCTCTCTCTCACTTCTCCCCTCTCTTCGAATGAATAAGTAGAAGCAGGTATCTGGCCAAGTATTAATGTTTATCATCTTTTGTTTCCACAGCCTTGCCTTAATTTTCTCAGTGTTAGCGTCTTCTGTCATTTCATAATGGCTTTCATGGTAATCAATGTCCTGTACCTCCTGGGAGGAAGGAAGGAAAGATGGGATATTGTCCCTGGGCTCTAGTCTCCATCTCCAGAAGAACCGTTTAAGATATCCACTGCCCCCTGTTGTTTATTCTGGGGTTGGGATAGGGGGTTGTGGCTGAATACTTGGGTTTCCTAGAGGGTACATACTTGAGTTTCCTAGGGAGTGCTCTACTAACTAAAGTGCAAATCTGGCTATCTTCCCAACACACTAGTGAGTTTGACTGGGGAAAACAGCCGTCAGTGGGCTTTTGATGCTTGCCAAACCCATGTTAATTGTAGGTATCTAATACTCTCTGGGATCTCTGTCTTCCTGTCTGTGAAACAAGGGAATTGGACTAGATAATCTTAAGTGATATTTCTACCTTTTTACAGTGTTGTGAAAGTGGCTTGAGAATTCATCTCTGGAAGGAGAAAGGACTTTGCTAAAGTATTGAGAGGATCTCAGAGGGTTAAATTCTGGGTTCACAGATGATACCTTTCAGTATATAAACAGATGGATATTGCTTTTTAGAGTGGACAGCTTGCTGAAAAATTGCTTGTGAGATGAATTTGTCAAATTGTATGCTGAGCTCCATTATAAACTTGGAGCTGTAGCCTCATGGGACAAACTTGGAGTCTAAGACTATAAAAAAAATTACATTTAAATATGTAGCAAACTTTAAAGTCACATAATAAAGGAAAAAAAAACACTTTAAGATTCTCACACTGTAGTAGTAATGGAAAAACACTAGACCAGAAACTTGCATTTCTTAAGAGCTTTAGCTTATGGAGTATATACCCCACTGAGGTTACCTGCCCCTTGAAGTGCCATCTGTAGAGACTGAATAGTTCTGTTTGTCAAGGTAAGACTCACTGCTTTATTTCAAGTAAATACTCTCTTTTAGAATGTCAGGTTTAGAAGCTTAATGTTATTGGCCAGATTTTCTTCATTCCAGAAACATTTATCTGGTATTTAGCTGTCTCCTGTTTGTTTATTTTATTAAGGATTTTAATAAGCTTAGTTAATGGTACTATTTACATGGTGTCTGTTGATCTCTTTGTCTAGTTTCCTTTGAAATTATTTGTGTTAGTGAAAGCAAGCCCAGCAGTAGATTTAAAAGGGTCATTTCCGTAACTTCATTTATCTAGATCTGGGTTTTCTTTGTAAATGTGACCACACTATACTGAGAAGTCAAATGTTTCTTTTTTATTTTTGAGACAGTCTTGCTCTGTCGCCCAGGCTGGAGTGCAGTGGCATGATCTCGGCTCACTGCAAGCTCCACCTCCCGGGTTCACGCCATTCTCCTGCCTTAGCCTCCCGAGTAGCTGGGACTGTAGGCGCCCGCCACCACGCCTGGCTAATTTTTTGTATTTTTAGTAGAGACGGGGTTTCACAGTGTTTGCCAGGATGGTCTGGATCTCCTGACCTTGTGATCCGCCCGCCTGTGCCTCCCAAGGTGTTGGGATTACAGGTGTGAGCCACCGCGGCCATGTTATTTCCTTTTTATCCAGAACATGAATTTAAGGCTTTGGAATTTTGTTCTTGCGGATACCTGTAAGGTGGTACTGAGGAATGGTGTTGCTGCCAATGTAATAATGAGGGCTGTGCGTGACTCAGTTGGACACAAGAATAACTTCTCTTCAGACTTTTAAAGATTCACCCTAAATTGATTCTTACACCAATTAAAATCAACCCTTCCTAAAATTAGGGTTCAGAGGAAGTTACTTAGTTGCTGTGGCATGATTATTTATGCTTGGGAGTCCAACAGCCTTCCATCCCTAATCTCAACCATTCATTCCAGGAATTTGGAGTACCTCCTATGTGTTCTCCTTGTGGAGAACATAAAAACCAACAAGACATAATTCCTGTCCACAAATTACTTTGAGTCTTGAGAGGAAGACAGAGAAGTAATTCAAATCCAGCCTGTTGCCCTGGTTCATGTATTTGGATTGAGAGTTCAAACGGAAAATAACATAATTGTTGGCTACGTCAGTAGACAAGGAGACCAGTTTGATAATCTGACTTTCAGTGTGTAGACTTTTTTTTTTTTTTTTGGCATTTCCTTCTCTCCCTTCTGTTTTTTACAGATATTTATCCTCCGTTGCTAAGGTGTCCAACACCCAGTGTGTAAAGTCAGGAGTGTTAGAGTAGGGGACAACATTGCCCTTCAGGTTTGGGTGGCCAGATACCTGCATCTGGACACCCAAACAGTTCTCTGGCTGGCTTCAGGAAGATTTGGTATTGTTTTGCTTCTTATGAAGAAATGAAGAAAATTAAGTTTCATTCTGAATTATTTTAAGTTTTATTATGCTCTATTTTGAAATAAAATTGCTCTGTTTCGTATGCAAGTGGAATTATCTGAGGTGTGGTTTCTGGCATTCGATCAGTCTGTGATTTAATAATTGTGATTATATTGTAGTTTGTGAAGCCCATTGCCACTGCCTCTGCCAGCCGCCTTTGAACACTTTGCAGCAAGGAGCCCTAGCAAATGGAAATGGTGGGCACATTGAGGCTCTCCTGGTTTTGAAGGGCTCTTCCCTCTTTCCTACCCTTCAGAGAGAAATGTTACTTGGGATGCTGTGTTGTGCTCCCTATTTCTTCCAACAATTGAGCATTGCCTGTGGGGTCTGGAATAATAAGGCCATGTAAACTGGAGATGTCATCTCTCACTCTGAAGTTCCATTTTCTCGTCTGTGAAGTGGGGTTAATACTCCATATCTTGCCTTCCTCACAATGTTATTGTGAGGAGCAAATTAGAAAGTTGTAAAATCATGAGACAATTTATATGTGAAGAATCCATTAGTCATTTGTCAGAGGTGAAAGGTAAGTGACAGAATTTTCCATAGGAGGGGAGATCAGTCTCTTTGTAGGGAGCAGGGAGAGTGATCTCAGCTGATCTCTGGGATTGGGAAAAGGTTCCATAGGAGGGGAGATCGATCTCTTTGTAGGGAGCAGGGAGAGTGATCTCAGCTGATCTCTGGGATTGGGAAAAGGTTCCATAGGAGGGGAGATCGATCTCTTTGTAGGGAGCAGGGAGAGTGATCTCAGCTGATCTCTGGGATTGGGAAAAGGTGTGATGAAAGCATTTGGACAGGGGCAATGATGAAGCAAAAGACTAAAGGTGAACTGTGTAGCGGGAACAGTGAGTGAGTGTTCTCTAACCTCATACTCTAAGTCCTAGGTTAGGCATATGTTTAGCTTTAGTAAATACGCCACAGTTTTAAAAGGCCTGCCAGATTACATGGTTAGCGATGAGAAAATTGCTGTTCTTCTGTGTCCTTGTAAACGTTTGGGATTATCTGTCTTTTTCATTTGAAGCCATTCTGTTTAGTATAGATATGAATTTTAAGAACCACAATATGAATTCTCACATAGCAAGTACCATAAAGGGGTACAGTGATTGGGAAGGTCAGAAGGGGAAGAGATTGCTTCCTTTGTACATGGAGGAGGGGCAGAGGGGGAGTTCCCAAGGAACATTTGTGGACCAGTGAGTATTTGTGCTGGACCTTGCAGGATAAGGATAATGACCATCTGTTGTCCAGGACCATTTTAATTTCTAAGATTCTGTCTGGTTGTACTTACAGATTATGAAATACCAGTATTGCCATGTCTGTACCGTATCTCCCGTACTATTTAGAAGCAACACCCAGGTATCTTTTCCTCAACTGATGTGCTTCCCTTCCCCCCTTTTCCAGAAAGAATGTTCACAGGTGATTAGGCTGCAGAGATAGAGAACATTCTGTGCAATGGGGACAACTTGAGTAGAGGCACAGATGAATGACTAGACTGAGTAGCATCCATATTTCTGCTAATGAGCAGGTGGTAGAAGTGTCCCACACTTTGGAGATGGGTGATACCTTCTCATAGCCTCTCAGAGCAGAGCAAGGTCATGTCGTTATGAAGCCAGTTTGTATTTAAACTGGATAAAAGGATGAGAATGATCTCTTTGCTTATAATTATATCATTTCAGGAAGGAAATTAATCCAGTAAACAGTCATACTTGAAGTATATCAAAAGAGAGTTTTTCTTCTTAAAATGGTTGGGGAGGGAAGGGAATACTGAAACCTACATAACTTAGTCTCTCAGAGCTCATCTATTACTTGTATATTTGCTCAGGGAAAAAATTGCCATTTCTTTGTCAGCTTTTATCCTGCCAGTGGACCCTAGCTGGGTGTTTATTTTGTGTAGTTTTACCAAATCACTTTGAAGGTTGGCATGAACATTGATCATGTCTTTGAGCCTTTCTTCTTTGTTCTGTCAGCAAATATTAGAAAATGTACCTTAAATTACTTGGTTGGGGAAAATAAGGTGGCCCTGCCTGCTTCCAGAGAACAGCACTTTCATGTTAAACATTAGTCAGCTTCTGATCCTGTGTCAGGTCATGGGGTGTTTGTCAAGATAGACAGGGTGCTAGAGCTGCCACTAGGGACTTTCACTAGAGAATTTCTAGGCCCCCTGTCGAGGAGACTAGTTGAGTAGTTGATTTAAAAATCTGATGGGCCGGGCACAGTGGCTCACAGCCTGTAATCCCAACACTTTGGGAGGCCGAGGCAGGCAGATCATGAGGTAAGGAGATCGAGACCATCCTGGCCAACATGGTGAAACCCTGTCTCTACTAAAAATACCAAAATTAGCTGGGCGTGATGGTGCCTGCCTGTAATCCCAGCTACTCGGGAGGCCGAGACAGGAGAATTACTTGAACCAGGGAGGTGGAGGTTGTAGTGAGCTGAGATCGTGCCACTGCCACTGCACTCCAGCCTGGAGACAGAGTGAGAGACTCTGTCTCAAAAAAAAAAAAAAAAAAAAACTGACCTGGGTTTTAAATGTTAGCGCAGCCTTGCATATTAGTGATATTAATTGGGTGTCCACTATGTTGAGATACCGTATTTAGTACCTTGTGTTTATACTAATACAGCTAATATTTACTGAAGGTTACTATGTGTGAAGCTTTTTATGTATATAAAATATTATTTAATTCTCACCTCAAACCTAAGAAGTAGGTTGTGTTGATCATGATCATACAGATAGGAAATCGAGACACAGGGAGGTTAAGAGATATGCCGTGGTCGGCCGGGCGTGGTGGCTCACGCCTGTAATCCCAGCACTTCGGGAGGCTGAGGCAGGTGGATCACGAGGTCAGGAGATCGAGACCACGGTGAAACCCCATCTCTACTAAAAATACAAAAAATTAGCTGGGCGTGGTGGCAGGCGCCTGTAGTCCTAGCTACTTCGGAGGCTGAGGCAGGAGAATGGCGTGAACCCGGGAGGCGGAGCTTGCAGTGAGCCGAGATCACACCACTGCACTCCAGCCTGGGGCAATGGAGCGAGGCTCTATCTCAGGAAAAAAAAAAAAAAAAAAGATGCTGTAGTCACGCTGCTGATAGATGGAGTTGCTAGGATTGAAACCTAACTAATTCCTCTTTATTTTTAATATGGAAAATTTCAAATATATACAAAGTTGAATAGGTTAATAAAATATGATTTATCCATCACGTGACTTCAACAGTTAGCAGTTCCTGGTCAGTCTTGTTTCATTTATACCCCTACCTACTTTTTTCCATTCTGTGCTTTGAAGAAAATCTCAGCTATCATATTTTGTCCTTAAATATTTCACAGTGTGTCTCTAAAAGATGACTTCTAAAAACAATTGTAATGCCATTACCATCTTTATAAAGTTTAACAGTACCTTAATAAAATAAAAATCCACATGATTATGTTCAAATGTTCGATTGTTTTGTAAATGTCACAACCTTATTTTGATAGTTTGATTCAGGATTCATATAAAGTCCACACATGGTTCTTAAGTCTTTTAAGTCTCATTTAATTTATATGGTCCCTTCTATAGTCACACTTTGCATAGAGATGTTTCAGTCAATGATGGGCCGCAGATATGACAGTGGTCTAATATGATTGTAATATCATTTTTTTTTTTTTTTTTACTGTACCCATTGTATGTTTTAGGTGCACAAATACTTACCATTGTGTTACAGTTGCCTACACAGTAATATGCTGTATAGTTTTGTAGCCTAGGAGCAACTCTATACAGCGTATACTATGTAGTCGAGGTGTGCAGTAGGCTGTGCCACCCAGGACTGTGTAAGTGCACACTGGTGTTTGCACAAGGACGAAATCGCCTAATGATGCATTTCTCAGAATGTATCCCCGTTGCTAAGTGATGCATGACTGTAGTTATCCCCTGTTTATTTGTTGAAGAAGCTGGGTGTTTTTTTCTATAGATTTTTTCATGTTCTGGATTTTGCTCATTGCATTCCTATGGTGTGTTTTCTGTGTTTCTTTGTCCTCTGTATTTCCTGTCAATTGTTGGTTAAGGACAATATCTCTTTTTTTTTTTTTTTTTTTTTTTTGAGATGGGGTCTCGCTCTGTCACCCAGGCTGGAGTGCAGTGGCGTGATCTCAGCTCACTGCAAGCTCTGCCTCCCAGGTTCACGCCATTCTCCTGCCTCAGCCTCCTGAGTAGCTGGGACTACAGGTGCCTGCCACCACACCTGGCTAATTTTTTGTATTTTTACTAGAGACGGGGTTTCACTGTGTTAGCCAGGATGGTCTTGATCTCCTGACTTCGTGATCCGTCGACCTCGGCCTCCCAAAGTGTTGGGATTACAGGCATGAGCCACCACGCCCGGCCAGAACAGTATCTCTTAACCTTCATGACAACCCTACAAAAATAGGTATTGTTCTTATTTTGTAGGTCAGAAAACAGACTGAGAGAGGTTGGGTGGCTTGTCCAAGGCCACACCAGGATTTGAACACAGGCCTACCTGTCTGCAAAGCTTTTGTTCCTTCATCACTAAACCACTTTGTGACCTTAGGCAAATCATTTTAAGTTCTCTGGGTCAGCCAGGTACACCTGTAATCCCAGGACTTTGGGAGGCCAAGGCAGGCGGATCATGAGGTCAAGAGATCGAGACCATCCTGGCCAACATGGTGAAAGCCCGTCTCTACTAAAAATACAAAAAATTAGCTGGGCGTGGTGGCACGCGCCTGTAGTCCCAGCTACTCAGGAGGCTGAGGCAGGAGAATTGCTTAAACCCAGGAGGCGGAGGTTGCAGTGAGCTGAGATCATGCCACTTCACTCCAGCCTCGGTGACAGAGCGAGACTCCGTCACAAAAAAACAAAACAAAACAAAAGCCAGGTGCAGTGGCTCACACCTGTAATCAGCACTTTGGGAGGCAATGGAGGGTGGATCACCTGAGGTCAGGAGTTTGAGACCAGCCTGACCAATATGGTGAAACCCCATCTCTATTAAAGTACAAAAAATTAGCTGGGCGTGGTGGTAGGCACCTGTAATCCCAGCTACTTGGGAGGCTGAGGCAGGAGAATCACTTGAACCCAGGAGGCAGAGGTTGCACCATTGCACTCCAGCCTGGACAATAAGAGCGAAACTCCATCTCAAAAAAAAAAGAAGTTCTCTGGGCCTTCACTTCTTTGTTTGTGACCGTTTGAGTGCCTACCATGTTATAGTATGGTACTAGATGGTGTGAATAATACCCATATGAGTAAGACTGTCTTCAAGGAGCATGTAGTCAATCAGGGACTGCAAGACCATATGCTATTTCAGACAAGGTCATTGTGGGGCTATGGGATCCTTAATCTCCCTTAAGAGTGTCCTGCCTCCCTGCCATCCTGTCTTGCTGTTTTCTGTGCCATGCTCTTCACTGCTGCCTGGTACCTTTTCCTACAAACCAGTTTTGTTGTATTCTCCCTGCTGTAAGTCTAGCATAGGAGTTTTGGTAAATAAACAAAAGTTTTTCCAGCAATAAACTTTTCTTTGGATTGAGTTACTGTTTCAAGGGCAGCTACTCTTTTTTTCTCTTGTGTTTGGCAAAGGTGTTATTGCTTTTATGGAGATGCTGAAGGAATCTAGGGAAGATAGAATAATGATGGAATGAAGCATGGGGAATGCCATCCTGCATCAGGGGAGAACATATATTTAGCATTGTACTGTTCACTCCCAAGGGCATCTGACTAATGGGGTAATTTTGCTCTTTTGCAAAGACAAGGAGCTTTTAGTTGTGATGTTCAGGGAGCAGAATTTTAAAGGTATTCTGTTTAGGGGAACCAAGCTGCCGGCAGTGTTGTCGTTTTTTAAATGGCGACAGGGTCTTGCTCTGTTACCCAGGCTGGAGTGCAGTGGCACAATTGTAGCTTACTGCAGCCTCGAACTCTTAGGCTCAAGCTATCCTCACGCCTCAATCTCCTGAGTTGACATGACAGCTGGAATGACAGAGACATGCCACTACACCCAAGTGTTTTTTAAAGTTTTTTTGTAGAGATAAGGTCTTGCTTTGTTACCCAGGCTGGTCTCACACTCCTGGCTCAAGCAATTCTGCTATCTTGGCCTCCCAAAGTGCTGGGATTATGTGTGAGCCATTGCACCCAGCCTCTGTTATTATTTTGAGTGGAATAAAAGCCTGGGGAGATTGGAACTGCTTTTCAGTGGAGATTGTATGTATGTGTGAGATGAGAGGTCCTGTCATAGGGCTATGAAGGTGACTGATTTCTCATGAAAAAGGAGGACGATTTTTGAGAAAGTAGCAGAGACTAGAACCTGACGCTGACCATGAGCAATTTTTCCATTTATAAGAGTAGGAGTAGGCCTGTCTTCACTCTCTGAGTCCTCTACCTGGGATTTGTTTTGTTTTGTTTTGGTGTTTTTTTTTTTTTTTTTTTTTTGAGACGGAGTCTCGCTCTGTCACCCAGGCTGGAGTCAGTGGCTTGATCTTGGCTCACTGCAGCCTCTGCCTCCTGGGTTCAAGCAGTTCTCCTGTCTCAGCCTCCCAACTAGCTGGGACTATAGATGCGTGCCACCACGCCTGGCTAATTTTGTATTTTTAGTAGAAACAGGGTTTCACCAATTTGGCTAGGCTGATCTTGAACTCCTGACCTTGTGATCTGCCCGCCTCAGCCTCCCAAAGTGCCGGGATTACATACATGAGCTGCCACGCCCCGGCCTCTACCAGGGTTGTTATATTGTGACTCCTTGTACACTGGCTAGTCCATGCTTTAGAAGCTTGTAACCTGAAGCAAAGAGACATGGCTTGGATCTTTGGGCAACCCTTTGAAGCATTGGCCCAATTTGGCAGAAGCTTTGAGTTTACAACTTCATGTACTTCATGTTCTTCATTTCTCTACTTTTTTCTACTTTCTGCTTCCTTATCGACTGGCTTCTTTAGACAGCATATTTGTTCTCAAGTTTGTCAAAGTCACACCATTTCCTATTGTTTCTTTGATACTCAAGCCCAGTGTCAGTTGCCATTTATCACCAGAGTAGCACTTTTTTTGGGAAACACTTGATCAGCTCATTTTTGCTAGCTGCTTGCCACCAAGGTCCAACCCAGCTCTAGAAGGAACGCTAATATTGAAGAGACTTTTACCCAGTTAAGGTGCTGGTGAATCCCCTGCGACTAAGTAAATTATCTTCATTTTACTGGGAACTTTTGGTGCCCTTATTGGCTGGTAAATCTGTCTCCTGGCCTATCTTAGGACTTCATATGGACAGCAAACTAGTCAAGGCTCAGCGCATCATGTCCTTGTCAAGTTGGCATTTTTTGCAATCCTTGTTACATATTTGTAAGGTAGAGTGGAAGTGAGTCTGATGCGTCATGAAGGAAACCATGGACATTAATTCAAAATCAATAGTGTTTTACTTATGAGTTGGTACCTGGTCTTTTTTTCTTCCAGTGGCACTCTGTTGCCCAAACTGGAATGCAGTGGTGCAATCTCAGCTCACTGTAGCCTCTACCTCCCTGTCTCAAGTGGTTCTCCCACCTCAGCCCCCTGAGTAGCTGGGACTACAGGCATGCACCACCACGTCCTGTTGTTTTTATGTTTTATTTTGTAGAGATAGGGTCTTGCTCTTTTACAAACCAGGCTGGTCTTGAACTCCTGGGCTCAAGCCATCCTCCTGCCTTGTCCTCCCAAAGTGCTGGGATTACAGGCCTGAGCCACTGCACCAGGCCTGAAAGTAGGCAAAAGAATCACCCAGAAAGTCACCTGCTGGTTCCCTTTGACTTCTTGTGATTACTGTAACATCATCCAGTATGTGGAGTACCGTGGTAATTTCCATGACAACTGATCCTGATTTCCAGATAAAGAGAGGGAGCTAATAAGTGTTAGGAACTCAAAAAGGGTAGTAGGCTAAGTTTTTGTGATGCTAAGTAGAATTTTTAGCCGAAAGGCCCTTTCAGCGGCAACTGCCTGATTAAACCTCTTGCTCTTGTAGGTCTGGAGAGGTTAAGCAACTTGCCTAAGGGATTGCTATGTTTGTGGAATAAACTCTGGATCCTCAGTTTAGTATCTCTCCGTGCCTGCTATTCTGCATAACTTTTTTCATTATATCTTGGCTGAACTGCGAGCTATATGAAGGCAGAAACCATGTCTGTCTTGTTGATGAGTGTTTTTCCAGAGCCTGGCATAAGATCTAAGTATTTTTTGAGTGAATGAATAAACTGGGGGTGTTTCTCAAACTGAAATACATGGCTGCATAGTAGATGATACATGAAATCACAGGGTAAAGCATACATCTTCCTGAAGTGTCAGTATACTTAGATTTTTTTTGGAGTTGGATTAGTTTAAATATTATAACTGGTAATTTAAAGTTTGCTTTTAACTTTAAATATCTTTATGGAATGAATGATAAATTAGCATGAGTTGTTTAAATGAAGTGACAAAGCATCAAATAAGTTACAGGATTATAGCAGGCCCTTTGAATTCTACCCCAGGGTGAGTCTGGCATCATCAGATCTCTGATATTTTTAAGAGCAGCTAGAAATCTAATTTTTTTAAAAGTGAGAACTGATTTTGAATGTTGGCAATTAACTCAGAGGTTTTCAAGTAAATTTGTACATATCAGACATATTCTTGGGCCTAAACATCTGCTTGTGACCTTTGAGATAAAATACAGGTCTGAGCAGGAACTAGACTTTGGATAGGGCCAAGATAGGTGGTGGTGTCAGGGATAGCTCCTGTTCTGAGTCTGGCTCCCTCAGATTTCAAACTAACCATAAGCAAGGGTGGAAAGAGTAAAGCTAGAGACTTGATCAGAACAAATTCCCACAGTAAACATCCTCTATAGGAAACGGCTTCTGTAACTCACAGGCTACCGTATCCCTTCTCATTTACTCCCCTTGTTTTGCAGATGAAACTAAGGTCCAGAGAGGGAACCAGAGCTTTCTTCTAGGACCTTAAGAAGCAGCCATGGGACCAGATGCAGTGGTTCACGTCTATATTCCCAACATTTTGGGAGGCCGAGGCAGGCAGATCACTTGAGGTCAGGAGTTCGAGACTAGCCTGGCCAACATGATGAAACCCTGTCTCTTCCGAAAATACAAAAAGTAGCCGGGTGTGGTGGCACACGCCTGTAGTCCCAGCTACTCAGGAGGCTTAGGCATGAGAATCGCTTGAACCCAAGAGGCGGAGTTGCAGTGAGCTGAGATTGCGCCACTGCACTTTAGCCTGGGCGACAGAGCGAGACCCTGTCTCGAAAGAAAGAAAGAAAAGAAGCAGCCATGGGTCCTGGGCAGGCTCTGCTTCAAACTCTTGAGCTTTGTTTGGTTTTCCTGCCTCACACACTTGGGCCATGGGGCAGTGGCTTCTGGCATAGCCGGCGGTGGTTGGGAGAGCTGAGCTAAGGCTTCTTGGTGCAGCCCTATCATCATGAAGTGGCGGAAGGTTGAGGTGGCAGATGGTAATGTGCTGAGCCTCTTCTTGGTGCAAAGGGTCTGTTTCTGTCACTAGCATCAGAATGACTTTTTTTTTTTTTTTGCCTAGAGAGATGTAGAAGACAGCTCAGCAAAAAGAAGCCTCAGGGCCCAGATAGAGCTATCCCTCCTTGTGCCTTCCTTGCCTCTTCTCTTCCTCTTCGTTTTCCTTCCTCCACCTTCTTTCTTTTTGAGCCCTACTTACCCTCTCTTCTGCATCCTCCCCAACCCCACATCCTTTGTTTTTTTCCTCACTGTTGCCCTTCTTGAGAAATTCTTGTATTGCTACTGTAGTGCGCAGAGCTTGGGATCGAACCTGTTTTCTGTGTTTTTAAAGGGAACTTGCAGTAAAAAGTAGGGCATCTAAAATAGGGAGACTAGACATCTTGAAACTGTCCCTTCTTCTCCATTCCCACCCCAAGTCATAAAGAATGAAATCTAAACTCTGGCCTTGGCCACAAGGCTCATGCAGTCTGGTGCCATATCACTTTGCTGCCGTTTGTCAGCAGCAAAGTGCTTAATACCTGCTGTTTCCCTGTGTTTCTGCCAGTAGGAGGTTCCCTGTATGTGCCAGGCTGTATCATGACTTTGACTACAGACAGTCCCTGGTTTACAGTTTGACTTACTGATTTTTTGACTTTATGTTGGTACGAAAGTGATATGCATTCAGTGGAAACCGTACTTGGACTACTCATACAACTAGTCTGTTTTCACTTTCAGTACAGTATTCAATAAATTATATGAGCTATTCAACACTATATTATGAAATAGGCTTTGCGTTAGTTGATTTTGCTCACCTGAAGGCTAGTGTTAATGTTCTGAGCATATTCAAGGTAGGCTAAGCTAAGCTACGGTGTTTGGTAAGTGCATTTTCCCAGCCTGGGCAACATAGACTTCATCTCTTAAAAAAACAAAACAAAACAAAAAACCTAGTTCGTGTAATGGGGCATTCCTGTAGTTTCAGCAGCTACTTGGGAGGCTGGGGTGGGAAGATCACTGGAGCCTGGGAGGTTGAGGCTGTAGTAAGCCTTGATTGTGTCACTATACTCCAGCCTAGGCATCAGAACGAGACCTTGTCTCAAAAAAAAAAGACTTTCAACTTACGATATTTTCAGCTTACAATGGGCTTATTGGGATGTAACCCTGTTGTAAATTGAGCAGCATCTGTATTTCCCCTAAGTAGAAATTCCCCTTATCTTCTTATCTCCTTTACCTGACAGACTCCTATTTATCTTTCATATCAATTTCAATGCCACTTCCTCAGGGAAACCTTCCCTAATCACTACAAAAGCAGAATTAATTTTGATCAAATAAAATACAGGATTTATAGCAGACCCTTTGACTTCTAGGACTGCTGTAGTTGTACTCTAGTGCTGTGTCACACCCAAATCCTCTCTCGTTCATTAGATCGAGACATTACAGACCAGGGGATAGTGTGCTACTTACCTGTATTTCCCTTGTGTCTCTGAAATAGGCTTGGCACAAATAGTACTTGCAAAATGAATGATGGAAATGTGTATGCATTGATACTCATAGTATAGTTTGGGGTTAAGTGCTACAGATGAAATATGACAAAGTATGCTTTGAAAGAAGAGGCTAAATTTGGGGGTGACTAAAATCAAAAGAAATTATTGACTTGAGGGTCTCTGTTTTGTAAGAATATGTAATTAGCTTAAATAAGCAGCAAAAGGTTAGTTTTAATTATGTAGTTTCTGTTAATAAGTGTTTTTGTCTGTTTTACCTCAATTTGAACAGGTAAGTTTGCCTGCTTGCTGGACATGCCTCAGAACACATGAATAGCCCGTACTAGATCTTGGGAACGTGGATCTTAGCGTCACTTTGGAATAAGTTCTTATATAAATACCCCCAGCCTTTTGAGAGCAGGGCTTATTAAAGGACGCATATGTAGGGCCAGTACCTACTGGCAGTTGGGTTCAGGGAAATGAGATTGACGTTTTAAAAAGCAGTCGGATTCTTAGCTCTTGAAACTTATTGTTAACTTAAATTTCCAGTAATTAAAAATTTTAAATTTTAAAATTAGAATTGCCAATACTTTAACCTTTGAGAAGGGTTTCTTAGAAATAAATTTAGTAATGTCCTCAAGACGTTAGTCTTACATTTAAACTTTTTTCTTTAAAACTTGGTATTGGTTGTTAACTTTTACACAGTTCTGAGTACTGTTAATATCTGGAAAGTATCTTGAGATATCAGTGGAAAGCTAAACAATCTAAATTTAACAGGAAATACTTTTTTATGATTCAGAAAATAAAATCAGATTTCTTCAAAGTCAAAAAAAGAAATATGACAAAGTGCTCTGGAAATTTACTGGAATTCTTGAGAGAGAACTAACTGGAAGAAATGTTGGAAGCTTCTAGAAGCTGGTAGCATTTGAGCTTGTCCTTAAAGATTCAGCAGTTCAGTTGGCAGAGATGGTGGGAAGAACCTTCTAGATGGAAGGAATGGTTGGAGTAAAAGTAATGAGGAAATACAGAAGTCAGGCCGTACCTGCTAATCTACCTGTCCCCCTTATTCAGAATTTCTGTCAAATGTGTGCTAAATCTTTGTGGGCCAGCCTAAAGGAAATTTACTTTTCTTCCTATTCTTTCCTTCCCTTCTTCCTACCTCTTTTGTCCTTTTTGCCTTTTATTTTTTGTTTCTTCTCAATGTTTCCCTTTTTTTTTTTTTTAATCTCCCCATTTCTCTAGTCCTTTAAAAAAACCCAAAAAAACAAAAAACTTTATTTACCTTTCTGTACCTACTTCTTTTTTGCACTCTTCCTAGGTAACCCAAGAAATCCAAGCCTTTGGGTGGAGATGTGAATCAGCCATACAATATTTAACTCCAAATAACACCTCCCCTTGTGAAGCTGAGAAGTAATTGAGTCATAATTGCTTCTCATCTGTCTCTTGTGTTTTATTGGCATAGACTTTTTTTTTTAACCTCCCACAGTGCTGGGGGTGTCATTATCATTTTATTTTTCATAGTTGTCAAAATGTCAATTTTAATGAGAAATTTCTGCAGATAGGTCTGCCCTTGAGTGGTAGGAGCCTTCAGGCAAAGCCAGGGCTAGATGAATCAGAAATGTTCATGGATCTGTTTTCTCATGCATACAGGTGTATAGGCCACACAGAGACAGACATACACTTTTCCCCATCCCTGCAGGCTCAATGCTTTGCAACATGTGCACACACACACACAATTGAGTCATGATGGTGCATATATGTTCTCTCTTCTATACACATTCAAAGTATCTCCCTTACACTTTCAAGCCATCTATTCCTCTTCCTCCCGTATGTGCACATATTTACCCTCTTACACCCCTGTCCCACTGTCTTCTACCCAGATACCCAGAATTGTGTGTGCTACAAAAGTATCTGCAAGCCTAACGCAGACACCACACTGTTCACTCCCTTACATATACGCACAAGTCTTCCCCTCCATACATGCCCACATATACTCAGACATCTCTACCCATGCCAGATGCCACACACCGAGTACCACAGCATCCTCCACATTTCTTTATACCCAGGTGCGATCACCACCACCCCTTAGGGTGGTGTATCTTCATAACAGACATTTTAGTTTCAGACTAGTTTTGAAAGGAAATGTTCTTTGCCGACAGCCAAGCTAGCAGACTGTTAGGAAGTTGGAACCATTTATGACAGATTCTTTGGATTCAGGCCCCTAGTATAATGATGGGGGTAGGGGAGGACTGGATCAGACAACAGCGGGCTACCTCTGTTACTGTTTATGACCCAAGGTGAGTTTGAACCTGAGTTCACTACTATTGGAAGGCGATCCCATACTTAGCACAAGAGAGCCAAAGCCCCACTGCATGTGTTCCAAATCAGAATCTCTGGGGTCTGGCATAGAAACTGATGTTTTTAATGAATTCCCTGAGTCCTTCTGTTGTGTAGCCAGGTTGGGAAACACTTATCTAGAGAAAGAACTAGAAGTAAAAAGATATGTATTATCTTCTGATACCACCTTGGATAAGTTTCTTTTCTGGACCTCAGCTTTCTTCACTGAAATATAAAAAACCTTTACTCATAAAGGACCCTTTCAGTTCTAAAATTTCATGCTGCTTTATGATGAATTTAGTCTGGGATCTTTTTCTACCTCATGGTGTCCGTTCTCTGTGTCTGCCTGGGGCAGGGCATTTGGCCAGAGACCAGCGAGGCAGCCCAGGCCCTGACCTTCTGGCAGAAGCACTGACACAGCTCCTAATTAGAAATGGATCAATATGGGCCTGCAGCCAGGCCTGGGGAGCCTGGGAGGAGGCTGGAGTCCTGCTCCTAGGTGAAGAGAATAATTACCATGAAATGGATCTGGTTGTACTTGTCAATACAACAGTTCTGCTGGTGTAGCCCACCTCCCCTGGGGACCAGCAGGCAGGGCTACCCTGAGCAAATGGGGAAATGGTTAACTTGTATCCCTATTTGATGTGTTTTCCTCACCTTTTAAATTCTTACCTAATGTGATGCCAGGTACATAGTATAGGCCCCCTCTTCAGATGGAAAAATCACTTATTGAATACCTACTAAGTGTTAAATACTGAGCCTCATTGTGTTTATTTCTCCTTGCAACCTACTGGCATAGGAGGGAAAGGAAACTGAAGCTCAGAAAAGTCAAAGTGAAGTGACTTGGCTGCCCATTGTCATATAGCATAATCTCTATTGTGCTATGCTATTAATATATTTCTGAGCATTTGCAACACCGATTCCAATCTGATGAACTGTTTTCTACCAGGGCCCTCCTTTACCCTTCTACAGACTGAACTGGAGCTCAGGCTGTCTCCCTGGAGCTGTTCAAAGACTGGAGGAAATTCTTTAAAACCTGTGGTAAGGCAGGTGTGGCGGATGGGGAGGGATGCTCTGCTTGCTGTTGCTTTCTCATCTCCTTTCCAAGGTCCCTAAGGAGTGAGCAGGCTCTAATGGGAGAGATCAGTTATCATTTGGGATCAATGAGAAGGTTTTCTCCTCTATGGAGTGCAGAGTCAGGTTTCTGAACTGGCCTTATGCAAGGAGGGGGAAGGGGTTCATAACTGGATGCATTGGAGAACCTGCAGGCTTAACATCCTCAGCAGCCAGTGTGGTCAGACCAAATTCCTCCTATAGTTGGTCATTCAGCAGATACTTGTTGAGTGTCTCCTGTGTGTCAGGGCTTGTGCTAGTGCTGGGGATTCTTACATGACCTCACAATCTAGCATCAGAGTCAGACAAAGATACAAACCACAGTGTAATGTATGTTCCTTAGAAGAGTGTATAAGGGATTCTGAGATTCCAAAGGCATGAATGGGGGTTCTCCTAGGGGATATAATTTTGATCTGTGTTTTGAAGGAAGAATGAAGAGTAAGAGTTAAGCCAGGAAGGGCACTCCAGACCAGGGAACCAGCACAAACAAAAGCATAAAGATGTGTCTGGGAATTCTTGATAAAATGGTGGGCATTAAAGCAGTACCTAACATGTAGCAAAGCAGATTGACTGCCCTGAGCCCTTATCCTTTGCCAGATTTAAGGCTGTAGTAGTAGCTATTGGATGGCAGTAATGCAGGAGCAGCAGGTAGGGAGGAGGAGATCGATTTATTAGCAAGTGCCGACTGAAACTTATTTCTAGACTTCTGTGGGGAAGAAGGGAGGAAGCCTGAAGAGCAGCAGCCCTCTGTCCTCTGGGCCAGACCTGCATAGGTGTTGTAGTTCTTGGCAGTGGTTTGAAAGTTCATCTGGTCCAGGCAAATAGCTTTGCTTCTCTCATGGCAAAGTCCTCTGCTTCACACAGTCTGCCCCTCCTTTCTGTGTTCTTTTAAAGAAAGAAATTAATGGAATCTGTTCAAAATACCCCTGAAATGAAATTACATTTTTAACTCTAATTACCCTAATTAAAACTTGACAGCCGTAATCCTGGAATGGCAGATATGCCTGGGACAAGCTCACTTACCCAGATGGAATGTTGTTCTGTTCTGGGTTTAGAAGAAAATTTCTTTCGGTGTTTGTTTTGTTTTTTCCATCAGCAATTTAGTCTTTGACCCCACAAATTCCACACGATAGGATAGCTGCACTTTTGGACTACAGGCTTGCCCAGGACCCCTAATCTCAACAGAGGTTCCTTTGCATCCAGAGGTAGAGCTCCTGATGATTCTTACTACATACCTTTGAGTTTTTTCTTCAGTTGAGATTGAATTGCAGCCTTTCCCTCAGTGAAATCACCTGCCTTGGGGAACTAAGGATCTGTTCTTGTTAGAAGGCTGTCTTCTGGTCTAGGGCTAAATATGTATTGGGGGTCAGTTTAGGGCTGGTACTTAGGATACAATTTGAGGCTGGGGACAAGGAGGTCTGAAAATAGGATCCCTTGGCCGGGCACAGTGGCTCACGCCTGTAATCCCACCACTTTGGGAGGCTGAGGCAGGCAGATCACTTGAGGTCAGGAGTTCAAGAGCAGCCTGGCCAAGCTGGTGAAACCCTGTCTATGCTAAAAATATTTTAAAAATTAGCCAGGCATGGTGGTGGGCACCTGTAATCCCAGCTACTTCGGAGACTAAGGTAGGAGAATCGCTTGAACCTGAGAGGTGGAGGTTGCAGTGAGTCGAGAGTGTGCCACTTGCACTCCAGCCTGAGCGACACAGTGAGACTCCGTCTCGGAAAAAAAAAAGATCCTTCTATTCTTTACATAGTTCCAGTTTTTTTAATGCAGCACAAGTGAGAGCAGCCTAGTGAGATGCCTGGTCTTGGCCTCTGCTTTAAGTGGTTACCTGGCCGGACCCAAAAACATGATGGGATGGGAGGTAGGGGCAAGCCCATAAAGCAGACTGAAGGGTTCTTTGATGCTGTGGGTCGTCTCATGGTTCTGCTAGAACCAAAGATCCCCATGTTCTAGTAATCTGTTCAGCCTAGAAGCCTGTTCAGTAGGCAGACTCTGGGTGCTCTGTTAGGTACTGCAAGGGACACAGAGTTGAGTAAGATACAGTCCCTGCCCTTGAGAAACTTAGAATTCTGGAGGAGTGGGGAGGTAGTGGTGGGTGAGGGACAACCATATACATAACAAATTATGTAAGACAGAGCAAGCTTTATTCAGTAGATAGGAAGCTTGAGTGCCCACTGTGTACCAGGTTCTGAAAATAGTGTATAGACATATGAGACACAGTTCCTGTTTTTCAGGTACTTCCAGTAAATTAGATAGGCATGTAAAGGTTCACTGTAACACATATAAGTGGAGGATGTGCTGGACAGATTACCTGGGAAGGAGGCTAGTCAGGGAAAGTGAGGATTAACTCCCATGGGGGTGAGGGGGGGAATCATTGGCAAAGACTTCTCCCAGGTGTTGGCATTTGGACTTGTCTCTAAGTAGGTAATATTGGCAAAGGGATGGAGAAAGTCATCGCGGATGTTAGGGAACAGCATGAGGAATGGTAGAAGCTGCCAGATTACAACTCAGTGTAATTGGAGTGCAGTGTGCAGGAAAAGGATGTAGAGGATGAATAAGGGTAGAGTTTAAACCATCCTGTAGGCAAAGGGGATCCACTGAAGTTGCAGGACTGTGATAGGAATAATGAATTAGGCGACAGAGGTGATTGGAGACAGATTAGTTAGAACAGGTGTCAGCAAACTAGTGGGCCAAATCTAGCCCACTGCCTCATTTGTAAAGTTTTACTGGAACACAGTCACACTTGTTTGTTCATCCATGATTGCTTTTGCACTACAATGGCAAAGTTGAATACCACACAGACTATGGTAGTCCACAAAGCCTAATTACTATCTGATCCTATACAGAAAAAGTTTGCTGACCTGTAAGTAAGAAGGTAGTTATGCAGGTTCTGTAAGAGAAGATAAATGTCAGAACTAGGCCTGAAATGGATTGCAGGTATTTGAAGAAGGGACATGATTTAGCAGAGAACACCTGTCTTACCTACCTCTCAAAACTTTATAAAAATCAAATTTACTGAAAGTCACTGTCTTTTTCTTTTTCTTTTTAATTAGTTTATTTTTTGTGAGACAAGAGTCTCACTCTGTCACCCAGACTGGAGTGCAGTGGCGCAGTCTTGGCTCACTGCAACCTCCACCTCCTGGGTTCAAGTGATTCTTGTGTCTCAGCTTCCCAAGTAGCTGGGATTACAGGCGTGCACCACCACGCCCAGCTAATTTTTGTATTTTTAGTAGAGATGGTGTTTTGCCAGGTTGGCCAGGCTGGTCTTGAACTCCTGACCTCAAGTGATCTGCCTGCCTGGACCTCCCAAAGTGCTGGGATTATAGGCATGAGCCACTGTGCCAGGCTGAAAGTCACCGTCTTAGTCCATTTTGTGCTGCTGTAACAGAATACCATAGACTGAGTAATTTACGAACAATATAAGTTTGTTTGACTCATGCTTCTGGAGGCGGGGAAGTCCAGGGCCCCTCACCAGGGGCCGCATCTGGTGAGGGCCTTGTTGCTGCATAAAAATGTGGCAGAAGGCATCACATGGTGAGAGAGAGTGGGAGGGCCGAACTCACTTTTATAATAAACCCACTCTCAAGATAGCAAACACTTTCCTGCAATAATGACATTAATCCATTCATGAAGGCAGAGCCCTCATGCCCTAATTTTGCCTCTCAGAGTCCCCCCTCTTAACGTTGTTGCTTTAGGGATTAAATTTCCAACACATGAGCTTTAGGGGACACATTCAAACCATAGCAGCCATGGCCATAAAAGGATACTTGATACACAGGCAAGTCCTGATTTGTCTTTATTAGCTGTGTGACCTTGGGCCAGTCACTTAACTCAGAAGTTCGGGTGAATATGAGTAGAATAAAGAAAAGACTCATCAATCAGATCTTCCTCAGGAGACGGAACTCTTTTTTAAAAATTTGTTCTTTTAAACTTTCTTACTAATTTTTTTTTTTTTTTTTTTTTAATAGAGGACGGGTCTTGCTCTGTTTCCCAGGCTGGTCCTCAACTCCTGACCTCCCAAAGTGATCCTTCCACCCTGGCCTCCCAAAGTGGTGGGATTACAGGCATGAGCCACCACACTCAGCCTTCTCTTTCTTTTTTTTTTTTTTTCTTTTTTTAAATACAATGTCTCACTTGGCTGCCTATGCTGGTCTCGAACTCCTGGGCTCAAGTGATCTCCTGTCTCTGCCTCCCAAACTGCTGGGATTATAGATGGGAGCCACCACACACAGCCTGGACAAAGCTCTTATTCTCTTCTCTATACCTTATAACTAACCCCTAGTTTTTAAGTTTGAGGGCCCTCTAGTGGAAAAGACAGATACCATAGAAAATCTGGAACATATTATGAAGTTGGGGATGGGTAGGCAGAAGGTTTTGATCACTCAAAGCAGCTGATGTTGTGGGTGGAGGGGCTTATGATACTTTGAGACACCCTATTCCTTTTCCCTCCATAACTGTTGACACTTGTTCTGTCCAGTTTGAACTTGTTTCTGCCCCTCAACTGCCAGAGCACATAAGGCCCCTACGAAACTAAAGGCTGGCTTTATCCCTCAGTCGCCTTTACCAAACAGAAACTGTGTGCCACTTGACATCCCCATGTGCCCCTCCCTGCCACTCTACTCAGCCCCCTATGCCTTACTTCCTTTTTCCTTCAGCACTGTGCCTCTGCCCTGAAGGATGGAAAAAGTACCATCTAGGGAGACCACAGTGGTGAGTTTTAAGCTCATTTCTGCCTTCAGCTTCCTATGTGACCTAAGACAATTCATTTCACGTCTCTGGCCCTTCTGTAGGATCCAGTACAGGTATCTTCAGCCACTTTTTGGGACTTGGGATTTCTTCTCTAAGGCTCCAGCTTCATAGCATAGCATTTTTCCCCCCAAAGTTCCCCTCTTTTCAATCTAGAATATTAGTATATGCTCAGAGATCATTTGCTTGAAATTCACTACCTTCACCCATGAGGAGAGTAGTCATATCTCTTTTTATTGGTAGGGTTCCAGGAACTGGCAGTCAGTCTGATTGCTAGAGTGGAACAGACCCTGTCAGCAAGTCATGATGTCTCCAGGATGGGTGGTGTACTTCAGTACAGGCAAACTTTTGGCTCTGGGAATCCAAGATACAGTAGAGGAAGAAGGGCCAGGCAGTAGCCTAGGCAGTTTACATACTTTTTCCCCCTCATTTATCTTCACTATTCTGAGGTAGGTGATTTAATCACCATTTTACAAATGTGACAACTTCAGTTTTAGAGAGTATCATTCAGTAGACAATGACTGACTCATTGCGAATATGGGAAAACAACTAAATATTTCTTGCTCCCAAGTAGGGAAGAGTGGTAGAAGAGACAGGCAGATGAAACAGTGGTCAGAGCACTAAGGATACCCAGTTTTGGTGGCAGAGCCAGGACTTAAACCTAGGTCTATCTGCTGGTTCT
Organism: Macaca fascicularis; assembly: GCF_037993035.2. NCBI lineage: Eukaryota > Metazoa > Chordata > Mammalia > Primates > Cercopithecidae > Macaca > Macaca fascicularis. The sequence goes on from NC_088384.1 coordinate 90,041,344, forward strand.
TCCTACTATATGCTGCCTTCCTTACAGAGGGGTGGAGAGACCAGCAAGCCCAAGTGGACATCTAGGCTGGCAGGCAGTCTCTGGACGATGGCCATTCGTGGGGAGGCCTGTCCTTGGATTTTGAGCTGGGCTTTAGTTTGGGGGGGTGGGGGTGGCGGGGGCTAAAGTCTTAGGCAGGTGACTAAGACAAGGGATCTCATGTGGAACTGAGCCCATTTATAGAATAAAGCACCTAATTTTGTGCACTCCAGAAAGTGAAGCCTTATGGTCAGCACTGATCATATGCTGAAGTATCACAAGAGCCCCACAGTCAGTCTATGGTATAATAACAGGGAGGAAGAGTTGGTATCTAGGTACATGGTTGGGGTCCAGAGTTTTCTTTAAAAATGAATGTTGGGTCTGGTGGATAAATGAGCTCTCAAGTATAGAACATTGAGCACTGGGACCTCAGTCTACTAGTCCATTCCCCTTAGTTCACAGATGAAAAAACTGAACCTAGCATTATCAGGGGCTTTTACTGAAGAGTACCCAAGGTAAAGCAGGAGGACTGAAGGATGCTCTAGCCCAGAGCTAACTAGTCATGGTCAGAGAAAAAGGAAGACATGGCCTCTGGGGAAAGGAACCAGCATTTGCAAACGCTGTGCTGAGAGGAAAATGGTTCAAATTTTTAAGCTGAAATGATTTGTAGACTCTAACAAGGCTTATTTTTTTAACCCGAAGACAGCCTCCCTATCAGCTTCTAAAGTCCCTCGCCTCTCTCACTTCAGGTGGGATTCAGCAATTCAAATCCAGTTCTCAGACTAATTCTGATTCCAGGCAGGTAAATGAAACAGTCTTACCCTTGACTCCCATCCATGTACCTACAGTCTTTACGTAACTGAGCTGAAACTGAATCCTTACTGAATTTTTCACAGATTCCATTTTGCCTGGCCATCCACTTATGATTTTAATTTTTGGGTGAAATTGGTATTATCTCTCAGATCGTAACCCTCCACCCTGGAACTGGAGTTCCTGGACTGAATCTACATCTGCAGTTAGAGCAACATCATTGCTTTTCTGTTGTTGTTGTTGTTGTTGAGATGAAGTCTCACTCCTGCCTCCGCCTCCTGAGTAGCTGGGACTACAGGTGTGTGCCACCATGCCTGGCTAATTTTTTTTTGTTTTGTATTTTTAGTAGAGACGGCGTTTGACCATGTTGGCCAGGCTGGTCTTGAACTCCTGATAATCTCAGGTGATCCTCCCGCCTTGGCCTCCACTGGGATTACAGGCGTGAGCCACCACACCCAGCCTGTCATTGGTTTTTGAATACCTATTCAAAAATTGATTTGTAAACTTGAAATTTGCAGTTCCAGCCTCCACATTGAGGTCCCCTCCAAAGTTATTCCATACTGTATGAAGTCTGAGTGAGGTGAGAGGTAGCTTGGTTGGGAATAAGGAGACTGGGTTCTGGCCCTGCCACTGACTTCCTTCTGTGTGACTTTGGACAGATTCCCCTCCCTGCTCTGATCTTACCTCCCTTTTTGTAAAATAGTTGAACCCTTCCAGCTCTGGTCTCATCAGGGGCATGAAAGCCATTTCTACACGGTCTCAATTGCACAGAGCAGTGTTTGGTCGGAGCTTTGGTGTGTTGGTTACTGATTATAAAGCTTTAGATTCTCACTTCCAGCTCGAGAGGGGGAAGGGGAACCATCCAACTGTCTCATTAGCATGGAGAAAAGAAAACAGTAATTACTTGTGCCTCCCTTGATAATTCCTGCGGGTTGGATCTTCTAGGGAAGGAGGAGGGGAAAACTAGAGATAGCTTCAGCTGAGAAAGGAGAAATGCTGTTAGCTACCCAGAAAATGCAGAGGCAAGAATGATTGTCTTGCACATCTGTTGTATTCTGTGGACGTTCCTCCAGGCAGCTTGGAGACTGCCTAGATTGAGTCTCATCTATTTATGGCATGCATTATGTTCTCATACGTGAACATGGGTTGGGCTCAAGACCCCTAATGTCACCTGTCATTAAGAAACCAGCTGTCCTCTAGGGCCTACTTTTTGATACACTGGGCATCCTGACACCTGTCTTTGTTTGGGAGTATGGGAGGGTTTTACTGAGCCATTTTGTGTCCTGGCTGCATTTTTTATTATGTTGTGAGGTCATTTTCTTTACCCCACAGCAACACAGCCAGTTGTTTTATTATGCCTGAGCGTAGGCAACCATACAGTAGAGCCAGTTACAAGGGTCAAGGTCAGGTATCCTTGTGAGGGGAGGAGTCTGGAAGAACTGCAAGACCATGGGGTTTAGTAAAGGCTGGGATAAGCAAGTCTTAGAGAAGGGTTGAGGCAGTTTTGAGGCTGAGAGGTTAGGGGAGCTGGAACCCAACTATCAAATAGATTGGCAAGTTAGCTTGTGGGATGAGGGCCATTTGCCCTGTGCCTTTGCCCTGTGCCAGTCTTTTACTCCCTGTGTGTGGTCAGTTGTGAGCCCTCGAGTGCTGACTGTGGCAGAAATGGGTTGGAGACTGCCTTCAGGGAAGCCCTGCCTGAGGGAGCCTGGAGCCATTAGACTGAGATTATCTCTTGTGGCTGTGGCTGCTCACTCGTGCCTTGGTTGCCACCCCAGAGGCCTAGAGAACCCAGCTTCCCTTTCTCTTCCTGTCTCTTCAGGAAGGTAACCCTTCAGCAACACCTCTTTTTTTTTTTTTTTTTTTAAGACAGTCTCACTCTGTTGCCCAGGCTGGAGTGCAGTAGTGCGAATTCAGCTCACTGCATCCTCTGCCGCCTGGGTTCAAGCTCTTCTGCCTCAGCCTCCGGAGTAGCTGGGACTACAGGCATGCACCACCGCACCCAGCTAATTTTTTTATATTTTTAGTAGAGACAGAGTTTCGCCATGTTGGCCAGGCTGGTGTTGAGCTCCTGACCTCAGGTGATCTGCCCACCTCAGCTTCCCAAAGTGCTGGAATTACAGGCGTGAGCCACCTTACCTGGCCCAGCACCTCTTTCAGCCAGTCTTCCTGTGGGCCCTAGAGCTTGCTTATTCTAAACAGCAAGAGTTCTGTAGGGACATGCTATTTTTTTAAAATTGTTTTACAAATGTAGGAGATTATTTCCTCTATCAAAATCTTTCATCTTCGGCCCCCTGGGAATGCTCCTTTTCTCTTGTCCCAGACCTTTTGCTTGATTCCCCACCCTTTGATGTCCAGATCCAGGCTTCCCATAATTTTCACTCTTCATTCACTTTCTGGCTCCTTTCCCTAGCCTCCAGTAGTAGATTCCTGGGTTTTCTTTTTTTAGAGGATAAGGAAGGTTTTTCAACAGAGCTTTCGTGACAGGGAGCTATTGGGGAAAGGTCTAGAGGATGTCAGTAACCCCTTAGCCACAAGGAGAGATATACTCCCAGGGCTTGTTAGCTTGGAATAATGCTGATAGAGGAGGAAGCTGTGACAAGAGAAAGAACCTGCTTGTCTTCTGACCTCTGCAGGCTTCAGCTTAAACCAGGCAGAGGTTGGGCTGGGGCAGGGCAATAGTGAGGACTAAGGGTTGGAGCCCTGAGCAACTTGTCGATAAGTGCTTCACTTTACCTCCTGTTGACAAATTTAGTTTGGAGTTTGCACAAGCACACTCCCTTCATTTAACATTTATAAAGAGAAATTCCTGCTGCTTCTCTTTTGAATAAAAGTCCTTGGTTCTGGTACCAGAAGGAAAAAGATCTTTTCCAAAGTCTAGACCTCAAACTTTTTTAAAATTTAATTTAATTTCATTTTATTATTTTTTTTTGAGACAGAGTCCTGCTCTGTCGCCCATGCTGGAGCGCATCGGCTCACTGCAAGCTCTGCCTCCCGGGTTCACGCCATTCTCCTGCCTCAGCCTCCCGAGTGGCTGGGACTACAGGCACCCGCCATCACGCCCGGCTAGTGTGTGTGTGTGTGTGTGTGTGTGTGTGTGTGTGTGTGTGTGTGTGTGTGTATTTTTAGTAGAGACGGGGTTTCACCGTGTTAGCCAGGATGGTCTCGATCTCCTGACCTCATGATCCACCCACCTCGGCCTCCCAAACCTCAGACATTTTAAACCTGCTCAGGTGTCTCCTTCCTTACCTATTCTCCCTTCACCCCTTTCCCATCCTCTTTTCTCTGCTCCCTGCCTTTTCACTCCTCGCATCTCCCTTAACTTGTGAAAACAAGAATGGGAAAAGGACACCTTAAGCCAACAGATTAGTAGGTGTTTGGTTGATATAAATACTGGGACTGAGACTATGAATATGGAGCTTGAGATTTTGGACTTTACTTCTAGTCCTCAGAATAAGAGTTACTGGGCAGGTTTTGTTTATTCCTTGATTAACTCACATGTCAGATACTTAGACTGACACAGAGCCTGGCAGGTAGTTCAGAAGACCCTAATCCTGCATCACCCAAGACCCATATGACAGTTCATAAGACCCTAATCCTGCCATAAGGTCACAATCTTATGGAGAAGATGAGCAGCAGTGAGCACACAACCCCCACTCCTTCCACATCCCCCATTCAATCTTTGGATTTTGAGGATAGAAAGAACTTTAGCTTATCTGGTCTTCTTTCATGTTGCTGTGTAATAAAGTAAGGCAGATCATGAGAGTACGTAGGCTCTGGAGTAAAGTAAAGCAGACCTGGGTTCAAATTCTAGCCTTGTTGCTTACTAGCTGTTTGACCTTGAATGGCACACTTAGCCTCACCTGTCTTCAGTTACCTTGGTTGTAAAATGGACATGTCATCACCTACTTCACAGGGTATCATAAGGATTAACAGTTTAACACCCAGCCTCATGCCTGAGGCATAGTAGCAGCCCATGTCTTTCTGTCACCCTGCATCAAGGCTTGGCTTAAATCTTTGCTTCTTCTGTGAAGCTTCTGAGACAACCCCAGGTCAGACTGATTTGTTTCTTCACTTCCACAGTATACAACATTCTTTGAACTGTTAGATCCTGCCTAATATTCTTAGTAATTTTTTTTTGTGGGATATCATAGGATTCAGGATTCATCCCATCCTGAATGCCAAGTGCCTAAGGATAAAGACTGTTCTCAATCATCTGTGCGTCCTCCATAACCCCTCACTCAGAGCTGTGTACATAGCAAAGCCAACCAGTACAGCTAGTATCAGGAAATATTTTTTGACTAATTAGATAGAAGGTTCGTGTATGTACTCTGTTTTTCAGCTTACAAGAAGAACTATAAAATACCTGGCTGGGACTCTCCCATCCTAACTCTGCTCTTTTCCTCACCTGTTATCACATTGATAAAAACATGTGATCATAAAATCCTTGTGTTGGCAGTATAGGAATTCCCATTTTGCAGATGAGGGATCTGAGATGAAGATTAGAACTCAGGTCTGTTGTTGGGAGATAGATCCAGACTAAGTAGGAGGAATAGAAACAGAAATCTTATAACTGGCTGGGCGCAGTGACTCACGCCTGTGATCCCAGCACTTTGGGAGGCCGAGGCAAGCAGATAATTTGAGGTCAGGAGTTTGAGACTAGCCTGGCCAACATGGTGAAACTCTGTCTCCACTAAAAACAAAAATTAGCCAGACGTGGTGGCATGTGCCTGTAATCCCAGCTACTTGAGTGGCTGATACAGGAGAATCGCTTGTACCCGGGAGGTGGAGGTTGCCGTGAGCTGAGATTGCACTACTGCACTCCAGCCTGGGCAACAGAGCAAGACCCTATCTTAAAAAATAAAAAAGAGGCTGGGTGCAGTGGCTCAAGCCTGTAATCCCAGCACTTTGGGAGGCCGAGACGGGCAGATCACGAGGTCAGGAGATCGAGACCATCTTGGCTAACACGGTGAAACCCTGTCTCTACTAAAAAATACAAAAAACTAACTGGGCGAGGTGGAAGGCTCCTGTAGTCCCAGCTACGCAGGAGGCTGAGGCAGGAGAATGGTGTAAACCTGGGAGGCGGAGCTTGCAGTGAGCCGAGATCGCGCCACTGCACTCCAGCCTGGGCGACAGAGCAAGACTCCGTCTCAAAAAATAAAAATAAAAATAAAAACGAAATCTTGTAACTAACTAGGTCTCCATTCTTTGGAAGAAGCAGGAATTTTTACAAGGAAGAAGGGGAACCCAGGGGTACTGTATTCCTGAGGCCTTAGCTAATGGTGAGACCAGAAGTGAATATACCCACAAGCCGGAGATGTTTCAAGAACATGGCAGAGAGAGTGGCGAGAAAAGGGTTCAGGATAACGTCATAGATTCACTAGGCCTTGAAAATTAAGAAGGGTTTGAATGTGTATAAATGAAGAAGGGCAATTCCAGTGAGATAACAGTATGGGCAAAAAATATGGGAGGTGGAAAGCCCACAGTAGAAGTAAGGCAGATGATGACCAGATACTGGCATACCTAAGAGCAAGGCTGAGGTGAGCCATGACTTTTTTTGAGCAGGGAAGTGGCATTAGGCCCATTAGTCTGGCAGTGTGGGTCTCATGGATTGGAGTAAGAGGGGTAAGGGAGACTAGTGAAACAGAGACCGGGGAAGAGACTCCTGTAGCAGTCTGCCTTTGTAATGTCAGTAAGTTTTGAGAAATATTCCAGTAGTGCAAGCAAGAGATAATGTGATCCTGAACCAAGAGGAAGTTGACAAAGTAGGGAATAAATAATACTTTGGGAGGCCAAGGCGGGTGGATCACCTGAGGTCGGGAGTTCGAGACCAGCCTGACTAACATGGAAACCCTACTAAAAATACAAAATTAGCCGGGCGTGGTGGCCGGCGCCTGTAATCTGAGCTACTCGGGAGGCTGAAGCAGGAGAATTGCTTGAACCTGGGGGGCCAGAGGTTGCAGTGAGCTGAGATCGTGCCATTACACTCCAGCCTGGGCGACAGAGTGAGACTATGGTGAAAAAAAAAAGAAAGAAAATAATGATTTGGATGAGCTCTTAGAGTGGAAAAAAGTAGAGCTCTCAGAGGGGAAAAAAAAAACCCCACAAGGATTTGGCCGTTGTAGGAATGGGGCAGAGAGAGAAAGAGGGGTTGAGACCATGAATATTTGGAGTCTGAGTACCTGGGAGAATGGTTATGCCATTCTCTGAATCATAGAGGCTGGGAAATAGAAGATGAATTGAGTTTGTTGACTTGTTGATTGGAGGTGTTGATAGTCCAGTCCCTTTAGCACCCGACTCCCTGGTGCCTCTGCCTTTGTCTTTTGATCCAGAGCTACAGAGATCCTTCAATTCCTTGTGCTTGCTGCTTTGTTCCAGACCTGGAGGCCCCCCGTACCCTCAATCCTTCTACTCATGACTTGGAGCAACTTTTACTCCCTCTGAAATAAAATAGTGCTTAGGCCAGTACCTACTCTGTTTCCAACTGTGCAGTAAATGCACAGTTGTTATTAAATGGCCGTTGTTATTATCATAGCTTTGAGATTACAGTAACTAGAGATTAGAGAAGCCTCTGGAACCACCTGGCTGAAGGACTCAGGAGTCATTCAACTTGTATTCAGTAAAAAGCCTGGACTGCAAGTATATGGAGAGGATGTCAGGCTTGGGTGTAGATGGGTGGGGGACTGTGAGCCATGTAAACTAGAACAAGAGAACATGTTTCCTGCCTTCTTCTGTTTTTGAGAATTGTTACATGTAATGTGAGGTTAAGAGGGCAAGCCCTGGAGTTGGACTCCTGGGTTCAAATCCCAGCTCCACCATCTTGTTACTGTGCAATGAGCAAATGTACTTAATTTCTTTGTGCCTCAGTTTCCCCATTAGTAAAATAACACACCAACCTTAAAAGATTGTGAAGATTAAATGCGTTAATACAAATAAAAGGTTTATATCAGTGCCTAGTATGTGCTAAGTATGTGCTACTATTCTTTTTTTTTTTTTTTTTTTTTTTTTGAGACGGAGTCTCGCTCTGTCGCCCAGGCTGGAGTGCAGTGGCCAGATCTCAGCTCACTGCAAGCTCCGCCTCCCGGGTTCCCGCCATTCTCCTGCCTCAGCCTCCCGAGTAGCTGGGACCACAGGCGCCGCCACCTCGCCCGGCTAATTTTTTGTGTTTTTAGTAGAGACGGGGTTTCACCGTGTTAGCCAGGATGGTCTCGATCTCCTGACCTTGTGATCCGCCCGTCTCGGCCTCCCAAAGTGCTGGGATTACAGGCTTGAGCCACCGCGCCCGGCCTTGTGCTACTATTCTTATTCTAGAGTCTGCTCTATTCCATTCCACATTCCTGGGAATGAATATATAGGGATTTCTCTTCACCATCCTCACCCAACAGAGGAGGGGTCTGAGCAAAGAAACCTGAAATAAATCTCAGAGTGCTTGAAAGTTTGTCTCAGCTAGAATCTAGGTTATCTAAGCCTGGAGGAGCCTGGGCCACAAGTGACAGTTAGAGTTGTCTGGAAGACCTGAGTTTGACTCCCAGTTTTACCACTTGACTTATTTTGATCTTGGGCAAGTAACCTAATCTCTGAGCCTTAGTTTTCTCATACGTAAAATACAGAACAAATTCCTTCTTGTGTTTCTAGTATACCTCATTTTCCTTGTGACTCCATTCTAGCTATATTATTAGTCTCCTTGTTCCTTAAACATACCAAGGCCACAGGACCTTTGTACTTGCTATTCTCTCCCTGGAACACTTTTCCCTCAGATCTTTGCATGTCTTATCCCCTCACTTCATTCAAATCTCTCTGGATGTCACCCCTCATAGAGGCCCCTCCCTGACCATTTTATCTAAAATAGACTTCACCCTTACCTTTTGTCATTCTTTAGTCCCTTACCTTGCTTTCCTTTCCTTTTTTTTTTTTTTTTTGAGATGGAGTCTTGCTCTTGTTGCCCAGGCTGGAGTGCAGTGGCGTGATCTCGGCTCACTGGAACCTCCCCCTCCCAGGTTCAAGTGATTCTCCTGCCTGAGCCTCCCAAGTAGCTGGGATTACAGGCGCCCACCACCATGCCTGGCTAATTTTTTTTTTTCGTATTTTTAGTAAAGGCAGGGCTTCACCATGTTGGCCAGGCTGGTCTTGAACTTTTGACTTCAGGTGATCCGCCCCCCTCGGCCTCCCAAAGTGCTGAGACTACAGGCATGAGCCACCACGCCAGGCCTGCTCTATTTTTCTTTATGGCACTTAGCACTACTTGAAATTATATGCTGTAAATAATTGACCTGTCTTTTGCTAGGATGCAAAATGTGTAAGGTTAGAAATTTTGGGCCAGACGCGGTGGCTCACTCCTGTAATCCCAACACTCTGGGGGGCCAAGGCAGACGGATCATTTGAGGTCAGGAGTTTGAGACCAGCCTGACCAACACGGTGAAATCCTGTCTCTACTAAAATAAAAAAATTTAAAAATTGCCGGGCGCGGTGGCTCAAGCCTGTAATCCCAGCACTTTGGGAGGCCGAGACGGGCGGATCACGAGGTCAGGAGATCGAGACCATCCTGGCTAACACGGTGAAACCCCGTCTCTACTAAAAAATACAAAAAACTAGCCGGGCGCGGTGGTGGGCGTCTGTAGTCCCAGCTACTCGGGAGGCTGAGGCAGGAGAATGGCGTGAACCCGGGAGGCGGAGCTTGCAGTGAGCTGAGATGGGGCCACTGCACTCCAGCCTGGGCGGCAGAGCGAGACTCCGTCTCAAAAAAAAAAAAAAGAAAAAGAAATTTTGAATGCCTGCTGCCTGTTCTGAGCAGCACCCCTAATGGACTTTTCTCTCTATTATAGGTGAGCCCTATTCCCGGAGGCAAGTGGTGCTGACCCTGTAACCCAAAGGAGGAAACGGCTGGCTAAGCTCAGCATTGTTACTGGTGAGTGAGGGTGCCTGGGAAAGCTCTGGGCAAGCTTAGGCCAACATGGAGGGTAACTAGTTTGGGAATTGTTTTTACCTTCAGTACAGATAACTCACAAGTGATTATCTTCCTACTCCATGTCTAAGAGATCGGATGTTGCACAGGTAACCTTCTGAACTGGGAGGAGGGTTGAGACTGCTCTCCTAGAGCTGCCACAAGAATGTCTGGGATCATTTACCATGAGTAAGGCAGAGCAGGTCTGCTTCCTTCTTGCTTCTGCTAGCTGCTTTCTGCTGGGATGTGGCGGGTGGGGAGCTATCCTGGGACCTGGTGGCTGTACCTGTCCTCTCACAAGCTCTTTAACATGACCTCACAGCCCTTAGAGATTTTTTGGGGGGAGGGGTAGAGGGGGGACAGAGTTTCACTCTTGTTGCCCAGGCTGGAGTGCAATGGTGCTATCTTGGCTCACTGCAACCTCTGCCTCCGGGTTCAAGCAATTCTCCTGCCTCAGCCTCCTGAATAACTAGGATTACAGGCATGCACCACCATGCCCGGCTAATTTCATATTTTTTAGTAGAGACGGGGTTTCTCCACGTTGGTCAGACTAGTCTCGAACTCCCGACCTCAGGTGATCCGCCTGCCTCAGCCTCCCAAAGTGGTGGGATTACAGGTGTGAGCCACCGCGCCTGGCCCCTTAGAGACTTTCTTAGATTTAGTTTTTACTGTGATCTGCCAAGCTCATAGGTCAGCACCAGAAAATCCTGTAGTTTCTTCAGTTCTGCAAAATGTTGTATGAATAATGGTGAGAGTGGAGTGATTAGGGCTTTATAAATGGGATGTCAGGGGAACCTGCAGATGGTGAGAAGGAAGGAAAATCCACACATTAAGAACTTACTGTGTTACTGATGTCAATCTAGACAAAATACCTTTTTGTTTGTGTGGGGTTTTATTTTTGTTTTTGGGAGACAGGTGTCACTGTGTTGCCTAGGCTGGTCTCAAACTCCTAGGCTCAAGTGATCCTCCTGCCTCAGCCTCCTGAGTAGCTGGGATTATAGGCATGTACCACCACAGCCTGCTCTGAAACCTCATTTTATAGATGAGGAAATTGAGGCTCAGGAACTGAAATAATTTGCCCTGGGTTCACACCTGGGAATCCATAAAGCTGATGTTAGAACCCAGGTCAGTCTGACCATAAATGCCATTGTTCTTCCTGACCTGACAGGCTTTCGTTGGGCCGCTAATTTCCCTCTTTAATTCTGAATTTTCTTACAAAGTTCAAGAAGGCAGACTTAGGGATTCAGAAAGGAGATTCAGTTGAGGGGCTGAACAGGGCAGGTAGGAGTTGGGGGTCCCTCTGAGCAGTGGTATTTCTAGTGAGGGGAGCTACTAGACTGAAAGATAGGAAGAACCTTCAAGCAGGCAGAGGCCCAGGCTAAAGTGACCAGAACAAGAAGAATGTATCTGTAACACATGGTATCTCATAAACACTTGGGCCAGTACAGGATAAGGACCTGAGTACTGGCTTGAAGTTGAGAAACCTGGGTTTTTATCTTCTTTCAACATGTGCCCTTGGACAGTCTTCATTCCCCTATATGTAAAGTCGGAGTGCCTCCTTGTCCCCTCATGTCTTTCGTGTGTGCACCAACCATGCAGGTATGTTACAGAGAATCAAATGAGAAATGCAAGTTGGAAAGCTTTGTGAATTGTAAAGCAGCATGAATGAAACAAGAAAGTGAGAGGAAAGCATTTTAAGTGTCTGTCTTAGCTCGTTTTATGTTGTTATAAAGGAGTACCTGAGGCCGAGTAATTTATAAAGAAGAAAGATTTATTTGTCTCACAATTTGGATGTCTGGAAAAGTTCAAGATTGGGTGTCTGCACTCAATGAGGGCCTTAGGCTGCTTCTACTGTGGTGGAAAGGGAACTGCTGTGGCTAGAAATCAGATGGTAAGAGAGGGAGATGGGAGATGCTAGGCTCTTCTTAACAACCATCTCTTACAGGAACGAAAAGAGTGAGAATTCACTCGCTTCCCCTACCCTCCTTCCAGGTAGGGGATTAATCCGTTCATGAGGGATCTGCCCCCAATGATCCAAACCCCTCCCATTAGGTCCCACCTTAAACATTGGGGATCAGATTTCAGCAAGAGGTTTGGAGGAGTCCAGCATCCAAAATATAATAGTATCTATGGCATCTCAGTCCCTGACCTGTTTGCCACCCCATTCCCCAAAAGTAAACGGGAGGATTTTCCTTTGGAAATTTTTCACTGTAAATCTTCTCTTATGCCCTTCTCCTCCTCTCCTTTCTTTTGTAGGCCCTACCCGTAGCTTAGTTTTTCCTTAAGGAAGAGGATTCCAGGGCACAGATGACAAAGCCAGGTAGCACAGGCAGCCACGATTTGCAGTGTGTGGGCTGCAGAGTGCAGGTTTAAGTGCACTCATGAACCCTGGCATAGGATACTACAGCAGTTCCCAAGAGCCCATCCCAACAGGAGTCGGCACTCCACTGAGGTGTTGCCTCGTTCCCTGCTGTCATCTCTTGAAGAAGGCTATTACTCCTTTGACCCTAGGTTCCCTGCCTGCCCCTGCTTACTGCTAGTGAAAAAGGCTCTTGTGCTGTAGCCTCACATTTTATGGAGGCCATGGTCATTCCAGTTTTTCTACCATCTTGTTCTCCCCATTTACCAACGATGGAGACCATTCTCTTCATACTGGGTTTTAACAATGGATATTCTGTTCTTCTATCTGCCTGAGAGTGCACAGAGGGTTTTGACCCCTACCTTCCCTCGTACTCTGAATATCCAGGCTCTTGCTGCCACTTCTTTTTGCCTTGTTAATGTAAAGTTCTACAGCTTCTGGCCTTTCCCTGGCCTGGGTGCCAAGCTTGGATCTTATATGCTTCCTGTAACAACTGCTCTGTGAAGAAGCTCCACTATTAACTTCTAAAATATGAACGATTCCATGTAAATCAATGTATAATATATACATTTATATATGATAAGCTACCCATATAATAGCTTATTTATCTAACAGCCTCATTTTTCCAGAGTCCAACTGAAAAACAAGAGGGAAGTAAAGCATTGTCATCCTTAAGTATTTGCACAGTGCTAATTTATTCTTATTTTTTATTTTTATTTTTTTTGAGACAGAGTCTCACTCTGTCGCCCAGGCTGGAGTGCAATGGCACGATCTCCACTCACTGCAAGCTCCACCTCCTGCGTTCACACCTTTCTCCCGCCTCAGCCTCCTGTGTAGCTGGGACTACAGGCGCCCGCCACCATGCCCAGCTAATTTTTGTATTTTTAGTAGAGACGGGGTTTCACTGTGTTAGCCAGGGTGGTCTCAATCTCCTGACCTCGTGATTCACCCGTCTCGGCCTCCCAAAGTGCTGGGATTACAAGTGTGAGCCACCGCGCCTGGCCATTTATTCTTATTTTTACGTGTTGTTGTAACAAGTTTAGCATTTGGTTTCTAAAACCCCATAAGATTAAAAGCAGCATATCAAAAAAGGGAGAAGAGCTGCTATATTAATCCCATCTAGGGGTGAGAGCTGAAAGCTGACTGAAAGGGGAGGAGTGAAAGAAGAGTAAGTTAAAACAACAGTCTGGAGGCCACTTAATTTAGGAGCAGCACCTCCATAACTGTGTCCCTCAGTAAGATGAGGGTGGGGCTGGGTAATTCTGTGGTGGTTTTGGGTTCCTCTTGAAAGCCAAAGTTTTCAGAAAATGTTAAGTATTTATAGTGTCTACTATATATTATCCAACACTATACTGAATGCTTTACATAAATATATTTCATTTTCATAGCAACTTGGGAGGTAGGTGGTGATATTCTTATTTAATAAATTACTTGAGAGTTAGAGAGGGACGTGTAAGCAGTGATCAGAAGAGCTAAGCTTAGAACCCAGAAGAATCTGGCTCCAGAAAACCAAGTTTTTTTCTATTATATCCTACATTGGCTCTTTCCCCACTACCTGAAACCCTGGTCCTTCTCAGGCTCTTAAGCTAGTAGTCCCCCGCTACTCCTTTTTATTCATTCTCCTATAGACATTTTTCGTTTTGAAGATACACATTTATTCATTCATTCAGTGAGTATTGGATTGTCTGTCATATACCAGTCACAGTTTCAAGTGTTTGAGGTGTAGCAGTGAATAGAATAGTTTTTTCTCTGTAGTTTATGTTCTAGTAGAGGAAAGCAGATAAACAAATAAATCTGAAGAAAAATAAAGCAGGGTAAGGGAATAGGGAGACACTGGATTATTAAGGAAGGCCTCTCAGAAAGTGAAATTTGTGCCGAAATATGTAAGAATTAGAGTAGTGAGCTATATGTATCTTTGGGGGAATAACATTCTAGGCATAGAGTTCAGCAAGTTCAGAGGTCCTGAAATAAGAGCGTGCTTCTTGTGTCTGAGGAACGAAAGGAGGCCATGTGGCTACAGATGTGGTAAGAGCAGGCAGCCTTCCTTACCTTGTTCCCAATTTTAGGAGGAAAGTATTCCATCTTTCACCATTGTGTGGTGTTCAGGCTAAGGAAGTTCCCTTTTATTCCTAGTTTATTAAGAGGTTTCATTATGGATGGGTGTTAGATTTTGTTGATTTTATGGTCTTTGTTCTTTATTCTACATTGACATTACATTAATTAATTTTCAGATATTAAATCAACTTCACATTCCTAGAGTAAATCCCACATGGTTGTAGTGTATAATCCTTTTTATATGGAGTTAGATTTGATTTGCTGGGGAATACTGTTCTGTAGTTTTCTTAGGTCTTTATCTGCTTTTGGCATTAGGGTGACCTCATGGAATGAATTGATATGTTCCCTGCTCCTCTGTTTTCTGAAAGAGTTTGTAAAGGATTGGTATTATTTCTTCTTTAATTGTTTGATAGAATTCATCAGTGAAGCCACATGGGCCTGGGCTTGTCTTTGTTGGAAGAGTTTAAAATTACTAATTCAAATGTCTTACTTGTTAAATCTACTTAGATTTTCTATTTGTTTTTGAGTCACTTTTGATAATTTGTGTATTTTAGGAATGTTTCCATTTCACCCAAGTTGTCTAATTTGTTGGTAATTTGTGTCTTTTTTTTTTTTTCTTGGTCAGTCTAGATACAGGTTTGTTCATTTTGCTTGTGTTTTCAAAGAACCAACTTTTAGTTTCATTGTTTTCTTTTCCATTGATTTTTTACTTGTGTTTTTATTATTTTCTAATTTCTGCTGCTTTGGGTCTAGTTTGCTCTTTTCTAGTTTCTTCTTTTTTTTTTTTTTTTTTTTTTTTTTGAGACGGAGTCTCGCTCTGTCGCCCAGGCTGGGGTGCAGTGGCCCCATCTCAGCTCACTGCAAGCTCCGCCTCCCGGGTTTACGCCATTCTCCTGCCTCAGCTTCCCGAGTAGCTGGGACTACAGGCGCCCGCCACATCGCCCGGCTAGTTTTTTTGTATTTTTTTTTAGTAGAGATGGGGTTTCACCGTGTTAGCCAGGATGGTCTCGATCTCCTGACCTCGTGATCCGCCCGTCCCGGCCTCCCAAAGTGCTGGGATTACAGGCTTGAGCCACCGCGCCCGGCTGCTTTTCTATTTTCTTAAGGATTAGTTTATTAAATTTTGAGGCACAATACACCCCTAACCAAACAATTCTTCAGGCTTGACTATACCAGTGGACTGTCAGTTTGCTCCTTCTGATACAGTAGCCTCTGGAGAAGTATCAAACTTCAGAGGGGGCCTGATTCAGAAACAATAGGGAAGACAAGTGGCCTACAGTGTATATGTGTTACCAGTAGAGAGAGTGCTAGGGCTAGACCCATAGCGCCTGGCAGCCTGGACCCTACCTCCCCAAAATCAGCACTGGGCGGGCAGTGAGGCAGGCTGAGCTTCAAGTAAGACATATGGGGGTGGTGTAGCAGGAAGTGAGGTGACACTTGGCAAGCCAGGGCCTCCCAGGCTTCTGAGGAAGGTTCCCTGATAAAGAGCTAGAAGAGACAGCTGCCTACCTCATGGACTTCAGAGGCTTCACAGTGGCTTTTGGGGGACCTTTCTGAACACCTGTTTTGCCTGTTACAACTGAAATTCTAAGCAGAGATTTGATTCCATTAAATAAGGGTTACAGTGCAGATGCCATAGGTAACATTGAGGTGGGAGGGGCTCTGAGCAATGCCTGGGCTTGCTGGGGACTTACTCGTGACCTTTAGTTTCCTCATCTATAAACAAGGAATAATAGTTTCTACCCAGCCTACTGTGTAAAGCACATTTCAGGTAAGTGCTATATAAGACCATTGGATAGTGTACAAATGTACAAGACTATTAATGTTAGTAATTACAGTGTTAGGGACCTGGGATAGAGTCTGAGAAGGTCTAGGAGCAGTAGCAGTGCATCATTGTCCTTCAAGGTATGGGGATGAATGTTTGACCAAGGTGGACCTGGTGGCTTAGAAAGGGCAAGAGACTCATTGTCTGCCAGTGTAATCATCAGATGGCTCCTAGAGAATTCTGTGTAGGAGCGGGGATCTGATGGGGGGAGGCTGCCAGAGCAGCTCATGTAAGAAACAGCTGTTCCTATTCACTCTCCACCCGAGGATTTTGGCCATATTTTATTACTTTGGTTCCAGAAACAGCTGGCTTGCTTGAGGATTGCTGTCATAGCAAAGCAATAACCTACAGCTTGCTTGGGGAAAAGGAATCGCATGCAAAGGGCTCTGAGCGCTATGAGGTCCTGGGTTCCCCTGTTCCCTTCCCCAGTTTTCATTAAAACTAAAGAAGATCCTTTTGTCCCTTTGGAGCAGCAGGCCAGAGCAGAACAGCCAAACAGGAGAGGGACCTGTAGGTTAGATTAACTGGAGGGCAGTTCTAGGGATTTTGGCTGTGGCAGTGAGACAGGGTCCTGAGCCTAAGAACATTGCCAAGAGAACAAAATCTAAGCTGGATAACAAAGCTCAAGAAACCATGGTCTGTGAGCAATGGTGGTTCTAGAACTTTGAGATGAGTAAGAAGTGAATAAAGGGGACTTATCGAATGGGACAGATTGGGGGGTGCTCAAAACTTACTTTACCCCATTAACACAAAGCAGAAATTGCTTCTTTGGAATTATCTGTCATTGTATTATTTGAGTCTCCACTATCCATCCTTCCCCTCATTGCCACCTCCCATATCCCCAATTAACATAATCTGTCAAGAGTCAACAATTCTGAGTACATAGGGCAAGAGGTAAAAGATAAAAGATATCTGTGACATAATTCGTCTTTAGGAAGATTAAGTAACTGCATCTTTCCCACTATTGTGTGTATTCTTAATACCAAGATTTGGGTCCTTGATCTGACATTTGTTTTCTGTGTGACTAACTTGTCTAAGCTGTAGTTTCCTCATATAAAGTAATGCCTACTTTATATAGCGATCGTGTTGCTAGTAGGAGATGATGAAGAAAATACCTGGCTTGGCTTGGTGGTCAATCACTAGTGATTGGAATAAATTCTGATACCATGTGTTGAGCATCAGATTGAAGTAGGAGAGTGTGGCGACCCAGGCTCTTAACCCCGTTCTACTGACTCAAACCTGGGAAAGCATTTTATACCTGGGCCTCTTTTTCCTCAGTTCTGCAAACAGGGAATGAGGTGGAAAGTTGGTCCATAATTGCTGATGTTTCTTCCTGTTCTGTGTCTCCAAAGGCACATTGGTCTGTGGTCCAAAAAGATTAAAGAGTCAACAGGGACCCAAGAGAAGTCTCAGCTTCGGTCCTGCTTAAGCCTGCAGCAGGACCAGTTAAAAACAAAGAGCCACTATCTATAGTAAGGTGTTAGAAGTGGCTGGGAGTCTGCTGCAGGGCAGTGACCTGCCTGTCACCCAGCATTTGGAAAATAAATGTCAAAAAGAAAATCATAATGGCCTAGAAGGTTGGAAACTGAGTAGCTAGCAAGTGTGAGAGAGGGGCCATGAGGCATAGGACCCAGATTGTGCTCTATCACCCACTCACTGGGTTTTCCCAGTCACGCTGTTTCTCCTTGCATCCTCCATATCCCCATCTGTAAAAATGAGTTAGGCATTGTATTCTCCAAGGGCCTTTTCAGGACTAACTTTCTGAAATTTCATTGGCCCCTTTTTTCTGGCTCTTGTGTTTGTACTCTAGTTTTTGCCTTTAGTACTGAGGATTTCATTTATGAGAAGGCTTTTTAACCAGACAGGGTTTGTCTAGCCCTAGGGTATTCAGAATGCTCTTGAAACTATAATTTCAGGCCATTCAGTTTTCATCTAGAGATGCCTTGGTTCACCTGATCCTACTCCCTCGTTTAACACTGAGAGATAATGCAACAGAGAAGAAAGACTACAGGCTTAACAGCTGACCCTGAATTCAAATTCCTGCCAGTATTAGCTTAATCTTTCTGAACCATATCATCATCATTTAAAAGTGCAATAATGGGCTGGGCATGGTGGCTCACGCCTGTAATCCAGCACTTTGGGAGGCCAAGGAGGAAGGATCATGAGGTCAAGAGGTCGAGACCATCCTGGTCTACATGGTGAAACCCCGTCTCTACTAAAAATACAAAAATTAGCTGGGCGCAGTGGCATGTGCCAGTAATCCCAGCTACTTGGGAGGCTGGGGCAGGAGAATCGCTTGAACCCAGGAGGTGGAGGTTGCAGTGAGGAGAGATCTTGCCACTGCACTGCAGCCTGGGCAACAGAGTGAGACTCCCATCTTGGGGGAGAAAAAAAAAAAAAAAAGTGCAATGGTGATAACAGATTCAGCACACAGAATTATTTTAGAAGAGGAAAGAAAAAACTGAGGCCCAAGAGGTGAAGTCAGGTTCAGGTTCTCACCCAAATCCAAATCTCTTGTGTCTCGTTCCAGAGTTTTTTTCCCCTCTAGAGCCAAGGTCAGTTGTGCCCATATGGATATGGTAGCAAAGATTGGAACTGAAAGCATGTCAGCTTTTTTAACATCTCTGCCAACAGCCCTCTCAATTCCCCTGTGGCGTGTGTCAATAACACAGCCCGTACTTGTTTTAGAAACAAGCGCTCCATAAGCACTCCTGTTTGATTTGCTTTGGCTGGTACAGGATCCAGATGCTCTTAGAATAGCACAACACTCTCCAAATCAGCCCATTCCCATTCTGAGCCACTCACAGCTCTGATCTGCTGCTGGCTGGGGTTCATCTCCGAGTCTTCCCCACCTATCATGTGAATCACATTCAAACTTTCGCTAGTTTGCCCTTTCTCTCTTGAGTAACATTTATTGTGTGCATACTGTGTGCCAGGTATTGTGACAGGTACTTTAAATAGATTATCTCCCTTAATAACTCATTAAGCTATTAATAGCTCCAGAGGGGAAAGCTGAGGCTCAGTGAAGTGAATGAATTTACTGAAGCCATATCTAGTCTCTAAAAGAGCTAGAGTTTGAACTGAGTCCTGACCCTATCGACTAAGCCGTAAGGTAAGCTCTTTCCTGAGTATCACACTGCCTCCCTGGCCTCCCTTCCAGGAGTGTAGTGCGTCTGGGAGTACCCAAGAAGAGGCGTTTGGTGCCCTGAGTGTAATAAGAATGTCTTCCATGCCTTCAGTGTATTTTCCTGAGAGTTTCTGCACTCTGTGCCTCAAACCAACTTCTCCAGAACCCAGGTATAGAGCCCAAAGATCCAAGCACTAAGTGAGAGAGGCCATGTTTCCATCGTGATCATGGAACTGAGTCCCTAGTGAAAAGTATATTTGTCCTTTTTAAAGTTGAATGGAGAGAGTATTTCAAGCAATAACCTCTACTTGTATGCCCAACTCTGAAGTACAGGGAAGGAAAGGGAGAGGGTCTGTACTCCTCGACTGTGATAAGTCTCCTCCAGGGACCTGGCAGGAGCGGAGACATGCACACACAAAAGATGTTAGGACTAAGATTGTTCTGATAGGTTCTCAAATCTGTACTCAGCAGTTTGCAAAGCGATTTACCTTCAAGAAACCGTACTGTGAAGAAACTGAAGGAATCTGCCTTTATGTGACAGAGCCAGGGGCTAGAGTCCAAATCTTTAGTCTTGATAATGCCAGTGAGGCTAAGTCTTCCCTGAGAGGGTTTTCTCCCTGGCGTTGGACCTACCCAGTCTCCAGTTGCAAAAGGAGCAGGCCCTTAGTTTCTGTCTTTTTCTGAGCCTTCCTCTGCCCTCTTGTCCCCCTCCTCACTCATTCATACTCAATTGCTAGGGACTTACTTTGAACCCTTATAGGGTGTTATTTTTAGGCACAGGGTGATAGGAGATATTTTTTGTCTCTGTATTTTCCCCAGGATCAGTTGCCATAAAATCATGGAATTTTAGGATATCAGAGTGGGAAGGGACCTTAATTGACAGTCATCAAGTTTACATAGTAGCCCTTTTTTAAAACATATAACTCCAAAACAGAGCTTCTGGCTGGGTGCGGTGGCTCATGCCTGTAATGCCAACACTTTAGGAGGCCGAGGCGGGTGGATCATCTGAGGTAGGAGTTCGAGACCAGCCTGGTCAACATGGCAAAACCCTGTCTCTACTAAAATACAAAAATTAGCTAGGCATGGTGGCGCAAGTCTGTAATCCCAGCTATTTGGGAGGCTGAGGTGGGAGGATCGCTTGAGCCGGAGTGGGTGGAGATTGCAGTGAGGCGAGATCAAGACACTGCAGTCTAGCCTGGGCAACACAGCAAGACACCGTCTTTAAAAAAAAAAAAAACCACCACCAAACACAGCTGCTTTGGCTGAAGCAGCAGCAAGAGGCCTAGTAGCTCAGCCTCCCCACTACCCTTACCAAACAAAGACAACCCCCCGAGGCAGCTGCCTTAAACTTCAGGGTTCCCAGGATCACAGTTTGTAAAACAACACTGACCTGAACCAACTTTCCCATTTTATCATTGTTAAATTGAAGCCCAGCAAAGGAGAATAATGTGCCGGGGTCACAGAGTGAATTAGTGGCAGGTGCCCTGACTCTCTGCCTTGTGTCCTTTTTACTATCCTATGTCATTATGTCATTTCGTTAAGTGACCACTTCTAACACTTGACTAGCATCCTGTGCCTGGGTGTCAGGCTTCTCTTGCCTCATGACGTCTGGTTCTTGTGAGGTAGGCAGGCTTGTGAATGTGTGTGCCTCGGTCAGGGCATAATTTTCATACATAGAGCGAGCGTGTGTCAAGTTTTGTTTAATTGTTTAATGTGGAAACCAGCAGAAGTAGAATAGCTGTGAAACTGTATTTAGGTTGTTAATGAAAGAAGGACTGCTGAAATAAGATTGTTTTGGTTAGTGCCCTGATGAAAATATAACCTTTGAAGTTATTTTGTCTGCATATAAAAGGTATACCTTCTTAGTTTTTTACACATTAACCTCTAACTGCAGAGTTTTAAAACATTTGGACCCTAATCATTTGTGAAGAATAACAAAATTCCGTTTCCCAAGAGTGTCAGATGACTCCGTTCATAATAAACAATGTGTCTAACATGACTTTAAGTGGTCACACAATCATCTTTTTGCCTTACTTCCGAATTTTGGATAATTTTCCTTAACATACAACCACTGAAAATGATCAGAACCTCTTGTGTTAAAGCCAGCTAGAGCCATCCCAACCCAGGAAGGCAGCTTTCTGCTCAGGGAACAGACCTGACCTCTTTACTAAAGTTTCTGCAGTCAGCAGCCATCAGCAAGATCTTGAGTTCGCTCTCCTTGCAGCCCTGCTCAGTGGCCTGGAATTTGGCCTTTGCTAACCCTAGACTTGCTTCTTTTTCTTCCCCTGTTCAAGGAGGCTCTTTTCTTGCTTGTGGTCTCACCCTCAGGACCATCTTGGATGCAAAGAGGTTACAGATTTCCATTTGGAAGAAGTTTCTTTTATGTGCAGAGCCAGTTCTACTCAGAATAAGCAGCTGCTTTCATTATGTGGTTTTGTCTCTGAACATGTTTTGTCCATCTTTCCGTGCCCACTGCTACCACCCAAGGCCAGATCTTAATAATCTGTCTCTGGCAGCGTTTTAATTATCAACTCACTTGCCGCTCCATGTCTAGTCTTTACCCTGAAATACAACCTTTTCTCTCTCCATAGCTTTTAAGACACAGATCTTATTCCTATGACTTCCTTGCTCATGAAACCTCTAAAATCTAATCTTAGTAGCATGAAATTTGAGGTTCTGCAAAGACTCTTTCTCCCTGTTCTTTCCAGTCCTTTCTCCAACCCTCTTCTCATACCCTGTTCCATAGGGGTTCATACTAGTGGGTAGGAATATTAGAGAAACCATCTTTGGGACAATATGAAGGTTAGGAAGCATTCTTTGTTGTGGGGCCATGTTAAGATTTAATTTGGTAAACCTTTGTGCTGGGCACAGAAATAAGTCTTAGGAATAAGGAGTAACCAAACACATGGTTAAGGATTTTGGAGCCTGTAGTTGATGAAGGACAGGAAGGTAAAGTAAGTAGGCTAGAGCGATAATCACTCTGAATGGAAACATGGAGAGTGCTTTAGGAGCTTGGAGGGGACCACTACCTGAGAGATGAAGGAATACCTCCCAGAAGAGGTAATATTTGAGTTGGACTTCAAAGATGAGGCATTTGGTAATTGTAAAGGGGAGACTGTAACTTCTAAGCAGAGAGACCAGTGAGGACAGAGGCACAGAAGCTTATGTGTGTGTTTCAGAGAAGGGAAAACAGTCCATTGTAGCCAGAGTATAAGAGTTCAGGAATGGGACTGTGGTTAGGGTTAAAGTTACCAAAGTAAGTTGGGGTCAAACTCTGAAGGACCTAATATTGGAGGCTATTGTGTATGTACTGTGTTTCACACATAGCATACAGTAATACTTCATTAATTAGGTGATATATATTTGTCTATTTGTGCGAGTATGTAGCTCTGTGTTAGTATGTGCATTACCTTTTTGTTTGTTTGTTTTTGAGATGGGGTTTTGCTCTTGTTGCCCAGACTGGAGTGGCAATGGTGTGATTTCGACTCACTGCAACCTCCTGCGTTGAAGTGATTCTTCTGTCTCAGCTTCCCTAGTAGCTGGGATTACAGGCATGCGCCACCACACCTGGCTGATTTCGTATTTTTAGTAGAGACGGGGTTTTCCCATGTTGGTCAGGCTGGTCTCGAACTCCCAACCTCAGGTCATCTGCTAACCTCAGGTGATCACCCACCTCGGCCTCCCAAAGTGCTGGGATTACAGGCGTGAGCAACCACGCCTGGCATGTGTATGAACATTTGAAGAACCATTGGGGCCAAGCAAATATCAAAAATTGAAGCCAGAAAGACAGATTGGACCTAAGCTTACCTAGGCTTGGAACTCCTGAGATGTTCCCCAGTCCTACAAGCCGATATGTTAGTCACAGAAAGCCAGCATTGGAAGGGACCTTAGGGACAGTGTTTATACTTACGTACATTCAGTTATCCATTCAGCAGATGGCTGATACTGCCCATAGAACTGGGATATAGTAGTGAACAAAACAAGGACTGCCTTCATGGAACTTGTTATTTATTTATTGAGACAGGGTTTCACTCTGTCACCCAGGCTGGAGTGTGGTGGCGTGATCATGGCTCACTGCAGCCTTGACCTTCTGAGCTTAAGCAATCCTCCTACCTCAGCCTCCTGAATAGCTGGGACTACAGGCATGCACCACTACACCTAGCTAATTTAAAAATTTTTTTGTATAGAACCAGGGTCTCCCTTTGTTGCCTAGGATGGTCTCAATGTCTTGGGTTTAAGCGATCCTCCTGCCTCGGAGGCCTCCCAAAGTGTTGGGATTACAGGTGTGAGCCACTGTGCCCAGCATAGAACTTGTTTTAATGAGGGAGACAATAAAAAAATTAGTAAATCAATTATGTAATTCCATATGCATTATGAAGAAAGATAAGCAGGAGTAAAGTGTTAAAAAGTGGCCAGAGTAGACCTCTCTAAGGAGGAAGATCATTACCAGCTTAGAGAAGAGCAGGTGAAAAGGCCCTGATGCAAGAACATGTTTGTAAAATAATTAGAAGGCAGCCAGTGTGGCTGGAGCAGCAGCAGTAAAGAGGAAAGAGGCAGGAGATAAGGCTGGAGAGTGGGCAGCTGAGGCCAGAACATAGGGCCCCGAGGTCCACTGGGCTGATGAGGAAATGAGGTTGGCATGTAGCCAGGATCACACATCAAGTTAAGAGCCAGGCCAGGATTGGTATGGTTCTGGTTCAGCCTCCCTGCCTTTGCTCCCTGCCATCTTCTGTCTTTTGGCCAAGATTAACTTGAATCTCATTTAATACCTTCATTTTCATCTCCCTCATGCAGCTCTCTGTCATTTCTCAGACCTACATTTGCTTACATGACTTGGTAATAGAGTGATTTCTGGAAGGTCATGGCTAGAGTGGTCCTTGGACATCTTTTAGTTCAATCCCTGGTATTAGAAATCCAGAGAGGGAAATTGGCCTGCCCAAGGCTACTTACCTAGTTAGGAGTAGAACTTGATTTCCTTTCCCCAGTTCTCTTGCTGTCTGGTGTCTGGCTCTTCATTTTCTGTGTGCTGTTCCCTTTTTCTTACAGTTTCCAGCAGAAGGGAATCAAGTTGTGACCCACGTAATTGACACAAGCAGCTAGTAGCATTCCAGGACCCTCTGCCACCTGCTCTCACTTTAGCTTTTTATTTGGTCTTTGTCATGTGAATTTACTGTTTGATTCAGGCCAGTGTCTTTGAACTACTACCCTCTGCAAAGACATGTTGCTAACTCTGCATCCTTGCTCATGCTATTATTCCCACACCTGAACTGGCAGCCTACTCTTAACCACTGGTCTGTATCCAGGAGGCTTGTCTTTGAAGCCCAGCCCCAGTCTTATCTCCAAAGAAGCAATGTGGAAAGAGGATAAAGTTTGGAGTGGGATATAGTTGGATTTGAATCCCAGCTTTGGCACATGCTGGGACCAAAGAAATCTTAGACAACTTGACTTCTGAGAGTGGTTTTCCTGTTTGTAAATGAGGCTACTAATAATTATTTAAGGTATTGTATGTGTACATACTTTAAGCACTGGGTAAAGAGAACCTCTTACTCACTCCTCCTCAAAGGTGCCTTCTGAATGCCCTTTCCCTTTTTCCTAATACCTAATAGGTAACATTTCTTGGGAGAGATTCTGTGTGACCGGCACTTTGCTAAGTGTCCAGTACTTTTAAAAGGCACTTAACTCTGCATGTGATTCCATAGTTGTCGCCAAATAAAAAGTTAATTTTTAAAAAGCACTGATCTCATTTTTTATATATTGGTGTTACTCTTGTTGTATGTAGATAGAGGCCAGGTTAGAATTCAGTATATACCTGTGTTCCAGTTGTTGCTCTATGATTTTCTAACTGTGTAAACTTGGACAAGCTACTTGACCTCCACTCTTTTTTTCTTTTCTTTTCTTTTTTTTTTTTTTTTTTTTTTTTGAGGTGGAGTTTCACTCTTGTTGCCCAGGCTGGAGTGCAGTGGTGCGATCTTGGCTTGCTGCAGCCTCTGCCTCTTGGGTTGAGGCGATTCTCCTACCTCAGCCTCCCGAGTAGCTGGGATTATAGACATGCGCCACCATGCCTAATACTGTATTTTTAGTAGCGATGGGGTTTCTCCATGTTGGTCAGGCTGATCTCGAACTCCGGACCTCAGGTGATCCTCCCGCCTCGGTCTCCCAAAGTGCTGGGATTACAGGCATGAGCCACCGCGCCTGGTCTTGACCTCTACTCTTAATGTGTTTTTTCCGCTAGAGCCCTAAAATTCAACACTAGTTACAATTTGGAAACCTGACTTGCTTATCTGCTCACCTTGGAAAATGTATCTTTGTTGAGTACAGAGCAGTAGCACCTGGGCTGGCCCTGTGTGACTTAGAGCAGACAGTATGGGAGGTGGAGAACTGGGTGCATGGGAACCATTAGATCAAGGATTGAAAATTCCTCACAAATCAAATAAATCAAAAGATTTCTGAGGTGGGAGCAGGGGGCAGTGTTGATGGTGACTCTGCTTAGATTATCTTCTGGGGATGGAGGATTGCCAGCTCCACCGAGTGGAAGGACTGGTGATACACAGCCACTCTTGCATGTGCCTGGGCAAAAGACAGTGTGTTGGTGGCAAATGCCTAACGTGTCTATGGCTGACCATGGGCCATCTCTGCCGTTCAACACATCAGCTGCTGGCAGGGTTGTATTGGTTTGATAGAGCTTTAGTCTTCGGAGTCACACAGACCTGAATTCAAATCCTTCTCTGACATTTACTATAATAATTGTGTTCCTTAGGCTGATCCTTTCTTTATCTCTCAGATCCTCTTTTTCCTTTTCTGTAAAATGGTGTGGTGGATATCTGCTTTTGAGGTTGTGAGGATTTAAAATAATTTAGGTAAATAGGTACCACACAATGCCAGATACTTAGCTGGGTGAATAGCCTGGTGATCTGTGACTGTTAGCTCTTTGAAGACCAGTATCTCTAGCAGGTAGCAGTAACGTCAGCACTGCTCTGATTCCCTGACCAACCCCCAACCCCACCTTTGCCTCAGGGTTGTATCTGAGTAAGCAGGATTGTTACACAGCAGAGATACAGGAGCAGAGCAGGTAGCTCAGGAGCCGCTGATGAACAAAAGGCTTCTTCTCTCTGTTCCCAATAAATTGGTCCTTGGGGATCCTAGCTTTGAAATTCTAATTGACACAGGAAGGAAAAGATTCATTAGGCTCTGGACTCATTAAAATGCTCTGCTGCTCACCTACAATTTATTCTTGGCACTTCATCAAGAGGAATTAAGTAAACCAACGGACTGGGAGGCTACTGACAGCAGAGTCGTGTGCCTCGTGCTCCTGGGGGGATGAGAGTGTTGGGCCTCCTATGCTATGGAGCATATAGCTGGCTTTAGAATCTCCTCACCCCTAGGACTTCACATGAGTCTAAGTCTCATGTGCTTTTAACAATGGAGGGACCTTCTGAGATCATGCAGTATAACTTATTTATAGATGGTCCAAAGAAGAACTAGGACTTACTCAAGGTCATGAACACATTAGTAGTGGAGTTAGAATTAGAATCAGTCAGGCTGCATGACTTCTAGGTCAAGAATATTTTCTCTGCATCATTGGATTTCCACACCCAGTGTTTCATTCAGCCTTCAACAGATACTTTTAACACATTCTGTGTGCCAGGAGTCTGTAATAACGAAACAGCCATGGAGGAAAGTAAATACCTGATCCAGTATTAGGAGAGATTAGAAAGGCCTCCACGTCTGAGAGAGGGATAGGAATTAACTCAGCAAGGAGAGATGAGGAAGGTTAAGGCTGAGGAACTGGCATCTGTGAAAGCCAGGCTCTGAAGGGGAAGTTGAATCTTGCTAGAGTGGAGGAATTGAGGAAGAAATGAGATGTTAAGGCGAGTCGAGTCTATGAGGTTTGGGCCACTGCATGGTTGTAAAGAACCCTAGACCTGGGATTAGGAGTCCTGAGTTCTAGTTATGTTTCTGCTACCAATATGTTAGTCATCATTCTAGTAACACTTCACATCTTTTAGATGTGCCATGATGGGCACTGGGGTACAAAAACGCATAAGGTGTATGTAGTCCCCTCCCTCAGAGATCTGTCAGTTTAATGAGGCTAGCAGGCTAATTAGCAACCCCTATAATAAAGGAACAGTTACCTCTGCTGTAGGAAGTCAGAATTGAGCTGTGTGTTACTTTCAGCACTTTCTCTGGGCTTTGATGATCTCACCTGTCAAATGGTAAATAACCACTGTCTTATGTAGCTCATAAACTGATGGGAAGACAGACAACTTTGTAATAATTGGTGTTTGTTTGGCATTTTGTGGATTTCAAAACACTTTTGACATCATCAATTCATTGAACCTTAATTGTAATCTTATGACTTAGGAAATTTCCCCACAATGTACAGATGAGGAAACAGAGAGAGGTTGAGGCTTATTCATAGTTTCACAGCTTTTGAATAACAGAATTTGGGATTGTAAATCTAAATCCCATGCTCTTATTTTGAAAAGTATAAAGATGGCAACCTTTCTTTCTGTCCCCTCCTTAGTGGCAAATTGTCCCCTTCTTCCCCTTTTCACAGTCACTAGAAATGCAGAGAATGTCTACTCTGTATAAAAAGCAGATCTAAACTGACTGGGGAGAAAGAAAGGAGCTTATTTCAGGTGTTCTTCAGACTGGACTCTAAACTTTTAAGATCATGTGCTCCTGTGCTCCCATCAGCTCCTGCTGTTCCATCTCATGCCATTTACAGAGCGCTCTCTGAGCCACTATTTCGTTGGCTACTCATAGCAACTTGTGGGGTAGACAAAGTGTGCTTTACAGATGGGTAAACTGGGGTCCAGAGTCCCTGAATTGTACATGCCAGAACCAGGATTGAATGTAGAAGTCTTGGGCTCCTGACACCAAACAGGTGCTCTTAACTTAGAGAATATAGGCTCCTTTGATTCAGTTCAGTTCAAACAATTCTTGAATAGAACCCATGTGCCAGAGACTGCTATGCAAGAGAGCCTCAAGATGGTTAGGCTCAAACCATCTCGGTCCAGTACCTTACTTAAGAACAGGGACTTGTGTTATTTACTTCTCTGTCCGCAGTCAGGACCTTGATCCAAAAATGCTTTGCTGTTGTTTTTGGCCTTAATCTGCCAGAAACTAGAGGGAGCAGATGGCCACAGCAATGTTATGAGGATGTGATGTCAGGCAGGGTTAAAGGATGAATTGAGAGCCCTGCACCCAACTACTTCTGTGTCTGTGCCTAGGCCCTTGTCAGGGTAGTCTCTGTCTCAAAGGAGAATGTAGCTGGTCAGCCTGGTCCCATTTCTCATTTCCAGTCACCTCCCCTTGTTGCCATCCAATATAATGGGGTTAGTCTCCTGGACAGATCTCATACAGAGGTTGCTAGGATTTGCTGTCCAAATGACCCTTTGGACCTATTTCCCAGGCATGTTCCAAGATGATGGTAAGGAGTCTAGCACCACAGCCAGTGTGACATTTCTATCCAGATAACTCCTGGCTCACAGGCCTCCCACCAGGCTCTTACCCACTCCGATGTTTTCACCCTGACTCCTAAGAAGTAGATTGGCAATTTAGTGTGAGTCTGTCAGACAGCCTAGCAAGTAATCAATACTGTGAGAAATGGACATATTTCCTGTTTATTCAAAATCCTAATGAAAATTTTAAGGAGCACTATTTGGGAAGGGATGATTGGGAACCTTTCAAGAACAAACAGCGTAGAATTCATGAACAGAAATAGCAACGTTTATTCATAATGTTTCAGATGCTCCTAATACTCACATCTTTATATATTACAGACCCCTTTCATATGTGTTATGGCTTTTGAACCTTAGAGCAACTCTGTGAGGGAAGTAGTGTAAGGATTACTATTCCCATTTGACACTTGAGAAAACTAAGGCCCAGGGAGCTTTAAAGAGAGTTAGGGACCATCTAATAGTCATGGTGGCAGAGCCCAAAACAGAACGATGATTTGGAAAATGAGTACTCCTGGGTTTGAAATCTGGTGCTTGCCACTTTCTAGTTGTGTGACCTTGGGCAAGTTACTTGGCCTCTCTGAGCTCAGTTTCCTTCTCTGTAATACGAGGATAACAATGTCTACTCCTTATGATTGTGTATGAATTTAATGATATAATTAATGGAAAATGCTAGCACAGTACAGAACACGTGTTAGGAGCTCAGTAACTGCAGGTGTCCTATCTCATAGGATAGTGTTTTCAGTATATTGTTTTCTGAGTCTTTGAAAATTGATACTTTCACTGCAGTAAAATAGACTACATATAATAAATTCTCATTAACCAGAGTATCATTTAAGTGCCTCACTAGGTTAAGAGAACTGGATAAGAAGGGAAGGCAGGGTGCTCCAGGCACTGGCTAAGTACTCCTGATGCAAATCACAGTAGGTTAGAGCTGACAGGGACCCTAGAGATCTGTCCCAGTGTGTCTTCCTCAAATTGTGTCTTCCTCAGAAGAGATGTTAATAATTTGGGAAATATCAGATTGAATAATGCTAATAAGTACATTTCTTTACTGCTGACTTCTCAGACCCTTATTGTGTGTGTCTCTTGGGAATGAGTTGAGAGTGGAATATGCCAAATTTCCTCTTCTTGTTTGACCTTGGAGCCCCTTTTTTGAGGAACTTTCATTAACGTCTTGAGGAACCCTGGTTTTCCATGGAAGATTTCATGTAACAGACTCAGTCCAGTTCTTTAATTTTTAAGATGAGGCAAGCTTAAGGTCTGTAACCAAGGTCTACAGCCCATGGCAGAACCATGGCAGAACCAAGTCTAAATCTCAGGGTGCCTAACTCTTTCCTAGGCCACATTATAATTTGTACTCCATCATTGTTCCTTTTCTAGCCAGCAAATCCTAAAATTACAGAGGATCCTGCAAACCACTAATCAGAGAGCATTGTTAGAGCGTCAAGCTTTCTGTTTTGATGTGTTTATCCCAGTAGGCAGGAAAATGAGGAAACAACAGGCTTAATGGCCATCAGATGTTTCCAAACAGTTGAAGGACCAGGGGTCAGGTAATTATCTCAGTAACTGGAAAGGTGCCCTTACCCTGCAAAGTCGAACTCTGTTCTTCCTGCTGTAAGAGGTTTGAGTTACATCTGGGGGACTCATCCAGTAGGCCCACAGTCCAGCTCCTACTGAGAACTAAGCTCTGACACCAGTAATATAAAAAAGATCCTTAGAGGGGTTTGAAGAGAATATATCAAATTTCTGCTCCTCTGTCACCATCTCCATCACAAAATTGAGTGGGTAGGAATATCCTGCTGGATTTCTATCCAGACAGTGGCAGAGGAAGTTGGCTTTGGCATTTGGCGAGGCTATCCTTGCATTTTACTAAGCCTTCTAGTTCAGATCAAGTTTTTCTTTTCTTTTTTTTTTTGAGACAGAGTCTCACTCTGTTACCCATGGGGGCTGGAGTACAGTGGCGCGATCACGACTCACTGCAACCTCCCCCTCCTTAGTTCAAGCGATTCTTGTGCCTTGGCCTCCCGAGTAGCTGGGGCTACAGGCATGCACCACCACACCTGGCTAATTTTTTTGTATTTTTAGTAGAGATGGGGTTTTGCCACGTTAGCCAGGCTGATCTCGAACTCCTGACCTCAGGTGATCCACCCGCCTTGGCCTCCCGAAGTGCTGGGATTACAGGTGTGAGCCACCGTGTCCCTCCCAAAAATACCACCTTGGCCGGACGCGGTGGCTCACGCCTGTAATCCCAGCACTTTGGGAGGCCGAGGTGGGTGGATCACGAGGTCAGGAGATCAAGACCATCCTGGCTAACACGGTGAAACCCCATCTCTACTAAAAATACAAAAAATTAGCTGGGCGCAGTGGCGGGCACTTGTAGTCCCAGCTACTCAGGAGGCTGAGGCAGGAGAATGGCGTGAACCCGGGAGGCGGAGCTTGCAGTGAGCCGAGATTGCGCCACTGCACTGCAGCCTGGGCGACAAAGCGAGACTCCATCTCAAAACAAACAAACAAAAAAAAAACCCACCTTTAACTTTGCAAGTTTATACGGTAGATTGTTCAAAGCACATCTGATCTCAACACAATCCTGTGACATAGAGGTTCTTTTCCAGGTATCATATGAGGACGTTAAGGCTCAGAAAAGAGATGGTGAGTTGTCCAGGGTTTGACAGCAAATTAGTGATAGACCCTTTTCACAGATGCTTAGTGCAAGGCCGACATTTAGTAAATGTTCAATAATTTTTTTTTTTTTTTTGAGACAAGGCTTCACTGTGTCACCCAGGCTATAGTGCAGTGGTACAGTCATGGCTCACTGCAGGCTCAACCTTCTAGGCTCAAGTGATCCTTCCACCTCACCTTCCCAAGTAACTGGGACTACAAACATGTACCACCATGCCCGGCTAATTTTTTAATTGTTTTTAGAGACAGAGTCTCACTATATTGCCCAGACTGGTCTTGAACTCCTGAGCTCAAGCAGTCCTCCTGCTTTGGCCTCCCAAAGTATTGGGATTACAGGTGTGAGCCATCATGTGTGGCCAAAAAATATTTATTAATTGAAAATTTTAATACATTCTCAGGGATTAACTTAAGGTCTCCTAACTCTTTGCCCAGTATTCTTTCCATTAAGATCGCTTGGTGGGGCCAGTGGTTGGGTTTCATCTCAGGGTGACCAGATAGTAAAGAGAGGGAGGGCTGGATCTCTGTCACTATTGATATGCTGACAAGGATGGCATTTTCTGGCCTTTGCTGCAGTCCTTATACATACTCCCCACTACAGAAAGCCCAGATTCAGTAGTCTCTGGGCTGCAGACTCAAGCTTTTATTGCCTTTGCTCCCTGTAGTATACTGAACAATGACACCAGTGACCCCCAGCTTCTCACTCTGCCTTCTCCTTTATTTTCTGTCTCATCAGTGTCTTGCCTCTCCTTCTATTCTGCTGATGGATGAGGAACTTGAGCTCATTTCACAAACATCAGCTACAAGGTTCACTGTTAAGGAGTTGTTGTGTCACATACCTTGGGAAACCATTTACTGAAAAACGCCCACCTAGGATTCTTTCACCTGTTCACTAGCAGAAATTTCACTGGTTGCCAGGGTAATGCTGGAGGCTGGGATTGCAAAGATTAATAAAACAGTCTCTGCCTTCAAGGAGTTCAGAATTTAACGGAGGGAGACAGATATGTAAATACAAAAGTGCAGCAGATGTTGCAGTAGAGGTCAGCAGAGAGTATCTGGGTCCAGAGGAGGGAGTGGCTGGATCTGCCTACAGGGTGGGAAACAAAAGCTTTCCCAAAGAGTGTTCTATAGGGACATCACATCCGTGGGTTTGTACTCAGAACACTCATGGCCCCAGCCACACCACCAGATCAGAAATTGGTTCCAGGCCGGGCATGGTGGCTTACGCCTGTAATCCCAGCACTTCGGGAGGCCAAGGCAGGTGGATCACTTGAGGTCAGGAATTCGAGACCAGCCTGACTAACGTGGTGAAACCTTGTCTCTACTAAAAATACAAAAATTAGCCAGGCGTGGTGGCGCATTCCTGTAGTCCCAGCTACTTGGGGGGCTGAGGCACAAGAATCGCTTGAACCTGGGAGGTGGAGGTTGCAGTGAGCCGAGGTCGTACCCCAGCCTGGGTGACAGAGTGAGACTGTCTCAAGGAAAAAGAGAAAGAAATTGGTTCCAGTCGTACTTTATTGGTGAAGCTGTCTCTCTCTCAATCTTACTCATGTTTAGAGTATGATATTTTGAGCTATCTGTTAAATGGGGGCAATAGTAATACCATTTTCAGGTAGAAAATTCTTGAGCATTTAACTTGCATTGTCTTAACGTTATCTCATTGAATTCTCACAACAGCCTTATGGAGAAAGTACTGTAATATTATTCCCATTTTACAAATGAGAAAACCAGGCACAGAGAGGTTAAATCATTTACCCAGCATCATACAGCCAACATATAGCAGAGCTGGGATTTGAACCCCAGGTAGTCTGATTCCAGAGTCATTTTCCTAAAACGGCCCCAAAAAGAGCTATTATGACGTTGATGTAATTCTTACCTCAAAGAGTTGTTTGAGAATTTAAATACTTAGCAATGTATCTTCCATGTAATAAGCAATTAATGTAATGATCATTTATATTTCAAAACATTCTTTCCTAAATGCTGGGGTGGATTGGGCTGTTGCAAAGATATCCCCTTCCTGTCTCTCTCCAACTTTTCCTGGCTTTAGCATCTGTGCAGCCTGCCGCTTTGTATCTTAAACAGCATAGATAAGGAAGGAGGTGGGGGTAGGGCATGGGGACTGTGGTATGTGGCTCTGTTGGAGTTCAATTCAGCAGATACTCCCTAAGCATCCACTCTGGGCTAGAGCCTGTCCTGATGGCAGTGGGGATGCCAAGATGAAATAGATTGTGGTCCCTGCTGTCCAGGAATTCACAGTCAGTCTGGGAGGAGAGATGACACCGAAACAGATTATTTTAATACAGTCTCCTCAGATGGATCTTAGCCAGCACATCAGACCCCACTGCCCACAGCTCATTCACAACTAGCAGGGCAAGAATGCCTTACCATTATATTGATTGTTAAAATAATAATCCTGTTAATATCTTTGACATCATTAAAGTCACTGTTATTAATGTAGAAAGTAGTAATATCTTAGAGAAGGTCAGCAGCTACTCGAAAGAGACTTTTAACATGCTCAATTGGAAAAACCTATTTTATTTTTATGGGTAGGAGTGTTCCAAAACTGCGGGTAGGGCTAAGGGTGTCCTTGGCTTGGGGACTATACTGTGGGGAAGGATTTATGTCCACCCAGCCTCCCTCCTGGCCACCCGATGTGCTCCATAGTTATCACATACTTTATAGCTTCTTGTTCCCAGGCACATTTTTTTATTTGGCAGAATGAGCAAGAACGGGGGAGGTAGCTTTCTGAGGCAAGACATCTGTCAGGAGAGGCAGTGACTGAGTGCTGAGATTGGCAGGGGCTATTGCCAGGGCAGCTAGGGCTTTGTGGAGTGTATGTCTTATTGCATATATTACCTCCAATTAATGGATCCATGGACACCATCAGTGCTTCCACCACATGCCTAGCAGTGTGCCCCAAAATCTCTGTGCTGCTTGAGGAGAAAAGACTAACACATGAGACAAAAAGGGTTTGGCACAAGATGGGATACTTTGCTCAGGGGTTGGATTGGTGGTTCAGATGCTCAAAAGCTATAGGGACTTACGAGTGCCTCCTTATTGAGCACTGGGCTGCATACGACATCAGAATGGGTGATGGCCGTCTCTTAGTGTCCACAAAGCCCTTTCTGATCTGATCTCAGCTAGGCGCTCTAGTATCATTGGCATCATTTCTTCTTACATCCTGGACCCTGGGCAAACCAGAGTACATCATATTATTCACTAAATGTGGGATCTCTGTCAAACTTCTGTAACTTTCTTTATGCTGTTTCCTCTTAATTGTACTCTCTTCCTGTGTGGGGGTTAACTTCAACTCATCCTTCAGGACAAGATTGGAACTTATTGATGACTCTTCTTGTCTGAGTCTTCTCCCTTTCTTTCTGTCCCTTAGGTAATTGACATGCCTCCAAGTTCCTAGTTGCTCCTGTCATAGACCTCATCAAGATGAAACATAGGTTCTGGTTTTCTTGAGGTCTCCACCACTGACTGGACTATAAATTCTTCTGGGGGAAGATTGTACTTTATTAGCCTCTGTACTTTTATACAGTGTCTGGCAGTAATAGGTGGACAATAAATGATTTTTTGATAAATGAGTAAATCTTTTTAGCATGTTACTCCTCTACCTAGGAACCCACAGTAACTTCATGGCACTCTAAACTTTGTAGACTCAAAAACTAGTAAACATAGTAGACTATATATCTTCACATGTACATAAAAACAATAATGAGGATTTGATTTTCCCTACTAATTTAACTCTACTCTCCGTACCCACCACCTGCCCAATATGGCGACACATGATGCTGCGAGGTTGCCATGAAAGTGACATTCATTGGAGATAACAGTGTAAATTGGTATAACTCTTTTGGAAAGCAGTTAAGCAGTGTCTTGCCAGAGCCAATAAAATGTTCATATATTGGACCAGTAATTCCACTTCTGGGAGTCTGTCCTAAGGAAATAGTCTAGTTTATACAATAAGCTTTCCCTCAGATGCTGTTGTTTTTAATAGTGAGAAATTGGAAAAAGCCTAAAAGACCACCAGTCTAAACTATGATAAATCTACTCAGGGAAAACTACAAGCTTTTAAAGCAGTAGTGCAAAAAATGATGCTTACTGAAAACTGTGCGGCAGTAAGGACAAATATGTTATAATATATATAATGTATTATAATGCTAATTGAAAAAATTAGGCTACAGAGTTGAATGAGGGATCTAACCATGTAATCCAAACATAATGTGCAAGAAAAACACTGGAAGGAAATACACTAACATGCTAACAGTTATGTCCCATAAAGGGTTGGGCGTTTAACAGATGATTTCATATGGTAATTTCAAATAATAAACTTACTAAATATAATAGCACAAATTCTTACCCAAATTATTGGTTAAGAATTTTGAAATAATAAACCACCCAGGTGTAGTGGCTCACGCCTGTAATCCCAGCACTTTGGGAGGCCAAGGTGGGCGGATCACGAGGTCAGGAAATGGAGACCATCCTGGCTAACATGGTGAAACCCCGTCTCTACTGAAAATACAAAAAATTAGCTGGACGTGGTGGCGGGCGTCTGTAGTCCCAGCCTCTGATCTTAATTTCGGTTTTAAACAAAGAAGTGATAGGGTAATATATTACTCTGGTGACAGTAGAGGATTATTTAAAGAATGTTAATAAGAATGAAGAGAAGGGGGCTACATTCTAAAAATACTGAGGCCAGATATGCAGGGCGTGGTGAATAACTCAGTATGTGGGGGAAACATATATGCCTAATAGAGAACATTGGCTCAAGGAGTTTAATGAGATGTCCAAGGTCACACAGATAGTAAGTGGCTGATCCTGAATTAAAACCCTGTTCTGTCTGTCCAAAGCCATGCCCTTTCTCCTGCAGCTGAGACACCTATCATAGTTTTGGAGAAACTTTTTTTTTTCTTTTAACCAGTTGTAGTGTAGAAGCTTGTTTAGCGTAGCGCCTCCTTTTTGAGGGGAAGGGGGCCAGGAAGGGTTAATTCTTTCTAAGACAATGACAAGGGGGAAAGACCATAGATACCAAAGCTGCTTCTATCATGATCAGTTGAACTGATTAGAAGTTCAGTAGGCATTGGGTGTGTCATACCTGTCGTTTTGAGGGCTGTTTTTTGTGAAGTTGCAGTGGTTCATTGGTTGGCTTTTGTTTGTTGCTTAGCTTATGGTAGCAGGGCCTCTTGGACGTAAGCATGCATATGTATACCGTATTACATGCTAATGAACATTTTGTTCATTGCACCAAGTTTATTGATGCTGCTGCTGCTGTGGGAGTGAGAGAGGGGTCAGGATGGCAGCTTCAAACAAGGGACAATGTCTAAGCTGCTCTCTGGAAGGAAGGGTTCACCTGACCATACAATACCCTATCCCCATACTTACCTCTCAGTGACTAATCCAAGAAAAGTTGATTTTGAACTTGAGTCTATCCTTTGAAGTATGATACTTATCCCTTCGGAAGAACCTATTTCATATTGACGTGTTCACTCTCTGACCTTGGGCAAGGTCTCTGTGCTAGGGTTTACTCTCTGCACTAGGGTTTGCCTAGTAGAGAACATTGGTTCAAGGAGTTTAATGAGATATCCAAGATCACACAGCTAGTAAGTGACTGATCCTGAATTTAAACCCACTAGAGTTTACTCATTTATAAAGTGAATGACACATGACTACTCAGAGGATTGTTGTGTATAGATTCAGTAGCCTTAACTCATGAAGAGGCTTGTAAGCTACATTAAAGGATTTGAACTTGGTTCTTTATGGTGGGAAGCCCCTGAAGGATTTTAAACAGGAGGCGGCAGGGGCACACTTGATTGATCACACAGGAGGCAGATGCTTAGTAATGTTTGTGGAGTTAGTGTTGTTACCAGGGAGACAAAGGCAGAGTGGCTGCGACTGTGGCATCATTCTCAGTGGTCCCCTTTAGACCAAACATGTGGCACTGTGGGAGATGATACTTAGAGCCCTAAGTTATGTTTGGATCAGCACCCTGGAGAGAGGTCACCCCTTCCTTCCTTCCCCTGCCTGAATGTGGGAAATTTAAAATATATGTCGATGCATATGCTGTCTTGTAGGGTCAAGCCTTTGGGGCTATGAGGGGTGCCACTTAGTGTGTTCAAGAAGGATTGTTGTAATGAGGAAAATACTGATTCCGCATGAAAGGATTTTAATCAACTGCCCTGATACCTGAGGGACACAGTACTTGGCTGGAGTGTTGAGTTTTGCACCATCCAGCCCTTGCTTCCAGCCTATTGGCTTCCTGCCTGGGTGCCTCTGTCTAGGAAGACGTGCAGCAGCTATCCATCCTGGGAATATTCCTGTCCATGCTTATGTAGCACATCTCAGGGAACAGAACATGTTATCTCCTTTGACCCTCACAACAACCTGTGTTACAGGGATTTTTATCCCCATTTTACAGGTGGGGAACTGTGAACCTCAGAGAAGTCAAGTGCCTTTTCAGGGTCATACAGCTAGTAGAGACGGGATTCAGGTTCCAGCGCTCCACAGGCAAGGAGAAATCCAAAGCTAATAAGCCCCCATTACTATTTTAACTTAGAGCTGTGCTTGTTGTGGGAGGAGTTAAGCCTTCCTCTCATACAGGTTGGGAAATGAGAACAGGATGCGCTACCACAGCACAGCCTTCTGCACCCTGACTCAGAATACAGCAGCCACAGAATGTAGAAGTTCCATCAGAGACACAGAATAGTGAGCAACTGGGGGCTTCTTGCAGTATCAGTCCCTGGGGCCCTGTTGCCCAGCAGGGGAGCCTAATCTGCTCTATAGGGTCCTCAAAGCACAAGGAGGCCTTGGTGGGAACCTTTGCTTACGGTCCTCTTGCTACCTAATTTCTCAAGTTGTATTCCTTATGAGCTCTGGCAGCTGCAGTGTTCCAGATGCTCATTTATTTATTCATTCATTCAGCACTTAATAAGTACCTACTCCTGTCTTTCCTTTTATGTTCAAGGCACGTTTCCAAATACTAGAGTTTTGGTGATACACTTGAAGAGACTTTATTGCATCCACAGTCATAGTATTTTTTTCCTTGATCACAGTTCAGCTCTAGGTTAATGTTCCATTAGAACTGACCACCTTCTTTTTATACTAACATGGAAAAGTTCTTGCAGGTTCCAACAACAACAATAATAATTGAGATTGAGCATCCCTAAGTTGAAAATCCAAAGTTCTCCAAAATCGGAAACTTTCTGAGTGCCAACATCACATTCAAAGGAAATGCTCATTGGAGCATTTTAGATTAGGGATGCTCACTCAGCTAGTTAAGTATCTGCAGATATTCCAGAATCCATAATCTGAAACACTTCTTGTCCCAAGCATTTGGATAAGGAATACTCAACCTGTAGCAGCAGGAGCTAATATATTTGCATGCTTTCTGTTGTGCTGGACACTATTCTGAATGTTCACATGAATTATTTTATCCTCTAACAACCCTAGAGATATGTATTGCTGTCTGCATCTTACAGGTGAGACAGACACTTCCCGAAGGTCATGTCGTAGCCAGTTCAGTAACAGAATGAAGGTGTTTGGTTTCAGTTCTCTCCTGATGACATTCCATGTCCTCTCACACAGGAGTAAAGATTCAGGCTTTGGCTCCTGCTTGATGGCAAGCCATGTATTTAACTCCTACACACAGCAAGCTTTACTTCTTTCTACACTGTGTCGTATGACCCACTCAGCTCTGAGTTATGCTGAAAGATAACACTACATAAGCTCAAAGCAAAAAGCAGTTTTGTACACTGATGAAAATTTGACCGCACATGTGGAAGATTGAAGGTGCACTATTGTGCCTTTGAACACTGGTGAAGACCTACTCAATTTCCCCTGTCATAGTCTTAGGTAAGTACAGTAGCATTCAGGAATGAATCTGGTTTCCATCCCTCTCAACTCCCTAGATGGCGAGAGAAGACTGGTTTGTAAACTGCCATGATACAAGACAGAAAATGAGAAAACCTTTTATTCCTTTCACTCTCCTGGCTAGTCTCCTCGTGTTCTTCAAAGTATGGAGAGAGGGTCTGGAATACCAGACTCTTCAGAAATATATACTCAGGCTCCAGGAGAGTAGTTCCAGTCCTCCATTAAGCCTAGATCGTCTTCCCTTGCAGGATGTAGCATGATGTAGAGCAGAGACCAAGATAAATCACCACTCAAAGTTCTAGGTGGCAGGTCCTTAGTCTCCCTGTCCCCTTCTCTCAAGAGAAAGAGACAAGAAAAGGAAAAAAATTGGATAGTTTTTGTAAATTAGTCTGACACTGATATCTAAAAACAGTCAGGCTCAAGGACTTGGAAAGAAATGAAGTAAACTTCATGCTTTCTTTGCTTTGGTTTCATAGAAGTTCACAGTTGGGCAAGAGTGGCTTAGAGCTATGTTACTCAAAGTGAAGTTTAAAAAGCAAAACAAAAGAAAAAACTGCTTCACCACAAATAGTTTTGAGAAGTACTGACTTATTTAGTTAGTGTGACAATATGAAAAATAACCTCAGTCTTTTGATTATAAAATGAGATTAATAATACTTGCCTCA
Source organism: Macaca fascicularis (assembly GCF_037993035.2). Lineage (NCBI taxonomy): Eukaryota > Metazoa > Chordata > Mammalia > Primates > Cercopithecidae > Macaca > Macaca fascicularis. The sequence goes on from NC_088384.1 coordinate 90,081,156, forward strand.
AAGTGCTGCTTTGGGGATTATTTGATGGTAAATAATGTTTTGAGTACTTAATATTTGCCTACTGCTGTGCACTGTACGTGTATTATTTAATCTTCTCCACAATTCTGTAGTAAATTTTCTGAAACTTTGGATAGGTTATAGGATTTGCCAGAGATCAAAGGTGTGGTAAGTAAGCAAGTAGGTAGGATTTGAATGGGAGTTACGTGGCATGTTCTGTGTAAGGAGCCTGTTCCCCATGTGGGCTCCCTTGTCACTGTACTTTCTCTGTATCACTAGTGGTAGAGATCTGCTTTCTTTTTTTTTTATCACTGACCCTAACTTACTTTGTTACCTTGGGCAAGTCCCTTTCTCTGAGCCTTAATTTTTCTTATTTACCCTCAAGGGTATGCCACATGACCTAGGTTTTTTTGTTCCCTAGATCAGGTGGCATATCCTAGGAACCAGGGACTTTATTCATCTCTGGTTCCACAGCATCTAGCTAGATAGGCCTGGCATATAATGAGTATTCAGTACTGAGGCCATTGGTTACTCTAGAGGATCTGTAAGGTTCCTTTTACTCACTACTTTCTCTGAACATCCTACATACTTTATCCTCTGCCTTCCCCACCCTTCCTCAACATCATGTTTCCTGCCTAGTTCATAGGACAGCATGACCTTATTTCCTTATGTCTGCCTGTCGTAAGCAGTCTTGATCCTGCTGTACTTTCAGACAGCCCACATGGTACCCTTGTTTTTATTGTCTGTGAAATGTGTCTAGGATAAACTACCAGGAATATTAAGTTAAGGGGTAGAAGGGGCCTGCTCACAAAATCAGAAGAACACTCTTATTCCATTCCTACCCAGTTGGGCCTGCGCCTACGGCAGCCCTGCCAGGCCTGAGTAATGGCCATAGCTTGGAGCAGGGTTTTCCTTGAGCTCCATCGGGATTTCCAGTAATTGGAACATGGCACCTTCCAACTTGTAATGGATGGCAAAACAAGAGGGGCATTTGTCACTGCCTGACTTCCCTGTGGGAAAGAGGCTCATAAGTCACAGCTGACAAACCCTTTGATGACTTTTAAACTTCATTTACAGAAAAGAATAGCTATAATCAACCAACAGCAAGCAGTGACTAATCTTGCCACATTATCACTGTGAGGAGCCAACCCTTAAGGCATAGGAAGGGGGCGGGGGCCATCCCCAAAGCTCACAGCAAGTGCTGATTGGCTCTTGGACTTGAGAGTATGCCTTCAGCTAGGTCCTGTGAGTTTATGCTCCAAGGATCGGTGTTAGGAGGTAGAGGAAGAAACTGACAAGGCAGATACAGGGCATGCCCAGTTTTGAAGCCGTTCTGGGCCAAGATTATGAGATCAGCTCTGGTCTCGCACGTATTCATCCTACCTCTGCCATTTCCTGGCTTGAGTGAGACCAAACACCAAGCCTTAGTTTCCTCATATGTGAAATGGTCACAACATATATCATCACTATCGCATAGCAAAAACCTTAGTGCAGTTCCTGGCATGTAAGTACTCCACAAGTATTGATGATCATTATCATCATCATCATGTTTGGGCCTGGAGTACCTTTTGTGGTCACATGGTTTAAAACCTAGGTTACATGGCATGTCAGCAAAGCCAGGACCATTCTTCCTGTGGATGGGGGCTCAGTGGGAGCAATCTAATGGAACGGGAATAACACAGGCTTTAGAATCAGACAAGCCTTTGGGTCTTTCCATCCAAAGCATGCAACTTAATGTGACTGTAGACAAATTAAGTTGTTTCTGAGTCTCAGTTGTATCTGTAGAGTGCAGATGATACTACATATCTCAATAGATTGTGATCAGGATTACAAGCGATTATGCCTGTAAAGCTTTCAACTCAGTGCCTGGTACAAAGTTCTACATATTAAATTGTGTGTTCCCTTTCTGTTCTCCCTCAAGGCAAGAATAAGTATGCATCTCTCCAGGGAAGCAGGAGACAACAGTGAAGACATTCTTGTATTTCAAACTTCTATTTCCAGCTCTATGTACAGGAGGAAGAGGAGAATAAGGGGATCAAAGAGGAGAAGGGGATACCTTTTGTATATTGTTCCTTCCTCCTGCCAGGCCTCTCCCGCTGTCACTACTCAATGGGAATTCCTCTTAAACACTCTCCCTTTTGGTAGAGCCTTCCATGCTGCTCCTACCCCTTCTCTGATCTCCCAGACTACTTTGCTTGGACAGTAGACCATCTCAGGGCATGTGTACCTTGTGGCCATGATAGATGTCCCCTGCTGGACAGGGAGTTGCTTGAGGTCGCAGACCCAACTGCTGAATAAATAAATAAATGATTGATTTGTTAGTTATTTGATAATACCCAGTCCATAGTTAGCTCCATATTTGGATATTTATAATTATGATCAGACGGACAAGTAGGTGTTTGGATGACTTCTATGGCAAAAAATAAAGAGGCTGACAATCATTTGTAGGTCCTTAATTCTAACCCAGTATCAGGGATTATAGGCATAAGTTACCTACCCATCCCTCCTTAACTTGTCCGGTTCCTGGAACTAGGAAGGGGAGCTTGTTACAGATGGTAAGCCTCAGCCTAAGGCCCCAGACAAGAGTAGAGTTAGTGTTCAGGATGCAGGAGGGTGGGATTATATACCCAGACCATGCTATGGGGAGATAACTGAGGCCTGCCTTCTGTTTCTGCTTTGGAGTATCCTCTCAGGGCCTATCAGATACGGATACCAACGTCAATAGTATAGGACCTCACAGTACAGTTGAGGGGTGAGAATGACTCAGCAAGGCTGGAACCCCTCCTGGCCAGTGTTCCCTCCTCTCCCAGCCCCATACAGTAGTGGTTTGACAGGAATGGGGTGGGGACACCTTTATGAAGTTTCTAGGTTTGGTTGCAGATACTAGGACAAGGGAGAACATGCATAGGCTCCCTACTCCCTACCCCCAGCTCCCTTACTGTCAGGCAAAGTGTGGTGCACAGGGAGATGACATAGTAAAGAACATGTCATCTTAGGGCTAGGATGTGGAGGAGCTAGAGTGCCAGGCTAGGTTCATCTGTTTTCATAGAGCATTTGGGTTATCCAGTTTCTTAATACCTACTAGTCCTACCCATTATACCAGCACTTTACTCATAATTTCTCCAGTTCTTATCCTAATTCTGGGAGGTGGGTATAATTTCTATTTTGCAGTTGAGGACTCTCAGGCCCAGCAAGGTGAAAGGATATGGCCACAGTTACAGTTTTAAGTGATAGATCTCGGATTGGAGCTCAGTCCTGTCTGACTCTAGAACCTGAGCTATTTTTGCTATTTCATATGCATTTGTCCTTTGTTACTACGATACCGTTTTAAAAAACAGGTTCCCAGAGAGAGGGCTTCTTGAAAAGCAAGTAGAGCAGAAGACTGGTGAGCGCTGTGTTTCCCAGCGTTTCCACAGTGCCAGCACAGAGGAGGACACTCAGGAAATGTTTGTTAAATGAGTGAAGGAGATAGGAACTGGGTAATAATAGAAATTGGCATAATCTGTATCCTTTGATAGTATATTACAGATGCAACAGAGCACTTTCACATCAGTTAGCCTAGTTGATTCTTGGACCTGAAAGGTAATCAGGGAAGAGATTATTTCTGTTTTTGGATTAAAGACGAGAAGGCCTAGAGAAGTTACGTGACTTGTTGCAGGTCACATGACTAAGAACAGTAGAGCCAAGGCCAAGCCTTCTGGACCTGTAACCTGCAGTGCTTATACTTCACCCATCCAGGAGCTTTTGCTGTTTGACATGCAGGGAGCTGACTCTTGAGAGTGGTCGGGAACTAAAGAGCATTCCTTGGGAAATTAGTCCTGTCTGGCCAGTAATAATCATTTGGGCACTGCTAATGAGCCAGGACTTGGCCAGTTTAATGAGATTAATAGATGTTCTGTCATCCCTGGCCGCCTGGTAAAAGCAGAAGCCTCCAGACCAAGGAGGCCCTGGACACTGATGAGTCTAATTGCTTGACTTTCTCCAGAAATAGTCTTCGATCACTAGTAGCTATTTTCCTTCTGAACCACCCGGATGTCCCCAGGGTTATCTACGGGCAGAGAGCTGGCCACAGGCTGCTGTTCCCCTCATCGCTGTGCAGGAGAATAAGGCCAGAGGTGCCCAGCAGGACTGAACCAAGACAGAGACTATAAATAGCGCTGGGGACATCAAGACCTAAAGCAGCAGCTCCTCCCTTGAAATGAGCATTTCAAGAGGAAGAGATTCAGTGCTGGGGAGGATTTACAGAGTTCTCTGAGTGCCTGAGACTAGACTTGATCTGATAGGCATTATTAGGAGCACATGAGGGGTGACATGGCAGAGTTAAGAGTGTTAAGACAGCCATTGAGACAGTGGAATGGAGAGTGTCGAGTAAGAAGCCTTGATTCAGGACCCCTAGCTGCACTCCCCTCACCAGCTGGTTGACCTTAAGTAAGTCACTTATCTTTGCTGATCCTTTTTTTTTTTTTCATTTATACAGTGGGACGGGATGGGTGCAGTGGCTCGTGCCTGAAATCCCAGCACTTTGGGAGGCCAAGGCGGATGGATCAGGAGTTCGAGACCAGCCTGACTAGCATGGTGAAACGCCATCTCTACTAAAAATACAAAAATTAGCTGGCTGTAGTGGCGGGCACTATAGTCGCAGCTACTCAGGAGGCTGAGGCAGAGAATTGCTTGAACCCGGGAGGCAGAGGTTGCAGTGAACCAAGATCATACCATTGTACTCTAGCCTGGGCTACAGATGTCTGGTGAGAGCCCTCTTACAGGTTCATGGACAACCATCTTTTCACTGTGTTCGCACATGGTGGAAGATGCAGAGTAGCTCTCTGGGCCTCTTATTTATTTATTTTTATTTATTTATTTTTGAGACGGAGTCTCGCTCTGCCGCCCAGGCTGGAGTGCAGTGGCCCCATCTCAGCTCACTGCAAGCTCCGCCTCCCGGGTTCACGCCATTCTCCTGCCTCAGCCTCCCGAGTAGCTGGGACTACAGGCGCCCACCACCGCGCCCAGCTAGTTTTTTGTATTTTTTAGTAGAGACGGGGTTTCCCCGTGTTAGCCAGGATGGTCTCGATCTCCTGACCTCGTGATCCGCCCGTCTCGGCCTCCCAAAGTGCTGGGATTACAGGCTTGAGCCACCGCGCCCGGCCCTCTTATTTATTTTGTAGAGATGGGGTCTTGTGATGTAGCCTAGGCTGGTCTCCAACTCCTGGCCTCAAAGGATCCTCCCACCTTGGCTTTCCAAAGTGCTGGGATTACTGGCTTGAGCCACTTCCTGGCCTGGGGCTCTTTTTCTTTAAAGGCATTAAACTCATTCTTGAGGGCTTTCCCTTCCCTTTGGGACCTAATCACTCCCAAAGCCCCACTTCCTAATACTGTCACGTTAGGGATTAGGTTTCAACACAGATTTGGTGGAGGAGGCACACTCATACTACAAGAGATATAAACTGGATTTGTTCACTAAAATTCTGTGCAACCATGAGGAATTATAGTAGAAAAGGGAAAGGGCAAGGACCAAGGAGAGCGTGAGTGGCTGACACAAGGTAACATAATCTTGCTGGGGAAGTCAGAACCCAAGGCATCCCTGTGCCATGTGCAAGATACCTGCAGATACCTATTTCTGAGGTTCTGATTCCAGTTCCGGCTTTGCTCTGTTAACCAATTACCTTGCTTCTCTGAACCTGTCTCAGTTTCCCTATGTCAAACAGCTCCTCACAGGGCTGTTGTGAGGATTAAATACTGTAATACCATGCAGCATTCAGTAATTAGTGGCTTTTTTTTTTTTTTTTTTTTTTTTTAACGGGAAGTCTCGCTCTGTCGCCTAGGCTGGAGTGCAGTGGCGTGATCAAACAGTTCTGCCTCAGCCTCCCAAGTAGCTGGGATTACAGACGTACACCACCATGCCTGGCTTTTTTTTTTTTTTTTCTTTCTTTCTTTTAAGTAGAGACGGGGTTTCGCCATGTTAGATAGGCTGGTCCTGAGCTCCTGACCTCAAGTGATCCACCCGCCTTGGCCTCCCAAAGTGCTGGAATTACGGGCGTGAGCCACTGTGCCAAGCCAGTGGCTGTTTTTACTGTGACGGCTCTTTGGGTATCTCATTTACCCAAAGTTCAGAGGTAACTTTTAGGACTTTTCGACCTTTGCAAACCCCTGTCACTTTTCTCCATGTTCAGGCTTGGCTCTCCTGTGTTCAAAAACAATTTCCAGCTGAAATATTTCAACTGGGAAAAAATGAATTTGTTTTTGCCATGTTTCTTCTGCTCTTACTAGCCTGGAGGAGCAGGCCCGTCCCTTTGAGCTGTAAATTGCATTTCAAAGCCTGTGTCCCTAGTGGATTTTAATTAACTTAAAAGGCCCAGCTTTTACGCAGCAATTGTTTCTCCTGCAGGTATAGGTGAAGGCACTTATTGGGGAGCCAGTCCCCAGTTTTCTCAAACATGGTGTTTTTGTTTTGTTTTGTTTTGAGACACTGTGGTCTCTCCCAGCTCCTCACTGTCTTGGGGCCTGTCTCTCACCAGCCCAGAATGAAAAATGGAATATAAGGACCCTAGACTTAGCGTCAGAGGACCCATGGGTTAGTCTTGGCTCTGCTACTCACTAGCCGTGGCGTCCTGGCCAAGTTTTTACTGTGGGTAAAACTTTGTTCCTCCGAGTGAGAGCATTTATAAGCTCCATGTGCACACAGGTCTCTGCTCATCTGACATTGCAGAAGTCTCTAGGAACAAATTTGCTTCTCTCCCTTCCTCCAACCACCAAGAACAGTCCTACCTGCCTCTCTTCAGCTCATTGCTAAACCTAGGACCCCTGGGGGCTGCAGACACCTTGCTCTCAATTACACAGCTAATCTGAGAGGCAGAGCTTGGCCCAGGGCAGGAAATAGCTTACCAAGTCAAGTAGCTCCTGCTGAATGGATGTCGATATTTTCTAGAGCTGCCACTCTAAGCTAGGGGGAAGCCTTGAAAAGCATAGCAAGAATTGGGTGGGAGGGATTGAGTTGGTCTGTGGAGGTGGGTATTTGGGTCAAAGATTAGAAAAAGGTATCTGGGACCTCTGCCCCGGTGGTCCTAACCACTTAAGGCAGTCCACAGCTAGACCTTCTCACCACCTCCTGGGACATATGTCCACTCCCTCCCTAATACTGATTGAACACTTACTGTGCCTCAAGTTTTGTCAGGCCTGCCCTGTAACATTTGCAGGGCAGAGTAATAAGAGTACAAATAGAGACCCATGTACCATATGTTTAAACATTTGAAGGTTCTAAGTGAAGCTAATAAATTGTGATGTCCCTAACAACTTGGAATACCATGTCTAAATTTAGAATTCTTGGACTCGTTAGGATTCTGTACCTGAACCTGGCAGTTCAGGGAGACCTAGTCTGGCCCCACCTCCTTTTCATTCCCTTTCCCAATTCTATTCCTCATTTAGAGGAGCCTCATCAACATGTGTGTGGTCACTCAAGCCTTTCCACACCCCCATAGATACCTGTCTCTTTGGGCTGAGGGAGTCCACACAACAGTAGCACATCCTGCGCATCCTGCTTCCAGAGGAGTGTGCAGGGCATGAAAGTGGATAGGGGGCTGTTGAGACGAGGAGCTCAGAGGTTGGGTGCCTGGAGCATGCCATAGGTGAGCATTTCTCCTTTTAACTGCAGACTTCTCACCCAGAGCAGCACTTGCAACCACATACATACACTTCCCAAGTCTCTCCTCTACAGATCAGAAAACTGATGTTCATATGCCATGGCTTCTGGCTGCCCCTCCTTGGCATTATACAGAATGAGTTCCACTCTGACCTTCACCCTCATCTAGAATGGGGCTTGCAGATGGCAGTATCGGAATAAAGAGGTGCAATTACAAGATCTTGTGAAGGACTTTAGGGTTTGCAAAGTCCTTTTATGTGCATCATTCCAAACCCCAGGGAATGAAAGAAAAGACTGGCAGAGCCAAACCTTAAAAACTTGGCTCGCCAGTCAGGGAGGTGAGTACTGATCTTGTCACAATACCATGAACAGCTGTTCAGCAAATGCTTCCTGCTCAGTGATGCTTGTGGCTCCCAGTAGAGGTCACTCTGTCTCCATCCACACCCCAGGCTTGGTTGACTCCCTCTAGGCAAAGCAGGTGGCTTCTCCCTGGGCCAAAACTGTAGCCCTTTGAGCTGAACTACCTAGGAGAGAATCATCTGATGCCCATACAGGGGCCCTATTAACTTCTTGTATACCCATGGATAGACAAAGAATTAACCCTTGAATGGCTTGGCATCCATGTAGGAGAGGGATTGTCAGCGAGAACTGTGAGGAATGGCAAGCCCATGGGAACAACAAGCATTGAGCATTTCCTGCCTCGTATGCTATGCACAGTGTGTTATTCTTTGTGTCCCTCACTGCCTAATAAGTGTAGATGAGTAGAACCACAGGTAAACTAACCAGAGTCTGTCTCTTTCCAAGTCAGTTCCAAAGCTGGAACCAGCCCCTTCATCAGTAGCAGTGATGGGACCCTCTCAGCCCCTTTTCTTTATCTGAGATAATGCACTCCTGACTCCAGTATATCCATTAGGTAAGCCTAACCCCAGGAGCAGTTTCTTCCCAAGTTGGGCTCAGGTCCAGCCTATGATTTCCTTGTAAACAGTACCACCTGCTGGTCAGAACATGCCAGCTTCCAGGCAGGGAGGATTTAGGAGAAAAGTCTCTTACCCCTTTTTTCCAGTTCACTGAAAAGAAAATCCCCCAACATATTAGGTAAGTAGGCTGGCAGACTGATGAAAGTTTTTATATATGCTCTTTGGAGTCTTCTATCACCTGAAATGGTCCTAAGGTTAGGTTATTGAGATAGGAGGGTTCCAAAAGGGAGCGGCATCAACCTACACCCATGAGCAGAAGACTGGGCCGGGAACCGCGAATGCCAAGGCTTAACTTAGGCTTTTCCTACTGAAACTGAGCTTCTCTCCTTTTCCCTTTCCCCGTGGTGCTTATGCCTAGCCATAAACTGTGAGGGAAAAATTTGTACAGCCCTTTGGGGTAAAAAACCTGACCAGAATATAGAGAGCAAAGGGTAGGTGCAGTGTTATGTCTAAGCCAAACAGAAAAATATTTGAATGAGTTAGTATTAATATGGGTAACTAAAAAATAAATTTATCAAAAGTAATTCTCAGGTGAATGTGCTGACTTTCTGTGGTATCTGAATTGGCTTTAGCTCTGGGAAGCAAAATGATAAAGTTGAAAGAAATAGACTTTAGGGACGGACTGACCTGATTTTGAATGCTCCTTACTAGTAAGTTAATGAACTTGTCAATTAATTTCTGGTAAAATATGAGTAATCACGACATTCACTTGTGGGATCTTGGGATTATTCAGTATTGTATGCCACCCTTAGCCCACAGTGAGTACTTGGCGAGGCTTTGTATTAGTCCATTCTTGCACTGTTATAAAGAAATACCTGAGATTGGGTAATTTATAATGAAAAGTTTAATTGGCTCACAGTTCTGCAGGCTGTACAGGCCTCTGCTTCTCAGGAGGCCTCAGGAAATTTACAATTGTAGTGGAAGGAGAAGGGGAAGTAGACACGTCTTCATATGGCCAGGGCAGGAGGAAAAGAGACAGTGGGAGGTACTACACTCTTCTAAATAACCAGATCTTACAAGCACTCACTCACTATCACGAGAGGAGCACCGAGGGGGAAATCCATGATTTCAGTCACCATGATCCAGTCACCTCCCACCAGGCCCCACCTCCAACACTGGGGATTACAATTAGACATGAGATTTGGGCACGGACACAAATTCAAACCATATCAGGCTTTTCAAAATGGCTGGTAACAATCCAGACAGTTCTGTGTCTGGATCAGACTAAGCAGTTTTGTTTTCTTTTCTTTGTTTTACTTTTTGAGACAGAGTCTCGCTCTGTCACCCAGGCTGGAGTGCAGTGGCACAATCTCAGCTCGCTGCAACCTCTGCCTCCCGGGTTCAAGCGATTTTCCTGCCTCAGCCTCCCAAGTGGCTGGGATTATAGGTGCCCGCCACCATGCCTGGCTAATTTTTTGTGTTTTTAGTAGAGACAGGGTTTCACCATGTTTGCCAGGCTGGTTTCAAACTCCTGATGCACCTGTCAGGTGATGCACCTGTCTGGGCCTCCAGAGTGCTGGGATTACAGGTGTGAGCCACCACGCCCGGACCCTGCAGTTTTTATCATGTGGTGGTCTAGAGTAAACATCACTTGCAAATACCATGTGACCATGGTTCTACATTGAAGATCTTCAAATTTAGATCTTGAATAACATTTGAGATGAGCATTAAAGAAGTAGACTTAGAAGAATTAGAGTCAAGCAGATGAGGGTGTCAGATCCCAGCCCTGCCATTCACTAGCATCGTGGCCTCTCTGAATGTGAGATTTCTCCCTTGTAAAATGTTGTGGTTCTGCATATCATGTGAGTACCAAATGAGGGGATATATGTAAAGCACCTGGCATGAGGTCAGCAGCCAGTATGTGGCAACTCTTGGTAACATGACAAGAAAACAAGATGCAGAAACAGGTAAGCTGGATGCTATAAGGGTTAAGGAAGGTAAGAGGCAATTCATTTATCCAGGATATGGGCTGTGGGCAGTCCTTGAGCCCAGCCCAGGGACCCAACTTCACAGAGGCTCTCTCTCTTCAGGTAGGCACCATGTCCTTGAAGATGCAGGCAAGCAACGTAACCAACAAGAATGACCCCAAGTCTATCAACTCTCGAGTGTTCATTGGAAACCTCAACACAGCTCTGGTGAAGAAGTCAGATGTGGAGACCATCTTCTCTAAGTATGGCCGTGTGGCCGGCTGTTCTGTGCACAAGGGCTATGCCTTTGTTCAGTACTCCAACGAGCGCCATGCCCGGGCAGCTGTGCTGGGAGAGAATGGGCGGGTGCTGGCCGGGCAGACCCTGGGTAAGCCTCTCTCCACTATATTCTCCTAGTATTCTCTAGAGTAGCTGCTATCACTCTCCAGTTCTCAACCCCCTTCTCTGTTTCTCTCACCACTACCACTCCTCTGAGATTTTATAAATTTATAAGGTATGGTTAAGTAGTTATGAAATTAATCCCTATAGGGAAGAATTTTAGAAGCCTCTGGGAAACACTTCTGACCTATCTCTGCTTTCTCAGAGCTTGTTAGTGACACGCTTTACAGTTCCAGTTAAAATGCAGATTCTCCAGAGAAAGAGACCAGAATGGCCTAGAACAGCCTGTTACACCGGGTACAGATCCCTTAGGTTAGAACCCTTTCTGAGAGCGAGCAGGAGGGTCTGGGAGCGCAAGGACAATGCGAATACGCTTGGCTTTGGTGTCACGTCCATGTGATGTGACTATGCTAGTGGTCTCGAAGTATGTACAGTGTTCATGTTTGTGCATTTACTCCTGTGTATATGTGTATGTTTGAAAAGGGGTATCTATATATGTTTTTTTCCTGAACAAGAAGTGTATGGATTGACTGAACATGTGGAGATATGTGGACGCATACCTTTGTATGTATAGGTGTAGTGTGTGTGTGAGAGAGAATGTATTTGAATGTGTTAGCAGATATGCATATATTTACCAGGTATTTATTGAGACCTTTGCATGTAGTAAGCATTATTCTAGGCATGAAGGTGTTTGGTAGAACATCCATGTGAATGTGCATTGGCTCATTTGCATGTGGGTGGTTGTCTATACTGAGCGTACTTGAGGGTACACATTACCTGTGTGTGACTTTCTTACCTGGATATGTGAATGTGTGTGAGGGTGGCTCTATGTATGTGTTCCCATGTACTTGAAGTGTTATGCATATAGGAATACTCGACGTGTGTGGGTGGGGGGGATGGGGGAGGACATGTTTATGAGCGTGTATGGATGGATCTGAAAGTGTACGGACATGTAAACAGGCATATCCATGTGATATCTGGATATGAATCTAATGTTTGAAGACTAGATGTGTGAAGACCTTTGTTGGCGCCATCAGTGAGCAGAATCCATGTGTATACCATGTAAGCACATGAATTGCTGTGTGTGTGCATGAGGGTGATGGGTGTGGGCACACTACTGTCATGCTAGCATTCCAACTCTGCCTTCTCCCTCCACACAGACATCAACATGGCTGGAGAGCCTAAGCCTGACAGACCCAAGGGGCTAAAGAGAGCAGCATCTGCCATATACAGGTGGGGCTGTCTGTCTGTCTGTCTGGGTGGGATGGCTCTCTCTTTCCACAGAGGGAGTAAATGCTGGTGTGACAGTGTGCTGAGTCTAGAACTTGGGGAGGTGTTTGGAGATGAGGGCCTGTGGAAAGTGGGCTGAGTGGCCGTCCCTAAGCTCCAGCCCTCTCCCCTTTGTTTCCCCAGTGGCTACATCTTTGACTATGATTACTACCGGGACGACTTCTACGACAGGTGAGCAGGGGAGGGGCGTGCCCAGGCGTGAAACAGCCAAGCTGGAAGGGTCCTGAGAGATTGTTGGTGCAGCCCACTCAGTTCTCCAAATGAGAACCAAAGCCCAGAGGTTTGCCTAGGGTTGCTCCACCAGTCAGTGGCAGAGCTGAGACTGGGGTCCTGTTCTGCAGATACTCAGGCCAGAGCTCCTACTGCCATAGCACACTGTCTACCTCGCTAACTACCCTTTTTCCTTTTTGTCCTTGGGTGAGACTCAAGGAGACTGTACAGCCAAGAGCTGTATAAATGTGGCCAGTTGGAATACACAACAGGGTACAGCGCTGGTTACAGAGAGTTTGAGCCTTTCCCTCTGTGAGGTACCCAAGCAGCTGGTAGGAACCCCAGAGCTCAGTCTAAGCCTCTTGGGTTTATATTTAGAGACAAGAGGCCAGCAGCCGTTTGGAAGTCTGATTAGTCCCTGATGGGCTGTGGCCTACCCTCTACTCCCAAGCCCTACCCAGACTCCAGCCCGGAGGCTGTGAGCTCCCACTACAACAGCACTAGCCACATTCTTGAGTAGAAATCATGGTAGAGACTAACTCAAATCTCTCCTCCTACCTGCTTCTCTCCCTCTGTCCATCTTAGCCCACCCCAGGCAGCCCAAGAAGAACAGTGCCTCTCTGAGCATCAGTCGTCCACCCCGACCCTCACCCCCGACCCCCTGTGAATGGTTTCAGGAGACTGTGTGGTGTAGTGGGAAATATCCTGGGAGTCGGAAGATTTAGGTGCTAATCTCAGCTCTGCCACTGAATGGATTGTGTGACCTTGGGCAAATTCCCTTCCCAGTTTGTGAAATGGGCTTGCACCAAGTGATCTCTCCAGGCTCCTCCAGCTCTGGGATTCTGTGGTTCAGTGATTCTGACCAAGGCCAGAGCCGTCCCCTCCCCTTGGGGGCAGAAATGCAGGGTCTGGGATTGGATCCATTCCCAGAGACTCTCCATCTGCAGCCATCACCACCTCCAGGGAGGGGCTCCCTGAACAAAGGAGCCCCAAGGAATGGGGCTTTGGCCCAGTGGTGACAGATTTCCTGGCTGTTGTCAGGAAAAATGATATGGAGTATACCCCCTACGGCCGCAATTCCCTGAAAAAGGTGGTAGCAGCAGATGTGGGAAAGACTGCTTCTCAGCCTACTCAGTTTCTGCCTGGTCAGCTGGAAAGGAAGCCTTCCGGGAGAGGGCTGGGAGATGACTTTGGTTGGGAGCAATGCACAGCCTGGGAGCCTTGGGGGGTCTGATTGAGCTGCCTGACCTTGATACTGTCCCAGGCCCCTGGCCTTTGTCTCTGGAATGGAGCATGAAGGGTGTGGTGATTAAGGAGGTCAAGTAAGGAAAGCGCTTAGACTTCAGTCTTACGCCTCTGAGGTCATGGGCTCGTGAGCTGAGGGTCTCAGTACCCTGACCTTTCATCTATTAACACATTCTAAAGTGTGTTTTTAACCGAATTCTTTCATGCTGTACCCTTGGGTGGACACTGAATTTGGGTAGCCGTCCTCATTTGGCATATGGGGAAACTGAGGCTTAGGCAGGCTCAGTTGACCCCCACTCCCATACCTCTCTATTCCTAGCTGGGGATTTGTGCTGCTTTGAGAGTTGCAGACTCGGAGCAGAGGTTGGGGTGGCAGTTGACCAAGCAGAAGTCAGGTCATGTAATAGAGCAGGCCTGGTTGTCAGGGGACCCAGGGATGTCTCCTCTTTTGAATGGGGTATAACCACTACCACCTGCTGCCTTGCCTGCCCTTACTTGGCCTGGATGGTTGGAGAGGTTGTAGTGAGGTCGTGAGGATCCCAACAGCCATCAGGGTCCGGAAAGCCCTTCCTCTTCACTCCAGGGCTAGCTGGGAGCCTGCAGAGTTGTGTTTAGTGCAGGCCTCCCAGCCCCTCACCAGCCACACACATTTGGAGCTGGAGCTGCAATACCTGCCTGGTGGCCACAAGCCATGCTGCAGCCTCTGGCCCATCTGCCCTCACAGGCTCTTCGACTACCGGGGCCGTCTGTCGCCGGTGCCAGTGCCCAGGGCAGTCCCTGTGAAGCGACCCCGGGTCACAGTCCCTTTGGTCCGGCGTGTCAAAACTAACATACCTGTCAAGCTCTTTGCCCGCTCCACAGCCGTCACCACCAGCTCAGCCAAGATCAAGTGTGAGTAACTGTATCATCTTTTTTTATCATTAGCAAAATAATAGAATGACATTTTTTTATATTGGAAAATAGATAAAAGAAAAAATCTTCCACAATTCTGCTGCTCTGACACAATCACGTATTTTCATGCATTTCTGTGAGGAGACAGCTGTTTTAGGAGGAGGGGGTGGGTTGGGTAGGGTACAGAGGGTCCAGTGCTGGATATGGTGCCCAGTGAAGAAATGATGCCATCTTTCCTCTAGGAAGGATAAGGACGGGTCTACACAGGCCCACTACTCCACATTCACTCTGGTACACACATACTGCTTAACTAAGCACGCAGGAATTCAGATTGCAGAAGACATGTTCTTACTCAGGTGCACACAGAAGAGCACACCACACATACACACCTGTGCTCCTGTCTTTCCTGGGTCCCTTTCAGAGTTGAGATATCGGGAGAAAAGAAAGCCAGGTTCAGAAGTGTTCACTGTCATTGTAGGGATGGATGCCAGGTAGTCTAAGGAGGAGGCCTTTTCCCTGAGTAGGGAAAAAAAATAATAATAACTGCTTTCCTGGTTGAAAGAACAGGGCTGAGGTTTTGTGCTACTGTCAAGCCTCCAGCCCCATAGATGACAGCCCTGTCCCCCCTCCACTCCCAGTAAAGAGCAGTGAGCTGCAGGCCATCAAGACGGAGCTGACACAGATCAAGTCCAATATCGATGCCCTGCTGAGCCGCTTGGAGCAGATCGCTGCGGAGCAAAAGGCCAATCCAGGTCAGCCTCTGAGGATTCTCACCCACCTCCGCCACCAGGGCACAGGGCAGAGCATGGGGAAATAATACATGGGAGAGAGGAGCTAGGGTGGCCCTGCAGATCCCGAGCCACCTGCACTCACCATGCTGAGGCCAGCTTCTGCTAAGGTGCTGCCCTAGACAGCTGCCCCAGGCTGAGTTTTATTCTCCCCTCCTCCACCCCTTCCCCTCAAGATGGCAAGAAGAAGGGTGATGGAGGTGGTGCCAGCGGCGGTGGTGGTGGCGGTGGCGGCAGCGGTGGCGGCGGCGGTGGCGGTGGCGGCGGTGGTGGCGGTAGCGGCAGCCGGCCACCAGCCCCCCAAGAGAACACGACTTCTGAGGCAGGCCTGCCCCAGGGAGAAGCACGGACCCGAGGTGACGGCGATGAGGAGGGGCTGCTGACACACAGCGAGGAAGAGCTGGTGAGGGCCTGGCCAGGGGCACAACTGGGACTTGACTGCGCTCCTACTCTCAGGAGACCAACAGGGCAACGGGTAGCCTGAGCTGGTTGCCCCCACTGTGAACTTCCTCTTCTCTCCTTCCCAGGGGTTCTAACGGTCCTGGGGGAAAGAGGGAAGAATGAGCAGGGGGCACTTGCCTATCTCAGACACCATCAGAAGTCCCACTGAGGCCTAGGGCAGACCTCCCCTAAGTGCAGGGTGCATTCTGGCCTCCGGTTTCCACATGAGTTGGAGAAGGGGAGATTTGGACATAAGAGAGCACACATGGCCTGCAGAGCTTCAGAGCAGGGCTGGGGTGGCTTGTGGAGGCCACACCCAGGAGGTGGGTGTCACCTTCACATGAGGATTTTCTAAAAGCCGTTGCTGCTCAAGCACGAAGCAAAAGCTGTCTCATAAGGAGTGAGCTCCCCACCTATTACTAGAACTATTCAGGCTGAGGGCGGGAGGCCATTTGACAAGGAGCTTATGTTGAATGGGAGGGTAGACCAAACTCTGAGTCTGTGGGATATGGGTTGTGTACTTGCTGCTCATTTACTTAATGAACTCTCATTGAGCACCAAGACCCAGAACACACACTCTAACTTCACATAACCTTAACAAGAGCCCTGTACTATGCAGAGTATTCTGTTCCCACATTTTACCCTGTGAGGAAACCGAGACTCAAAGACTGAGTGGCGTGCTTAGGGAATCAGCTCATAGGGACTGAACCAGGGTTGGAGTCTAGACTGACTTGCTGGGTCTGCAGCTTTCTCCTTTTCAGCACTGCTAGGTTCTATCATGAGAACAGATGGGCTCATGGCCGTGACAGTTAGGAGGTCTGCCTTATGCCCAACTCATCTCTCAGTGTAGCCTGATCCTTCATCTTATTTGCTCAGGCATAGCAGTGTCCATAAAGGCCCTAACAAAGACTTAGATGCCGCCAGAGATGGGGAGCTCACCAGTCTGTAAGGCTTTCAGCCTTCTCCGATGCAGGCTGTCTAGGCACAGAAATGGGGCTCCTGCGACTCCCAGAACACCCTTCACTCCTCAGACCACCCTCACAAGCTTCCAAGCCAGCTTTGTTGGCTGGTCCCATAGTCATTCCCCTTGGCTGTTCCTGCCTCTTCTGACTGTGTCCTCTAGATGCTCTCTGGACCCTGAAGTTTTTCTGGACAGATGGCTCAGGGCAGGACTCAGAGCTGCAGTGAGTGATGTGTGGTCTCTCTTACCTCCTCCCTATCAGGAACACAGCCAGGACACAGACGCGGATGATGGGGCCTTGCAGTAAGCAGGTACAGGGGTCCTGTCCTGTTGGGCAGAGGGTGGGGAAGCAGTGAAGTGGAGGTTGTTGCTTTTTCCCTGGATTGTGCAGGAAGTGTCATGAAGCATACCTGGCCTGGTAGCACTGACTGTGCCCAAGAATGAAGTCCCTTCCATATCTAGCCGTCCCATCACACCCCTTCATTCCTAGGGCTTGCCATGCTGGGGAAGCAGGTGCCGTAGATGGGCCAGCTGGGCCCGCCTAGCAACGGTTCCTTCCCTCAGCACACTCAGCCGTGTTGCCTGTCTCTGCCCTTGAGGAGCTCCTAGTCTGGTAGAGGACGATATGAGCCATTACCACCTAGTGTGAGCAGGATAACAATAGAGCGAGGCCAGGTCATGGAAGAGATGATGTGTAGCTGAGCCTGCTAGTGATTGAGGGAGCAATGTTCCACACCAAGGGAATGGCCTTAGCCGTACAGAGCTGTGACAGTCTTTGGTATGTGGTGAGGCCAAGAGCCTCCTGTGGCTGCAGTGCCTGGCTAGTTGGTAGAGGACTCTGCTTAGCATCAGAGGGTGATTGTGAAGGACCGTATGTGTCAGGCTTAGGGGCTGGGATTTGATTCTTTCATGGGGAGGAAATGCCCTGTATGACAGGAGCTACACCTGCTTTCTCTGAGTTCATCTTCAGTCCCACAAGCTGATGATTGTACCAATATAATAGATGTGGAAACAGACACTAACGGGGGCAGGGAGATAAGGTAGTAATTGGTGGAGCCTGGATTTCAGCCCGGTGGTGTTAGGCTTCAAAGCCCACTCTCTGGCCACTGTTTACCATCTACTCTGCCCTACCTTGAAGGAAAGCCAGGCCACACCTAGCTCTGCCTGCTCTCTGACCCATTCCTTTGGGGTGCCTTGGGTGGAGAAAGGTCTCAAACACCAGTGTTCCCAGGGAGGTGTCTGGATAGATGACACATTTATGCTGTAGTAAGGTATCCCACCAGCAAAGGCCCCAAGAAGAACTTTAGAAAATTCTACATATGCTGCAGTCTTCTTTCGGAACTTCTTGGTTTGTTTTGTCTGGAATGCAAACAAACCTCCATATCCAGCCATCCTGCTACACCCGTTTGTGCCTGATGCTTGCCAAAGCTTGTTAAAATAGTTCACAGGTGAGTTACATGGGCTCAGGTGAGGAAATGGAGGTTCAAAGAGCAGGTGAGACTTGCCCAAGGTTCCATGGCCAGGAAATTATGAGGCCACAGCCAGAGTGCAAGAGTATCTCTGTCTCCAGACATCATTCTATCCTTTCTTCCCAACCCCTGTTATTAGCACCAGGGTCTCTTCCTCTCGGCCTTAGTCTCTTCTTTGTCTCTCTCTCTCTCAGCCTGACAGGAGCAATGGCCACCAGCAGGTGAAGGGCATCGCTGCCCCAGGCCTCAAGCCGGGCACCCAACCCTGGATGCCACCCCCCAGCGGGTACCAGAGGAAAGCTGGCAGCAGGTGCCTCCTCCCCCAACGCATCCCAGCCAGTGCCATATCCTCTGCAGGTGGAGTTACTGGCCTACTCCTTCCCCATGAGCCCTCCCTGTCTGCACTGCCCAGGCCAGAGGGTAGAGCACAGGAGTTTCCCCACACTGCCTCCCCTCCCCAGGACACTCCCAGGCTTGGGTTTTTTCTATAGGTTTGGCGGGGGGCCACAGGGAGGGGACCCTGACAATAAAGAGATTGGATCCCAACCTGCTCTGAGATGGGATGATTTGTGTTTTCTCATGAAGATATCCCAGCCCTTCTGCCCACCAAAAAGCTGGTCTGGGGTGCCTAATACTGATCCATCTGGACCTTAGTGTCCTCGGTGGTGATTAAAATGGTCAGTGGGGCCACTGGGGAGGGTTGGATATGCTGGCCCATGAGCAGCTTGCTGGCTGAAGTGTCAAGCAGTTGTGACCCACTTGGTTTACCCCATAGTAAGTCAAGACCTTACCTCTTTCCCCGGCTTCTAAGTCTGGTCTTTCCCAGCTCTTAAAAGGATTCTGGAGTCTGCCAGTATGTACCTTCTCTCTTCTGGCTGAGGACACTATAATTTTTTCACTTGGACTTTGTCCTCCCACCAGCCTCCCAGTCTCCTGCTTCTGCCCTATACCATCTCCCAGCAGCCATACAGTCTTTCCGAACGTATCCCTTCCCTGCCTAAAATCCCTTTACTGACTCTTCCTCCTGAATGTGGGGTGTAAGATCCTGCTTACTCCAGCCTTTCCTGTTTTTGTCACCACCCCTTTCCTGCCCCTGACAAAAACCCTACATCTCAGCCTCACAAACCACACAAGTTCTTCACACTCCAGGCAGGTTTGGTAGCAAGGAATAGAGTTGCACTCCACTGACAGCAAGCAGTAGGAAGTTTGCATCAAGAAACACGCAGCCTGTCTGCGCCTGTCTTGGGCCACCCATCTAGACATTTGTTCTCTAACAATCAACCGGGTTCCTTCAAACGTGTGCTTCTTACACATGCTCATTGTGTACTGCTAATGTCACATCCTTCCCCCTTAACTCCCCACAATGAATGGATCCATTTTCCCCATGTTCAAGTTCCCAAGAGAGAATCAACTGCCACTGCAATTTTTTTTTTTCCTAATCACTCGTAGGTTACAAGTTCCCACTCTGTTCCAGTGAGCTGCGGGATTCATATGTGGCCACTTAGGCTGGTCTCGTTGATATGGAGCTGTGGGAGGGCAGCACCCAGAAATAGGCTTTGTTCCAGGCCTGGCACGCACTCTTTCTGCTCCTACTTTCTCTACCTGGGAAATAGCCGCTCAGGATGAAGCTGCTGCTGTGGTGTCACCACCTCTGAGAAGTCTCCCAGACCCTCCGACTGCTCGTTAATTGCTCATCGTTCCCCCAACACAGAATTCAGTCCCATCATCAGAAAGGGCTTTAGGTTTTCCCTCCATCTTTACGTGTTGCTCAGAGTTTGCAGATCTGCTGGAGTCCTTATTGAAAACTCCCGTTTCAAATCAACCTGATCTACAGCCTCTAAGGAAGCGTCCCCCTGGGCTTTGGCTCTAGGTTTTGGTAGAGGGTGGAGGCTTTGGGCAGTGCTCAAACTCCACAGGGAAGTCTTTGTTGTCCATGTCTCTCTCACTGAACAGTCCTCCTGCCTATCATCCTTGGCGGGCCAGCACTCTGAGGTCCCAGTGTAGCTCTGCACTTTGGTCTTCCCAAGCTCTCCTGGGGCCTGACTAGGCCAGCCCCAAGGCGGCCAGAGTCCTGGCCTCATACCTGAGCCAAAGGCCCCAATCCCTGCTTGGCCATTGCCTGAGTATTAGCTGCCCCAGCAGGATCACAGTCCCCATACATCTGCCTGCTAGGGACCCTGGGCAGCAGGGAGAGAGTTGAGATTTGTCAGGAGCCCATGGTGGAGGCTGAGACCTTAAGGCCATGAGATACAGGCATGGGGTGAGAAACAGGCGCCTTGGAATTGGGCTGGGCCTTGGCCCAGCTTAGTCAAATCCAAAGGCTTCAATTTGGAGAGATGAAGAGGGTGTACAGAGGAAGGGGCTCGGTCCACAACGAGTGTCTCATCTCCCTGAAGAGCTCTCAGTGGAACATACTTCACCAATCCATGTACCCACATCTTTGCTTGTCCAGAAGGCCAGAGTCAGCTCTAGCAGACCCATTTCAATACCCTGGCAAGTCATTACTGCCCTTAGCTCTTAGTGTCCCCATCTGTAAAACATGGGGGACAGCTGCTAGCCTGTATTGGAACTTGGGCAGAGTTCAAAGAATGGGATTTAGAGCTGAATGAACCTTGCACTGAGGGCATAATAGCACTAGGGCACTATCCCTGTGCCCCCAGAGCCTAGTGCTCTGTGCCTGCTGCAGGCGCTACCCAAACGTGCTTTACTGAGGAACTCAGTGTTTCAGAGCTTGACGGTCAGGTTGATCATGCGCTTGTGACCATGGACTTCCTTAGTATGCCAGGCTTGGAGGACGGTGAGAAAAGCAGGGAAGACACTTTCAGGGGTAGCAGGCATCAGCTCTACTCACTCCTGCCCATAAGGCCTTGCCTAGTCATGCTGGCACCAGGTCATAGGCTGGACAGGGAGAATGAGAGTCCCATCGGGCATTCCAGAAAAGCCCCTGGATGCTCCCCCCTGGGAAAGCACACAGCGGGACCCTCGGGTAGGAGGTTGGGTTCTAACACTGCGTACACGTGCCCTTCCACCGCGTTGGGGCAGCAAAAACATCCATTCTGCTGTGCAACAGTTGTCATTTTTCTAACATCTGAAAACTCCAAAAGGAGATAGTGATAAATGTGGTACCAGATTCTGCCCAAAGGACCAGTCTTTAGATGTTTTCAAGATTGGAAACCTCATTTTTGATCCTCACAGCTATCTTGAAAGAATAGAGCAGCCAGTGGGTATACTGGATTGTGAGCCAAGAGGCCTGGGGCTTTCCCCCTGTTGCTGCCAGCCAGGTTGATGACTCTGGGCAAGTCTTTTTCCTTTCTAGATTTGTTTCCTCGGCTGTAAAATGAGAGGTTGATCCAGATCAGGGATAGTAAATGGGCCTTCGTTCAGTTACTGTTGTATAACCACCCCCAAATTTAGTAGCTTTAATAAACATTAGCTCCCGATTGTGTGGCTTGGCAATTTGAGCTATGTTCAGCGTGGCAGTTCTTATTTGGACCCTCATGGCTGAAGTGAACTGGCAGATCAGCTGGGGACTCCTGGTCTCAGATGGCCTCCCCCACATGTCAGGTGGTTGGCTGGGCAACTGGGCCACATGTTCCAGCACCTAGCAGGCTGACCCAGGATTCTAGACATCATGGCTGAGTTCCAAAAGCCACAAGAGAACACGAGCTCAGTGTCAAGTGCTTTTGAGGATCTTGCTGTGTCGTATCTTTAAGGTTCCATTGGCCAAAGTCACATGGCTAAGCCCAAATTCTTAACAGGAGGAGCTTCAAAATACGGCCATATTTTAAAAATCTACCTCAGGTCTCAATTCACTTGCCGGCTCAGAACTTTTAGTAGCGGCTGCCTGGAGTGCCTTTTGAGGATCTGCAGCAATTTTTAGACTGTTTGGAAATACTGATGTGATAGTTTGGCAAATGTCTCTTATGGGCACGGAATTCAAGTGTGGGCACATGTCAGGTATTTGCCAGCCCTGGCCAGGTTGACCCATAAGGTCATAACCTGCCCCATAGGATGTTATATGCAGTGGGTCTGTCTGACAAGACCACAGAAATACAGAAGGCAGAACAGGGCAAAAGATTCTGAGCCAGGCATCCTTGGTTTTCATCCCAACCAGATCATAGATTCATTGAGGTTTTAGGCAAATCAAAATCCCTTCACCAGTAGCCAGACTCTTCATAATAAACTTCATCCATAACAGTAAACCATTTCCTGAACACTTGCTGTTAAAAAGCACATTTTACACTTAATCTCCATAACCACCCTCAGTAGGTGTAGTAAGGACTTTTGGTTACAAGTTATAGAAACTGAATTCAGTCCTGCTTTAGTGGAAGTTTATTGGCTCACAAATTATAAAGTCCAGGGATGGATCTTCAGACATGGGGACTTGGGTTCAAAAGCTGCCATCAAGAGTCTGGTTAGCCAGGCATGGTGACACGTGCCTGTAGTCTCCGCTACTTGGGAGACTACAGTAGGAGGATCATTTGCACTTAGGAGGTTAATGCTGCAGTGAGCCATGATCCTGCCACTGCACTCCAGCCTGGATGACAAAGCGAGACCCTATCTCAAGGAAAAAAAAAAAAATGGTTTTCAGGCAGGTTCCAGGTAGTGGTAGAGCATGGCCATAGGGCCTGTGAGGGTAGAGGGATGGAGGAGAGAATTCCCAAAAGGAGGACAAGCCTTGGTTAACAAAAACAGAAGGAGTCCACTGTGTGGTTATGACTATTCTATAGATTTTGTAGATGAGATTTAAAAGCATGGCCCCAAGTAAAGGTGGCATCTCTATCCTTCTATCCTCGCCTTTATCTAAACTCTGTGACTGATCTATAGCATATGATGGTGGTGGTGCTCTGCCAGTCTCCCAGTCCGGGACTTAAGCATTAGCAGCTGCCACTTACCATCTCTTGGGACCCAACCACCGTGCTGTGAAGCAGCCCAGGCCACACAGGCCACGTGTACATGTTCAGCTGACAGCAGTATCAAATGTCAGACATGAGTGAGGAAGGCTTCAAGATGACTCCAGCCCAGCCACTGTCTGAGGACAAAGTAAGAACTGCCTCACTGATCCCATTCAAAGTCCAGCACAACGCGAGATAATAAAATGTTGTTTGCAGATGCTAACATTCAGAGTGATTTGTTATATCAGTAACCAGGACACAGGCCCAGAGGTTCAGTAGCTTGCTGTGCTGCTCATGGGACTAGGTTAAGAGTATAGATTTTGTTGCCGGGCGCAGTGCCTCACGCCTGTAATCCCAACACTTCGGGAGGCCGAGGCGGGCAAATCACGAGGTCAGGAGATGGAGACCATCCTGGCTAACACGGTGAAACCCCGTGTCTACTAAAAAATACAAAAAAATTAGCCGGGCGTGGTGGCGGGCACCTGTAGTCCCAGCTACTTTGGAGGCTGAGGCAGGAGAATGGTGAGAACCTGGGAGGCGGAGCTTGCAGTGAGCTGAGATTGTGTCACTGCACTCCAACCTGGGTGACAGAGCAAGACTCTCTAAAAAAATATATATATATATTTTTTTAAATAATTAAATATATTTTTATGTGTATATATATATTTTTGGACAGAGTTCCTAATCAAATTATTTGTTGTGTGACCATAGGCAAATCATTAGCCTCTCTGAGCCTCATCTTTCTCATCTAAAAACCAAAAGACCACATCCTATTACGAAAATAAATGAGAACATTTACCACCACCTAATCCAGTGCAGATTCAGGTGATTTTCCCTGGAACCAAGTAACAGACCATAATTTCCTTTTTTTTTTTTCCTCTACTTATTCATACCCACTTTGTTCCAAAACATTTCAGGCATCTTAACAAGGAGAAAATGAATAAAATATAAAAATGAGGTAAAGGAGATAATGGAAAGAAGGCTTTTTTTGATGTTCCAGCATCTTTTGAGTTACTCTAGTCAAGAGTGGTGTGTCGGTTGGTCACTAAGCCTCGTAGGGCAACCCAGCTGGCCCTCTGCACTTGAGTGAATGGACACCTCCCGCCAACTGATGTGTGGGTTCCTGGCATGCACACATCCCCTCACTGCACCTCCTGCGGGAGCCCAGATGACCTGTCCTACAGAGGTGCAGTAGCTGGGTCCTCTTTGGACAAGTGCATGGGTTTGGCTCTCCCAGGTGCATGGAACAGAAACGGGCAGGGTTACCCGTTCTCCCTGACCTGGACCTTTTTTCTTCCTTGTCCTCTAGTCTCTAACACTTAAGCCCCCTCATCCCTCAAACTCCACCTTCAGTGGTTCCATCTCCCTGACCATGCAGTGAAGCTGCTTAAGGCCAGAGACTGTCTCATTCATCCTTGCCCATAAATCTTTTACACGTGTATTTGTGACGTGGTCAACTATTTATGAAACATACAATAAAGTATTTACCTTTGTGTTAATTTTTTTGAGACAGGGTCTTGTTCTGCTGCCCAGTCTGGAGTGCAGTGGGCTCAAGCAATCCTCCCACCTCAGTCTCCCAAAGCAGCTGGGACCACAGGCGTGCGCCACCACACGCAGCTAATTTTTAAAATATTTGTAGAGATAGGGGTTTCCCTATGTTGCCCAGGCTGCTCTCGAACTCCTGGGCTCAAGTGATCCTCCTGCCTCAGCCTCCCACGGTGCTGGAATTACAGGCGTAAGCTGCCACACTCAGCTACCTTTTGTGTTCTTAATTGTATTCCACCTCCGCAGCAGCATTAGGCTCTACAGAAAGAGATGTGTGCATATATACATATATGTAGCATTTACTCATGCCCTTTGAAGTTCTGTACACCCATTACATTATTTATCCCACACAATTGGGAAATTGAAATTTAAGGTTGAGTAATTTGCCCAAGATCATGTCACTTGAAGGAGGTAGAGGCAGGATGCAAACCTTCCCTGACCCTGTCAGAATAAACAACTCTGAAATTCCTCTCTTGGTTTTTGTGACAACAGTCTTTCCTGGCTCTCCTCTGAGCACTCCTGTTTCCCTTGCTGACTCTTCCCCTTGTGCCTGCATCTCTCTACCCTCTTTTCTCTGTACCCGCTCCCTGGATGACTTCATCCATGGCTTCAGACTCCACTCATGGCTCCATGATCTTCACCTCTAACTCATTTTCCCCCCAAGAACACCAGGGGAGTAGGTACAGATGCCCATCTAATAACTGTACTTCGATGTCCCCAAGAACCTTTCCAGCCCCACTTGCCTGTGTCAACCTCCACTGCTCCATTTTTCCCTGTTAATTTTTCCCTGGTACCTTAGGTCCTTTCTGTGTCTGTCTTGGACTTTTGCAGTAACCTCTAACTAGTCTCCCTGCTGCTCTTCCTACTCGGCTGTCTCCTTTATCACCATCCCATTGAGTGAGATCCACACCCCTTAGCATGACAAAGAAGACATCCGAGAGATGATTGACCCCTTCTTCTCAACACCTCCCCTCCCGCAGTCTGCCTCTTCGTCTCAAGCCACATGGAATAAATTGTGGAAAGACCTGTGCTGTCTGGCTTGTGCCTTTACACATGCTGTTGTCTCTACCTCGAATGCTGTGTTCTCCCACTGGCTAACCCTCGTTATCCTTTATAACAGCTCAGAAGTTGCCTGCTCAAAAACACCTCCCTGGCCTGAATTAGAACGGCCCTCCCATGTGCTGCTTCCATCACAGATCTTACCATCTATTATTACACACACACACACACCCCAGATGTGTGTATTTTGAGATGGGAGTCTCACCCAGGTTGGAGTGCAGTGGCACAATCTTGGCTCACTGCAACCTTTGTCTCCCAGGCTCAAGCAATCCTCCCACCTCAGCCTTCTGAGTAGCTGAGACACCAGACATGTGCCACCACGCTTGGCTAATTTTTTTGTATATTTGGTACAGATGGGGTTTCACCATGTTGCCCAGGCTGGTCTTGAACTCCTGAGCTCAGACAATCCTGATCCTGAAATTCCATCCTAGAAATTCAGCCCAATAAAAGGAAAATAGTTCTATGTGCCAGGCAGGCCTGGGTTAAACATACTATCTTACCATTACCTCTTTAAAGTGGACATTTTCCCACTTTATAGCTGAGAATATAGGATGATAATCAGTGGCAATGGGAGACTGCCACTGTGGACTGTTCAAAGCCCATGCTTAGCATTATCAAGAATTAGCAAGCACTTGCCTTTAGGATACTGATTTAACTATGGCATAATATGGATAGACTTTTTTTTTTTTTTTGGAGACGGAGTCTCGTTCTGTCGCCCAGCTGGAGTGGAGTGGCCGGATCTCAGCTCACTGCAAGCTCCGCCTCCCAGGTTTACACCATTCTCCTGCCTCAGCCTCCCGAGTAGCTGGGACTACAGGCGCCTGCCACCTCACCCGGCTAGTTTTTTTGTGTTTTTTTTTAAGTAGAGACAGGGTTTCACGTTAGCCAGGATGGTCTCAATCTCCTGACCTCGTGATCCGCCCGTCTAGGCCTCCCAAAGTGCTGGGATTACAGGCTTGAGCCACCGTGCCCGGCCATGGATAGACTCTTACGTGGTCTTTTAAAATTAAGCCTGTAATTTGGAAAAATGGTCTTGATACTAAAAAGTTATATGGTGGTTAGGATTATGGGAATTTAACATTTTAAATTATAATCTCATCTTCCCACCTCACCTGCTACAAAGTCCAGCTTCTAAGAACACATTGCAAAATTTAATGTTCTGTTCAATTGTGAAGCCTCAGTATTGTCAGAGCAAATATACGGAAGGGGGAGTCCAGGTGCAGAGCTGGGACCTCACATACCACAGCAGCACTTCTTCCAGACTGTCTGGCCCAGCATGTTTTCTGCAGAACCTGTCCTGTGTTCATCAGGTGAGGGGAGAAGTATGCAAAATTCTGCATATTTTTTACTCCCTTGAAAGAAACTAATTCAAATACATATCACCTACAACTTTCTAGGCATTGCCTGCTCTCAGTATGAATGAGTGAACAAAAGTGTCTGTGCTCAACACTTAACATTATGGTGTGCTGGAGAAACCATCTTTATAGTGGGCAGGGACCCAAGGAAGTGTGGGAGTGAGCCAGGTAGACACCTCGGGAAAAGCTTTTCAGACTTTCTCTAGGTGCGAGTGGAGGGCATGCAAACAAGGTTTTCTAAAAACTAGAGCTACAACTGCATGTTTCCTACGTGCTGATGAAAAGGCACAGCACTGGCCAGGTATGGTGGCTCACGCCTATAATCCCAGCACTTTGGGGGACCAAGGTGGGCCGATTGCTTGAGGTCAGGAGTTTGAGACCAGCCTAGCCAACAATGGTGAAACCCCGTCTCCATTAAAAACAAAAATTAGCTGGCGAGGTGGCGGGTGCCTGTAATCCCAGCTACTCAGGTGGGTGAGGCAGGAGAATCACTTGAACCCAGGAGGCGGAGGTTGCAGTGACCTGAGATCTTGCCACTGCACTCCAGCCTGGGTGACAGTGAGATTCCATCTCAAAAAAACAGCAACAAAAGAAGATGCACATCACCATATTAAAGATTTGTCAGGCAGTTATGAAACCCACTTACTCTGACTTTTTTTTCTTTGAGACGGAGACTTGCTGTCGCCCAGGGTGGAGTGCAGTGGCACGATCTCGCCTCACTGCAACCTCCACCTCCTGGGTTCAAGCAGTTCTCCCGCCTCAGCCTCCGGAGTAGCTGGGATTATAGGCCACCATGCCCAGCTAGTTTTTGTGTTTTGGTTTCTTTTTAGTAGAGATGCGGTTTCACGTGTTGGCCAGGCTGGTCATAAACTCCTGACCTTGTGATCCGCCCACCTCGGCCTCGCCACCACGCCCAGCCTACTCGACTTCTCTTTACCATAGAACCCCCCTCTTCCTTTGTATAATTAGGAACAGTCCTCAACATTGTTTCCTAAGACACTTTGGAAATGATGGTCTGGTTCCCTTCCAAAACTAGAAAGTGGCTCTTGATCAGAAGCTCTTGATTGCCTTTGTCTTGTCACCACAGTGCAAGGTTCGTTTAGCTGAGCTGTTTGGTGAGAGACAGTGGAAACAGAAGAGGTTAGTGCTGCTGTGTCTGAATAACATTTAGGGGCAACCCATTACTTTTCATGCGCTTTCAATCCAATTCAGTCAGTTATCGCAACTGGACTAACGGGCTGCATCAGTCCTGAGAATCTGCTTCAAGAATAAAGTTAAAAACGGGTTGAAATCACCAATTTATTTGTCAACCTGTCACCAAACTGAAGAGTATCATTCCTTCCCCTAAGGGGTCCCACTAAATAAATAAACCAAACACACATACATACACAAAAGCAATGGAGCGCTAATTACACAAGAGGCACCGATCCTTTCTTTATTCATGTAGAAATATCCAACATTGGGAATCGTGTGGGTGTAGATACAAAAAAAGGAAAATGGGGACATAAACAGCAGTTGGGTTCATTGTGGCAGTGGCAGTTCAGTCAGCCAGTGTGTGGGTTGAGGGAAAGCACCCTCTATTGCTTTACCCACCACCCTCCACTGTTTTAGCCAAGGTATTTGACAACACTTGGCCTATGCTTTAAAATTAAGGGTCACAGTGATTAAAAACAACATGGTCAAGACATTTGGGTCTGAGTGACTCTTCCTGGGCTGCTTAGTACGAAGTCTGGCAACAAGAAAGCGAGGAGCAACGTGTATGCCCTTATCCTCAGCAAGTGAGAGCAAGGCAGATCACAGCACAGACACAGAAGATGGCCTTCTCCCGTGTGCCAGCGGAGAATGCCCTTCCAGCAAATCCTCAGGAAGCAGAGCACCACACAAGCAGCATTTCTTGGTTTCTCATGGTCATATTCAAAAGCAACTTTTAAATCAGAAAATAGAAAAGCATTTGTGGTGGGTCTTTTTCAAACCCAGAACACAAGTTGGCTAGGAAAACAGAAAGCTTCCTCTAGCATCCCTGTTTGGACTCCTCTTGGAGGAGTTTCCTGAACCGCACATACATTGCTTCCTCACCAACAGAGATGCTCAACTAGGATCCTTCTTAGTGTGCCAGTTATAAGACACATTTACAGGCTATGTTTCTAAGACCTCTTAGTGGTCAACGAGGAAGGAGGGTACCTAGCACCTTGTATTCCTTCATGTGGTAACAGCTGGGGGAGGACTTGGCGGTGAGGTAGTAGCAACCATCCTCACATAGGGAAAAGAAGTCAAATCTATGGAGTCATTCCCTGGACACTGAAAACAGGCAGTCCTCCCAAGTCTCAAGGTTCCACCACACACGCGTGGGAGGCCGTGTCTGCTTTAACTATGTATCTCAAGAGAAGCAGAGAAGAAGAGAAATGGCTGCCCAGATGAAGTGCCTGTCGTTTTAAGAAACTGGAAGTGCCTGTCCAGTTTCTCAGGACAAGGATACAGAGACTGTCAGAGCCCAGGCCCACACAGTTTTCTGTGGTTGGTTTTTTGCTGATTTCACCAAGCACAATTTTTATAGAAAAGAAAACTGAAGGACAAACCAAATTGAAAGAATCACTGTTATAATAACTTTAATTTATCTTGCATTTTACAGAAGTCTATGAACGATTTTAAAAAAGCACCTCCTTACCCCATATCACGTTTCTCTGACAGGTGTTAAAAGTAGGCAATGAGTATGTCAACAGCTTGAACATCAGCGTCTTGCAAGGACTTCAGACCAACCAACCACTCGCCAAAAATCTCGGCAGCTTTTTTATCTTGTTTTTAATACAACGGTATATCCACTCTGATGGCAAACCTGTCCAGCCACATCTCCACAACACGCTTTGCAAAATCAGTGATTAGCAAATTAGTTAGCTTTGGCACGGAGCTGTGCTCGCTTGCCCGTGACAGCCTGGAAGCCGGTTTTGATGCTGGCAACAGAACATCTAGAATGACAAGTTTCGCACTGTAGGAAATAGAGTCGTGTGTCCTTCTGTAGGATTGTGTCCGGTGATCGGCATGTGTGACAAGTGACATATTCCTCTGCAAATAAAGCAACACACAATTACCTGGTGGCCGCAGTAAGGTAGAGAAGTTTCTGCCTTCTTAAATATATCTCCTACAAAGAACTCCATAAGCCCAGGCTGAGAATTTACCTGGGCACCCAGACCAGGGAAGCTCAGCTATCCGAGGGGTAAGAAAACACAAGCTGTCTTGCTGTGGCGTTTCCGGCACTAAACATGGGCTGATACTCAATGCCCCAGGATGCAGGGAAGCCTGCCAGCTTGCTTATTCTTGTTTCTTTCTACAGGAGAGCCACTCAAACGTGTTAGCAGACATGCCAATTTTAAATAACTAGGAACAAAAGGGGGCCAAGGCCAGGCCTGAATCACAGGCAGGTTTCTCTGACTTGGCCTTTTGCCCTACAATCAACCAGCAGCTTCAATCAGCTGGGCTTTCTTTAAAAATCCAAATCCTTCCCTATGCCCCTAGTTAGTAGTCAAGAGCCACCTCCCTTTCACTATCATTTTGTCTCTGATCTTTTTAAGGCCAGCTTTTCCCAGCTCACTGCAATCAAATGGATCTTCCTATAACACTGCAGCCTGATGAGAACATTTCAGGGTGATCTAATGAAATTAATTACACACTTACTGATATATCTTCTCAAGACATTTTCTATCTGTTTCTGTTGGAATCTTCCTTTGATTACAAGTTGGTTATTACCATCTATAGAACCACTATGAAAGAAAACAAAAATATCTCCATTATTATTGTTTTTTTCTAAAGGAACCAAATTCCAGCACCTTTAATGAATTTAAAATATATTCAGTAGCATAGGATAAACTCTACGACTGGTGCTATACTACTTAGTTTCCCAAAATTTATTTATTTATTTATGACACAGGGGTCTCACTCTGTCACC
Organism: Macaca fascicularis; assembly: GCF_037993035.2. Lineage (NCBI taxonomy): Eukaryota > Metazoa > Chordata > Mammalia > Primates > Cercopithecidae > Macaca > Macaca fascicularis. Next base: position 90,112,158 of record NC_088384.1, read on the forward strand.
CAGACTTGAGTGCAGTGGCGCAATCGTGGCTCACTGCACCTTCAATCTCCCAAGCTCAAGCAATCCTCCCACCTAAGCCTGCCAAGAAGCTAGGATACAGGCACTCCCCACTGTGAACTGAGCTAGGACTACAGGCACTCCCCACTATGAACTGCTAATTTTTTGTTGTTGTTGTTGGTAGAGATGGAGGAGTCTCCCTATGTTGCCCAGGCTGGTCTCGAACTACTGGACTCAAGTGATCCTCCCACTATGGCCTCCCAAAGCGCTTGGGATTACAGGTGTAAACCACCACACCCAGCCTCAAAATTTATTTTTAATTAAACAGGTTGTGTCTAGGCCGGGCGCGGTGGCTCAAGCCTGTAATCCCAGCACTTTGGGAGGCCGAGACGGGCGGATCACGAGGTCGGGAGATCGAGACCATCCTGGCTAACACGGTGAAACCCCGTCTCTACTAAAAAAATACAAAAAACTAGCCGGGCGAGGTGGCGGGCGCCTGTAGTCCCAGCTACTCGGGAGGCTGAGGCAGGAGAATGGCGTGAACCCGGGAGGCGGAGCTTGCAGTGAGCTGAGATCCGGCCACTGCACTCCAGCCTGGGCGACAGAGCGAGACTCTGTCTCAAAAAAAAAAAAAACAAACAGGTTGTGTCTAATGATGTGCCCATACTAACATCAAATCCAATTAAATCTCCAGTGGTAACAATCAGATTTATAATTGATTTTAAGTCTAAAACAAACTGATTCCTTCATTGTGTGTGAAGTCCATCCAACAAAAGAAAAAAAACTTTTACGAATCATACCATGTACAAAGTAAGGGAAAGGAGAGAGCTAGAAATACAAAAACATGAAAGGGGCTACATTTGTTTTTTAAAATTCTAAGCACCAAATATTTTGATTCAGTCATGGTTAAAAGTATAGTTGATAAAAATACATACTAAAATTGATTGTGGTAGCAGTTATACATATTAATTTTAACATGTGATATTAAAAACCACTGGAGCCAGGCGTGGCTCACACCTGCAATCCCAGCATTTTGGGAGGCCGAGGCAAGCTGATCACCTGAGGTCAGGAGTTCGAAACCAGCCTGACCAATACGGTGAAAACCCATCTCTACTACAAATACAAAAAAATTAGCCAGGCGTAGTGGTGTGTGCCTATAGTCCCAGCTACTGGGGAGGCTGAGACAGGAGAATTGCTTGAACCTGGGAGGCAGAGGTTGCAGTGAGCCAAGATCCGCGCCACTGCACTCCAGCCTGGGCGACAGAGCACAACTCCATCTCAAAAACAAAACAAAACAAAAAAACATTGGATTGTATATTTTATTTTTATATTTTTTTTGGCAGGAGGCGGGGGGGTGTCCAGGGGTAGAGGTTTAATAGGCAAGAGAGAAAGGAGAATAGCTCGCTCGCTCTTGCGAAAGAGACGGATGTCCGAGTGGGACTCCCCTGGATTATATACTTTAAATTTGTAAGCTGTCATTTCAATCAAGCTGTTTCAAGAAAAAAAAAGGATAGTTGAATCACAATCCAGAAACTGTCAATGGTACTTAATGATAAACTGTTTGATAGGAAACTGTTGACAGGCACTTTTGAGAAAGCAAAGCTCTAGGCTAGATATCATTCATTCAAAATTATAAATCATAAAGTGAAACAACAGAATTCAGTCAGGCAGGGTTAAATTTCCTCCTCCACAGACTGGAACCCTTAATCTCCAGGCTACAGTGATTCCAATGCTTAATGTAGAAATTTTTTTTCATTCACTGTCAAAAGAAATGGAATTTTCTCAAAAACCCATTTAACCCATTTGACTGTAAGTTTACTGGCCACAACTTGTTATAATAGTTTATCCCACCTCTACAAAACCTCTAGATTATTCTAACGATAGAAAAAAACAACACTAGCTTTTGCTTCTTCATTAGTTTGTGCAAGTTACAAATAAACAACGATGGTAACAAATTTATATTTAAAACACGGCGGGTGCGGTGGTTCACGCCTGTAATCCCAGCACTTTGGGAGGCCGAGACAGGCGGATCACCAGGTCAGGAGATCGAGACCATCCTGGCTAACATGGAAACCCCATCTCTACTAAAAATACAAAAAATTAGCCAGGCGTGGTGGCGGGCACCGCTACTCAGGAGGCTGAGGCAGGAGAATGGCGTGAACCCGGGAGGCGGAGCTTGCAGTGAGCAGAGATCACCACATTCCAGCCTGGGTGACAGAGTGAGACTCCATCTCAAAATACAAACAAAAAAACACAATTATTCTACAGCAGAGCCAACATATCTACCATGGTCAAGTAAATTACTCCTTAACCCCACACCAAGGGTAGCAAATCCCAACAGTTTAAAGAGAGTAGGAAGATAACACTTTAATTATCTCTGTACTGCCAGTGAGGCACAGGTGTCAAGCCTGTTAGGTGATGCAAGCTGCAGGGAAAGATAGACCTGATTGTATCTATCTTGACTTTGCCACTAAGCAAGCTAGCTATGTGACCAACTACAACTTCACTTTACTGAACCTGTTTCTAAACGTGAAGACAGGAATATTACTTTCTACTTCATAGAACTATTGTGAAGATTAATTGAGATGGCACCCAAAAAAGCACTTGGCTCACAAGAGGTGCTCAATATGCATTAGTCATCATTATCATAACCTACTCTACATTACTTATTTTTAAAGGGACATTAGGCTTCCAGATAGTAGTCAAACTCATTGGCATGGGCTCCATGAGATCTTGGCCTTCCTGAATGGGTGGGAATGACGTGCTCAGTGCCTTCAAAAGGTGAGCCCTGAAGACAGGTAAGTACCTACACTTCATCACAGATCCCTGTTTCAATGGTTTCTAAAGTGCCACTCATCAACTTCCTAGCTGTATTTCTTCAATAGCCTGTTACCAATTTAGGAAAAAATAGTCTGACCTTAAAACAACTGATTCCTCTAAAGATCTAATATTTGCTCCATAAAAAGACTCATGAGTTTCAAATTAGTAACAGGAAAGTCTAAACATGGCAGTTCTGTGGTCCTCTCATTGGTACACCAGCAGGCCTGTTCAGATGTCAACCCTGTGCCCTGTTCCTAAGCAGTCAAGCTCTCCCACAGAAACAAAGTGATTTCACTCCTCCACTGGCCTAAAAGTTTCTCTAATAATCAGGTGAACGTTTTCTCTAAGTGTGTTACATATCCTTTTTAAGAAAGGTTCTTATGAAATGTCCAGCAATACTGTATGTAAACGTATACAGTTTCTTACCTTGTACCCAATTCAGCCAACAAAAATGCAAGGAGATGTTTGGGCTGACGATGTAATCTAAAAAGAAAATCAAAATATATAAACCTTATCTTTCATGGAAATCTCACCAAACTTCTAAAAAATCTGTTCATTGTTTTGATCTGTGATTATTTAGCTATTAGGTGAATTTCACTGCATCGTTTATTTAAACTTTGAAATAAAGATAAAGTATATGACACCACTTTTTTTATTGTTAAGAGATTGGGTCTTGTGTTGCCCAGGCTGGAGTGCAGTGATGATCTTAGCTCACTGTAACCTCAAACTCCTGAGTTCAAGCCATCCTCCCATCTCAGCCTCCCAAGTAGCTAGGACTACAGGTGTGTGCCACCATGCCGTCTAACTCTTTAGTTTTGTGTAGACATGGGGTCTCACTACATTGATCAGACTGGTACAGAACTCGTGGCTTCAAATGATCCTCCTGTTTCAGCTTCCCAAAGTGCCAGGATTAGAAGTGTGAGCCAAGCCGGATACCACTTGTTTACAACTTCAATGCCCATAAGACCATATTACATTTTATGACCATATACATATGAGTAAGTGTCTAGAAACAAGGATGGAAAACATAAACAATAAACATCAACTTTAAAGAGTAACAACTTCCTCTGGGAAGGAAAAAGGGGCCAGGAAAACATACAAAGGTGGCCTTAGTTATAACTATAAAACCACCTTTTTTTCTTTTGTTTTTGAGACTATTGTAAAATAGCATAAAACCTTCTTTTTAAAGAAGTAGGCCAGGCACAGTGGCCAGCACTTTGGGAGGCCGAGGCGGGTGGATCACGAGGTCAGGAGATCGAGACCATCCTGGCTAACACGGTGAAACCCCGTCTCTACTAAAAAATACAAAAAACTAGCCGGGCGAGGTGGCCGGCGCCTGTAGTCCCAGCTACTCGGGAGGCTGAGGCAGAAGAATGGCATAAACCCGGGAGGCGGAGCTTGCAGTGAGCTGAGATCTGGTCACTGCACTCCAGCCTGGGCGACAGAGCGAGACTCCGTCTCAAAAAAAAAAAAAAAAAAGAAAAAAATCTGAAGCAAAGTTCAGCATACACCAAACCTAGGTGATGTTATCAAACAGGCTAATAAATATATATGTTAATCTATATATATTTCCTGTTTAAAATTTCCATTAAAAGAAAGTGTATGTCTAGAAGGGTTCCGTGGTAGCACAACAGCAAAAAATGGAAACATCTTAAATATTCACCAACTAGAGGAATGGTTAAATAAATCCATTCCAGGGTATATTCTACTTTTAGAAATATCTCAATATACAAAAAAAAAATGCACACATACATATAAAATAAAAAACAAATATAGAGCAATGCTATTCAATAGTTTCATTTTTTAAATCTATGCTGTGGCACTGTTTGAACTTGTTCCAACAAGCAGGTGCTACTACAACAATTTTAAGCTATTTTTCCCCAAAATGCAATGGGTGAGAACTGGTAAAAATATAATAAAATAGGTAAGCTCCTACATTGCTGGCGGGAATATGAACTGGCACAACCTTGCTAGAAAGCAATGTGCTAATATTTGCCATAAAAATATCCATTCCTTTTAACTCAGCAATTTAATCTTGTCTTATGGTTCTATTCTGAGCTACTGCAAAGATACATGTATAAAGATGTTTGGTGAAGTTTTGCCTCTGATAATAAAAACCTGGGAGCAGCATGTCCACCTTATGGAACTGTTAAAATAAAATATGTTGTATAGCTATTTAAAATAATTATTCGGACTAATGACATGAGTAAAACTTTCACAATATATCGAGAAAACAGGTTAAAAACCAGTATGATAATTTATTTTAAAAATATGTACATAAAACTGGCTAAACATAAAAATATTAAACTATGATAAGTCATCTACCTCTTTTTTTTTTTTTTTTTTTTTTTGGTGAGACAGAGTCTCACACTACTGCCCAGGCTGGAGTGCAATGGCACAATCTCAGCTCACTGCAACCTCCGCCTCCCAGGTTCAAGCGATTCTTCCCACCTCAGCCTCCTGAGTAGCCGGGATTACAGGGACCTGCCAGCACGCCTGGCTTATTTTTTGTATTTTTTAGTAGAGACGGGGTTTCACTATGTTTGCCAGCCTGGTCTCGAATTCCTGTCCTTGTCATCCGCCCACCTCGGCCTCCCAAAGTGCTGGGATTACAGGTGTGAGCTACCACGTGAGCTACCCAGCCAGTTATCTACCTCCTAATGGTGGATTTTGCAGATGATTATTCATTTTCTTTAGCATGTCTTTATCTTCTAATTTTTCTGCAATGAGCATATACTACTATTGTCACTAGCCAAAAAAATCTTAACTATTTAAATATATGTAAGTAATGAAAACAAGCAGTTATCTCCGGGTGGTAAAATTTTGAGTGAATATTATCTCTTTTTGTGTTTACCGTATTTTCTACTACAAGCACGTATCACTTAGGAAACTGAAGAACAGAGTAGATAAGGTCAGTCGTCCTAAGGAACCTGCCAGAAAACATGCAGCTGAGGAGCTCAGAGAAAAGCCATTCCCAGACAGTAACCTAGGGCTGACTCTGGCATAGAATGTGATGGTAATTAAGAAAGGCAATTTCATCAATTGTGTCCTGGCAATGATCATCCAAGGAAGGGGCTCACCAAATTCAGGCACTTTCCCTGAGCTCACTGCTTGCTTGGCAGGCCTGTCCTAGACCGACTGATGAGCCTTTCCACTCCCTGGGCTCCCAAGGCTCCTGTCTGAGGACTACACTGAGACTCCTCACTCTTCACTACATCTAGTTAGGATCCATCCTCAATGGGTCAGCATGAGTTGATTTCTGTCACCTCTGAATGCACTAATAAAACAAGCACTCCTGGGCAACACAGCAAGACCCACATTTCTACAAAAAAAATAAATAAATGTTTTTTTTTAATTGGTCTGGCACGGTGGTGTGCACCTGCAGTCTCAGCGACTTAGGAGGTTGAGGCAGGAGGATTGCTGAAGCCCAGGAGACTGAGGCTGCAGTGAGCCATGACCACTCCACTGCATTCAGCCTGGGCGACAAAGCAAGACCGCATCTTTAATAAAATAAAATAGCCCTGAGACTTATGAATTGAAGAAAATGACAGACTTGAACTGTGAACTCCCTCAACCCCTACACTTGTGTGTTCTTTCCATCTATAATGAAGTCCACAATAAGGACATTTAGCATTCTTAAAATTGCATTGAGAATCTGGTATTTGGGATGAAGGTACTCCATTAACCAACTTACAGTTTACAGATATCTGTAAAGTTGACAAAAGAAGTTTTCTTGGTTCCTACTCGGACGACCTGTGGAGGTTTCATGACAAATTTCCTTTTCTCCCCAGCAACCATATCTGGATTCTTTTCCCTCATGATGTTGAATACTCGATTCAGCAGCTATAAAAATAAAGTGGTATTCATGAACACGCTTAGTAACTGCCGGGGTATAAAGTTCCCCTTTGAGTCACGTTGCTTAACAGCAAATACTTCACTTCTGATTAAATATACACACGCATTACTACAAGTCTGGGAGCTCCTTGAGGGCAGAGGTTCATCCCCAACCAGCATTTGGTTCGTTATAGATGTTCAGCAACTCCTTATCCAAAGTGAAATGAATGAACTACTACTCACTCTGTTGTTTCTATGGGAAAGTACATGATACATGGAAAAGTAAGATTCAAGAAAGCCCAAACTAGCAAACTCCAGACTACCCTGGCCCCAAATTAGCTAGTCTGTCACTACTGCCCTCCTGATTCCTAGAGGGCTGCATGCACTCAGCAGTCTGCAAATTCAGGTGGGGACAGTCAGTAGTACTACAATGACTGCTGCACTCTGGGCAGGCTGCCCCATGGGTGCACACCAGGAATTGCTGTGCACTGGCTGTGTGACCTCTCTGCATCTGTTCCACCAAGGAAGATTTATCTTGCTCCTTTGAGCACTAGTGAATAGCTTAGCCCCTTGTCACAACAGATTTTGTCTTACCTCCTCGTATGTGTAGTCTCTTTCTGAGCCTGCCCAAGCAGGGCCTGTCTGATTACTGAATGAGATACCATCATCTTTTTTGCTGTCTTCATCTTCTAGAGCTACAGATAATAAAGATTTTAAGAATGAGGGGTGGGCCCTACTATCATACAAAAGTGGGGGTGGGTCTAGAAAAATGAAAAGTTTCAAAGACATTTGTCTTCCCTTCCACAGCTGCATTCACAACAGCCTTACGCATAAACCAAAGCTCACAACCCTTTTCCTTAGAAACAGGGATGTTATGACTTTCAAAAAAGACCCTTAATAGAGACCTCTCTAATTAGGAGTTAACATACGGAAATGTTTCTTAATTTAACAAGCCAAAGATAAAATAATGCATTAGAATAATTAGAGGAAAGAGTCCAACTGTTCTGAGCACCTAAGAAACAGCAACATCCATAAAACTCATCTACTGACAAAAGTTCTCCAAAGACCCCATAGCATTTAGAAACTAATAAAACTGTAAACAAAACTTAAAAAAAATTTTTTTATTACAAAATTGGGGCCAGGCGCTGTGGCTCACGTCTGTAATCCCAGCACTTTGGGAGGCCGAGGCGGGCGGATCACCTGAGATTGAGAGTTTGACACCAGTATGACCAACATGGAGAAACCCTGTCTCTACTAAAAATACAAAATTAGCCAGGCGGGAGGCTGAGGCGGGAGAATCGCTTGAACCCGGTAGGCGGAGGTTGCGGTGAGCCAAGACCGTGCCATTGCACTCCAGCATGGGCAACAAGGGCAAAACTCAGAATAAAAAAAAAAAAAAAAAAATCAGGCCAGACACGGTGGTTCACACCTGTAATCCCAGCACTTTGGGAGGCGGAGGCGGGTGGATCACAAGATCAGGAGTTCAAGACCAACCTGGCCAAGATGATGAAACCCTGTCTCTACTAAAAATAAAAATTAAAAAAATTAGCTGGGCGTGGTGATGGGCGCCTGTAATCCCAGCTACCTGGGAGGCTGAGGCACAGAACTGCTTGAACCTGGGAGATGGAGGTTGCAGTGAGCTGAGATCGCACCACTGCACTCTAGCCTGGGTGACAAGAGTGAGACTCCATCTCAAAAAAAAAAAAATCGGTTATAGTAATTTTCCCAAGCCTGAATCGGTATGTTCTTAATGTAATCACAATTGACAAACTGTTTAACTGCCATTATCAAGCCAGACACTGTTTCCTTTCAGCTTCTATTATCAGGCAGTAGAAATAAGGGGCAAGAAAAAAATTTTAAAAGCACCCCCCACACCCATCAAGGAGACTAGGGCCAAAGGCTTGAGTAACCTCTAAATGTGCTGCTGAGTCCTCAGCATTACCTTCATCTTTCTCTAGTATTTCATCCTCATCTGGGAACTTAACATTCTTCTTTTTCTTCTTTTTATTGCCAAGCATAATGTCAAGGTCATCCTCTGGTTCAGTTGGTTCTTGAACATCACTTTCAATCTTAAGATCCTAAGAAAGTGAGATAAGTCTGAACATTTGATACTGGGACTATTCTTTTTATTTATTTTATTACATTTTCTGTTGAGATGAGGAGTCTTGCTTTGTTGCTCAGGCTAGTCTCAAACTCCTGGCCTCAAGAGATCCTCCTGCCCTGGCTTCCCAAAATGCTGGGATTACAGGCATGAGCCATCACACCCAGCCTGTTCTTTTTTTAAATTGACGTGGGCTGACATTATTTTGGTGCGGGAAAAAAGTCACATATTCAAAATTGAAGTTACAGATAACTTTGGTCAGAGATGGACCAAACTGGGTCACAGAGACTCTGCCATTTAAACTGTGAATTCTTCAAAACACTTCTGGGATCTTTCCCCCTCATTCATCTCTTTATTCTTCAGCCTTAGGATCTTATAATTATTGTCTTTGTTTCCAAACCAGGCTACTGTCAGAATCACGGCAGAAGCCAGGCGCCTTGGCTCACGCCTGTAATCCCAGCACTTTGGGAGGTCAGATCCCTGAGGTCAGGAGTTCAAAACCAGCCTGGGCAACATGGTGAAACCCCATCTCTACTAAAGATGCAAAATTTAGCTGGGTGTGGTGGTGGGCACCTGTAATCCCAGCTACTTGGGAGGAATCACTTGAACCCAGGAAGCAGAGGTTGCAGTAAGTCGAGATCGCGCCACTGCACTCCAGCCTGGGCAATAAGTGGGAAACTGTGTCTCAAAAAAAAAAAAAAATCACTTGCGAAACTTTTAAAAGTTTAAATCGGATTGACAATCTTCAGCAGGAACAGGGTTCAGGAGTATTTTAAAGAAGTTTCTAAGTGATTTTGATATAGTCACTGGGAAAGATTTTTCTGGGTGACACCAAATATGTGGTGGTCTTCCACACAGACCCTCCAATGCCAATTAGGTGTCCTCCAGTTTAATTAAGACACACACTATCCAGAGTTATCAGATTTCACAGGTTTAACAGCTCAGTTCCTCAAGACTGCCTTCACTTCAGATGCCAGTCACCACGCACTGGGTCCCCATGCTGCCTGCTTCTGTCCAACATGGCTATAAACTCGAAGTTCCCACATTCCCTGCCAAGAGTCAATAATTTGCTAAAACGAGTCATGGAACTTAGGAAAGTACTACTATTGCCAGTTTATTATAAAGGCTACAACTCAGAAACAGCCAAACATAAGCAATGCATAAGACAAGGTATTGGGGTGGGAGCTGAGGGGTGGCAAGGAAGGTAGGCGTGGTGCTGCCAAGCCAGGGACACCACCCTCCTAGCAGCTTGTTGTGCTCACCAGCATGTTAGCTCTCCGAACCCATGTCTAGGAGTTTCATTACAAAGGCATGACTGACTGATTACATTATTTATTTATTTATTTATTTTTTGAGACAGAGTCTCACTCTGTAACCCACGCTGGAGTGCAGTGGTGCGGTCTCGGCTCACTACAACCTTTGCCTCTCGGGTTCAAGTGATTCTTCTACCTCAGCCTCCTGAGTAGCTGAACTAGAGGCACACACCACCACACCTAATTTTTATATTTTTAGTAGAAATGGGGTTTCACCATATTGGCCAGGCTGGTCTCAAACTCCCGACCTCAGGTGATCCACCTGCCTAGGCCTCCCGAAGTGCTGGGATTACAGGTGTGAGCCACCGCGCCCAGCCAACTGATTACATTATTAACTGGTGGCTGAACTCAATTTCCAGACCATCCCTCTCTGGAGGTGGCAGAGGGACCAGTGGAAGTCCCAACCCTCTAAAATCACAGCTTTGTCCTTCTGGTGACCAGCCCCCATCCTAAAGCTATCTAGGGATCCCCAGCCACCAGTCATATCAGTAGCATACCAATGACCCTGTTATCACTTTGGAGATTCCAAGGATTTTAGCAGTTGTGAGCCAAGAACATAAAGAACAAATATTTATTTTTTATTATACCACAGTCAGCCTGGCACCCGTCTGTGGCGTGGTCTTTGGGCATCACTCCAATAGATGACATTATCAAAGAGGGAAAGGCAGAAGCTATGAGGAATTCGGATCAAGTGATAAATAGAGACAAAGTAAAGCTTGACCCCAAGATTAGCTGCCCAAGGCATGGATGTAAACAGGGCATATTAAAACCTAGAAATGAGTCATAAACATCCCAGAAGGGCAGAAAAGGCCAGTCTCAGTTTCCAGCTTTCTGATTTCTCCTTCCTTCTACCACCTTATTCAACTCCCTATCCTGAAGTGTGCTGTCAACCTTACTCATTAATTAATATCTATTTTGTGTGTGCCTACATCCTGAACTGGGACAATGGCTACAGTCATTTCAGAAATCTTACCAGCAGAAAACCTGGAATAGCTGGGAGTAAATAAAGCTCAGATTCTGAATCCCAAATCCAGCTGTGTAGTCTTAGTGCCACATGTGGCTACAAGACCAATCTGCCAGCTGGGCGCAGTGACTCACACCTGTAATCCCAGCACTTTGGGAGGCCAAGGCAGGCGGATCACCTAAGGTCAGGAGTTTGAGACCAGCCTGGCCAACATGGTGAAACCCCCTCTCTACTAAAAATACAAAAATTAGCCCGGCGTGGTGGCGGGTGCCTGTAAACCCAGCTATTTGGGAGGCTAAGGGAAGCCTGAGCCCAGGAGATGGAGGTTGCAGTGAACCGAGATCATGCCACTGCCCTCCAGCCTGGGTACAGAGTGAGACTTTGTCTCAAAAAAATAAATAAATAAATAAATCTGCCCATGGTATCCATTAGCCACATACCATACAAACAGGAAACCAAATACTCACCCAGTCTCTAAGTCAATAAATAAGAACTTAGAAATGCTGAATATAAGTTAGCACGCATTAGCCAACTTCTAGTGCTATAATATTTTTATTTTATCCCAGTAAGATCTACTTCCATACTGACACCAAGACACAGCAGAAGGCAGAGAATGGCAAAAAGTATTTTTCTTTTTTCTTTTTTTTTTGAGACGGAGTCTCGCTCTGTCGCCCAGGTTGGAGTGCAGTGGCGCTCTCTCGGCTTACTGCAACCTCTACCTGCTGGGTTCAAGTGATTCTCCTGCCTCAGCCTCCTGAGTAGCTGGGACTACAGGTGCGCACCACCATACCCAGCTAATTTTTGTATTTTCAGTACAGATGGGGTTTTACCATGTTGGCCAGGTTGGTCTTGAACTCCTGTCCTCAGGTGATCTGCCCGTCTCAGCCTCCCAAAATGCTGGGATTACAGGCATGAGACAGCACGCCCAGTCTGCAAAAAGTATTTTTCAAGGCTTTTCAAAAGCCCTGGAATAGTCTGAAAATTCAGGTGGGAGAGTAGCCCAAGATCTCAAAAACCCTTCAAGTGAATGTCCATGCCTTGCCTGATGACCAGGATACCTCTAACATCCTCTTATGTTATGACTTCAACAACACTATTCAAGCACTTATTTAGAGCTAATCTCCCAATAAAAGCTATTGGAGGAATCAACCAACAAAGCCTTGTCAACCAAAACTTTGTTACCCAGGATATTTAAATCTCATTTCTCATTATAATCTGAGCATTTTTCTCAATTTCCCTATAGTAGAAAGAAAAGAGAATCCCCAAACAGGGAGAGAGCAAGATGAATCCAGATAAAACTAGCTTGTTCTCAAGGATTCTAAATTATCCTTGAACCAAAATATCTTTGCAAACAGGAAAAATATCTTACTCATGTCAGTACTCTAGCAATTACTACACAATGCTTCAAATGCTTGACTCGCTGTAATCACTTACATATTTACTGAATTAACTGTCATAAAATTATGACACTATTTCTAAAACCCAATGAATTACTGTATACATTTCCTGCTACAAGTGGGATATACTTTATTCACTTGAGTTTGAGCAAATAAACTACTCACCAAAGAAAATTTTGAGTAGAGGGCACAAGATATTTGGTGTATGTTTGCTGTTGTGTGCACACGTGCTTTCTCTCTCTATGTAAGTGTGTGTATTGCTATTACCTTGGGTTTTATAAATAGATATGTGGATTCTGCTAAAGTGATTCCTAGGCAGGATCTTTAAAATGGTTAACCCTAGGGAGGAGAACAGATCTTCAGCTCCTTCCCCTTTCATCCATCCACCTACCCTCCCTCCTGTTCACCTTCCTGCCCACCTGTTACTCCCCGTCCAAAATAATTTTGAGATATTTGTATTAGAAATCAATTCAGGGCCGGGCGCGGTGGCTCAAGCCTGTAATCCCAGCACTTTGGGAGGCCGAGACGGGCGGATCACAAGGTCAGGAGATCAAGACCATCCTGGCTAACACGGTGAAACCCCGTCTCTACTAAAAAATACAAAAAAATCTAGCCGGGTGAGGTGGCGGGCGCCTGTAGTCCCAGCTGCTCGGGAGGCTGAGGCAGGAGAATGGCGTAAACCCGGGAGGCAGAGCTTGCAGTGAGCTGAGATCCGGCCACTGCACTCCAGCCTGGGCAACAGAGTGAGACTCCGTCTCCAAAAAAAAAAAAAGAAATCAATTCAGTAATAAGACTCACAGGGTCTCAAGTACCCACAAGATCAGATCATAAAACTAGCCTGAGTACTCTGGTTTGCCTACAGGCCACACTGTCATCAGCTACCAACCACCACTGTGGTTCATTCTTTGCTGCTTAGAGGTACATGTATGAATTTGTGTATATTCTATGTTACCAAAAGTTTAAGAAACCAAAGGAATATTTGCTCAAAAGGATTTCTCACTCATAGAAATAGTTCTCCGCAGCCAAAAATCTCAGTATGGTTAAGGACAAGGGACATTTTGTGATCATTTTAATGGCACACAATACAATATGTAAGACCTAAATTTAAATTCCTTAAACTACAATCCCTTAAGACACCTAGTCAGACACACTCCCAAGAAAATGACCCTACCAGTGGCAATTAAGTGCTAATAACAAAAGCACAGCTAGTAAGAGGTGAGTCAAAGGGAGGGAAACATCAGCCATTAGCAACCTTGCAAGAGGCCAAATTTTACCTTCAACAAGAAAGCAATACTACCTTTACACCTTCTTCAGCTTCATCAATATCAAATATCTTTTTAGTTTTTTTCTTCTTTTTCTTTTGATTAAAGAAGTTCAAGTCATCTAGATCATCAGAAGCATCTAAAAAGACCAATGCATAATCATTAACAACTAAAAGGCAAAGCATCAAATTATGAGTTACACAAACATAGCTCAGCAATTAATCAAGTCACCAGAAAAGACTGACTATTAATTAGTCCCTCCACAATCACAAAAGTTATGGTTCTTTTTTTTTTTTTTTTTTTCTGAGACCGAGTCTTGCTCTGTTGCCCAGGTTGGAGTGCAGTGGCGCAATCTCGGCTCACTGCAACCTCTGCCTCCTGGGTTCAGGCGGTTCTCCTGCCTCAGCCTCCTGAGTAGCTGAGACTACAGGTGTGTGCCACCATGCCCAGCTAATTTTTTTAATCTTTTTTAGTAGAGACAGGGTTTCACCATGTTAGCCAGGATTGTGTCGATCTCCTGACTTCATGATCCGCCCGCCTCAGCCTCCCAAACTGCTGGGATTACAGGCGTTAGCCACCGCGCCTGGCCACAAAAGTTATGGTTCTGAAAAACAAAATGGTGGGTCATCTCAAAGATCTATAGGAAAAATCTGGTTAGGGGACCATGTTGAGAATATTTATTTAGTAATCTGACCATATCACTCCTCATTGTTCCCAAGACAAAGAGCTCTAACACCATTTCCAACTCTCCAACTTTATCTCCCACTTCTGCTTCTTGCCTTCCTCACTTCCTCACTTCAATCTCTGGTTCTAACCCTACTGAACTACTTTCAGTTCTGAGTGCAATATACGTGAGGTCTCTCACCTCCAAAGCTTCCTGTGGGCCCTCTTACCTCCATCTCACAAGATCTTGGTTAAATTACTTCCACCAAAGCCTTCTCTAAGCTTATCCATCTTTCCCTGCAACTTAGTTAGGTATCCCCAGAGTGCTTGTATAGTATCTTCTGCTTACCCCAACTGAGGAACTTATTACCAGCTTGCTTATCTCTCTCTCTACTAGATACTAAGAGCCTATGCCTTGTTCACCTAAATTCTACTGCCTAGCTCAACATTTTATTGCGTCTATTAATCATCAAAAGGCTTAACAAATTATTTCACATTTATTAAAATAAGGCTGCACAGTAAATACAAGTTATCAGTGAAATTTTACCTACCATTAATGAGTAGGTTCTGTTCAACAAATTTTCCATTTGACCTGCCATGTTATAAACTAGAAATATTTTAGGATCCCTCTGCTACAAAGTTTTTCAAGAAACTACTTAAAAATCCATTTTATCTTATTACAACAGGAATGAGTTACTTTCCAAGTTTGTTTTAAACATGTAGAACACACTTAGCACAGGGTAGATGCTCAGTGAATGTCAGTTGTCTCTATCCTAGCACAGAGTTATATTCAACAGACACAAATAATGTTTACAGAATCATTTCTCTCTAATAGTCAAATTATGTCTATGTTACAGCACAGGGGTAACTAAAGCTGATGTCTAACCCCAAATACTTTAGGCTTTCATTTTAATCTCTCATATGTATTTTCAGACTTGCTAAGACACAAAACTGCCTATCTTAGTACTATTTCTTTCTGCCCACACTCAAATACAACTACTGTTAAAGTTAGAGAAGAGACCTGATGGGTTAAACTGGAAAACCAGCTCTGGAACGGCAAGGTTTCATCATCTTTGCAACTTGTGAATTAAATGGGAACTTCCCTGCAACAAGCCTATCAGAAATCGAAAACGGTCCACTGCATACAGCCTACTGATGGCCTTGACTTCACTGGAGCAGCCTGATCAGGCTGAGAGGTCGCTGCATATACAAAAGCCAAAATGCTCATAGAACCAGGGCTTCTAGGACAACAGTAACTCTCTCACATCAACCACTCACCTTTTTTCCTAGTGTCCTCTTCATCAGCTTCCAAATCTTTGTCCTCAGTTGGCTCTGGCTCCACTTCTTTTGTTTCTGAAGGCTGGGTTTCCTCTGTTTGGGTATCCCCTTCCTCATCTAACATAAAAGGCTTCTTCTTCTTCTTTTTCTTCTTGCTCATAGTAGGATCAAAAATCATCTGTTCAAAAGACAAAAAACAAAAAGGGACCAAATGACTATTTTTAATGATGCTCACATTCCAAATATGCTTTATCCTCAAAAGGCATACTCTTAAAAGTAAAGTATCTGATACATTAAAACACCAAAGGAGAATTTACCAAAAAATAAAATAAAATGTCCACCCAACCTTCCCAACACTATTAAACATCAGGGGAATTGAAACATGTACACGTCTTTCAATTTGCAAAGTATCACAGACTCTTCACTTTCAGTTTCATGAGCAAATATGGACGTTTGAATGAATCATGGAATTTAGGGAAGGGACTTTCGCAACAACCTATGCTATGCCTCTTACTTTATAGATATAGGAAAGCAATACCTAAGCAGGGTGTAAATTTTTTTGTACTGTTTTTTTTCTTTCTTGAGACAGGGTCTCACTGTCGCCCAGGATGGAGTACAGTGGCACGATCACGGCTCACTGCAAACTCAACCTCCTGGACTCAAGTGATCCTACCATCTTAGCTCCCCAAGTAACTGGGACCACAAGCATGTGCTACCATGCCCAGCTAATTTTTTCATTTTGTAGAGACAGGGTCTCCCTCTGTTGTCCTGGGTGGTCACAAACTGCCAGAGGAAAAAAGTCCTCCCTCCTTGGCCACTCAAAGCAATGGATTAACAGGTGTAAGCCACCGCCCCTGGCCAGGGGTAAAAATGTTTTATTCAAGGTTGGTAACTTGGGGCTGCTACAGAGAGACTTGGAAGACTTCTGACCAGATTAAAAAAACAAAATTTTTTAAACTTTATCCTGAAGTTCAGACAGATCTTCAAGGAAACCCATCCGCAACTCCTCATGTGTAAAACATTTCACTCCGCTTTTTGCTTATGGAACATTAAAGGTTCCATTTTCTTTTTAACGAAACAGGGTCTGGCTCTGCTGCCCAGGCTGGAGTGCAGTGGCATGATCTCAGCTGAATCCAACCTTGACCTCCCAGACTCACGCCATCCTCCCACCTGAACTTCCTGAGTAGCTGGAATTACAGGCGTGCACCACCACACCCAGCTAATTTTTGTATTTTTAGTAGAGACGGGGTTTCACCATGCTGCCCAGGCTGGTCTTGAACTCCTGGGCTCAAATGATCCACCAGCTTCAGCCTCCCAGTGTTAGGACTGCAGGTGTGAGGACCATGCCTTGCCCCCAAATTCTCTTTTTATCTAAATGTCCACTATAGAATAGGTGGAAAACTAATTTATAATTTGTAGACTATCTGCTTGCACTGATCACTTGAAGAAAGAAAAGTTCAGACATCATACAGGCCAGAAACCTGATAGAGTAGAAAGTGCAGGAGGCCAGGCACGGTGGCTCACGCCTATAATCCCAGTACTTTGGGAGGCCGAGGCAGGCGGATCACAAGGTCAGGAGATCAAAACTATACTGGCTAACATGGTAAAACTCCGTCTCTACTAAAAATACAAAACATTAGCAGAAGGTGGCGGGTGCCTGTAGTCGCAGCTACTCGGGAGGCTGAAGCAGGAGAATGGTGTGAACCTGGGCAGTGGAGCTTGCTGTGAGCCAAGATCACACCACTGCACTCCAGCCTGGGTGACAGAGCAAGACTCAGTCTCAAAAACAAAAAAAAGAAAGTGCAGGGTCTTTCAAGTCAAATAGAACTGGATTCAAATACCAAGTTTTTTTTTTTTTTCTTCTGAGCCCCTTACCAATCTCTCTCCACATTCTATTAATATCATGCTTAAATTCAGCATTTTGCCCAGTGATCTGCTGTGGACAGTGTAGTAGTAAAGTGTTTAAAAGCACAAGTCTGGAGCCCATCTGACTGGATTCAAATTCTGACTCTGGCTTGTACCTATGTTATTCCACGGCTCATCTGTAAAATGGAGACAAGTAGCAGAATGACAAGAAACCACACAAGGTTACTGGGAGGGTTAAAGTAGTATGTAAATGTAAAGCCCTTGCCATAGTGCCTAGCACATAAGTACTCGATAAATATTAGCAATTGTAATTTATATAATACTTTACCATTCACAAAGTATGGTTTTCTCTTGATTCCTATCACTGAAATTTCATCAACTCAGGTGCTCTAATTTCTCAAACATATAAAACTCTCAAAAGCTTCCAAAAATTGATTCTAACATAAACTTATTTATGTCCCAAGATCATTAAGGAAACTAGACTGAAATCAAGCCACAGTCTGTAATAAGGTAATATAGTTACTGTCCTTGCCCAGTAGAGAAGTACAGTATTTGCAAAGTATTTTCAAAGTTAGTCTTTTCTCCCTTAACAAGGATCCAATCGTATAAATAATTAAATCTGAAATGTAGTCAGTCTGAAGAACATTATCTAGCCAACTTAAAGAAGTGTCCCTACCAAGGTAGAAGAGCAAAGAGGAAGGAGTCCCCCACTGCTGATCCACTATTGAGCCCCGGGTCACCCTGCAAGGAGCACTGCAATCATACAGGGAAGTAGCCACATTTCATCCTCATTCTTGAAATAGAAAGACTTGGCAAAGGTTCTGGAAGGGATTACAATCCATTTATTGCATTTTTTCAAGCATCAAGTTCCCTAGAATACTCATTGCCTTTTAACCATTATTCATCAAGACAGACTAAAGATGGAAAGGATCCTGGTATCATCAGAGGACAGCCTCACAAGTGCCTTCTTATCCCCTGAAAAACCTTATGGTCTACAAGTAAACAGTTTGGTTGTAGCCTTGTAATGGATAATAAACATGCAAGAATCATAAATTGGAATAATTAACCTCTCTCTCAATTACTGTCTGGATACTTAACATACATACTCATTGCCTTATTTTATTCATACCATCCTGCAAAGTACAGTTTACAAATAAGGACCAGGGATCCCGAAGCAGCACCCAAAGAACGAGGCCATGTTAGTCTTGACTAAAATCATGGCTTTTTAAGACTTTCATCTCTAACTTCCAAATTATAAGCTGACTACACTCCAGATTGGTTTTCTTTTATGAGACTAGTTTGGATTTGAAAAGCAAATAGCTGTTGACAGTGCACTTATGGAAAACTACAGAATCACTTGAGTTGTATTTTAGGTTCACAACAAAGCCTTCAAAAGCATAAATTTTCTATTTTCAACTTCTCACGTTTGGTTGGAGAGGGCAAAGAAAAGGTATACCAGCTAAAATTACCCTGAAATGCTTCATTGAATTAGAAGCCTCTTCTTATAGATCATACCTTACGCAAGAAATCAACTTTATAGTCATACTATACCCAGAAGCAGGTGTGAATCACAAAAGAACCCACAGAGAAGCAAGACATTGATCTAAAAGTTCCTTCCAAAGGTAACCAGAACAAATGCCAAGTGTTGCCATCTCTGTGTGATAAGATTGTGGGATTTTTTTTTTTTTTTAAGGGACGGGAGTCTCACTATGTTGCCCAGGCTGAAATGTAGTGACTACTCTCAATTCTAATTATAGTGCACTGCAGCCTAGAACTCCTGGCCTCAGCCTCCTGAGCAGCTGAGACTACAGGTGAATGCCACTATGCCTGGCTTAGATGCTGCTACTTTTCTTTGTATTCTTTTGTGTTTCATAAACTTTACACAACACACATCCCATTTTGAATCAAAACCTTTTTTTTTTTTTATTTAAAGCTTCTTTTTGCAAAAACACCTTACCATATTTTATGAAAACCCAATGTTCTGACTCCTTGTGAATGGGACCTCGTAGTAAACAGGCAAGTATTAAATGTTGATGCTGCTTTTAACAAATGTGAAAATACTGAATGCCTATTGATCAGGGGATTTTTCTTTTCCCTTACCAGGGAGCAGCCATATTTCTAGGATTCTGCTTTTTAAAGATCATGGTTCCAAATGTTGGGAGGCTGAGGCAGGAAGACTGCCTGAGGCCAGGAGTTCAAGACTAGCTTGGGCAACAAAGCAAGACCTCATTTCTACAAAAAATTAAAAAGTTAGCAGGTGCAAGAGCATGTGCGTGTAGTCCCAGCTACTTGCGAGGCTGAGGGAAGAGGATCCCTTGAGCCCAGGTGACAGAGGACGCAGTGAGCTATGATTGTGCCACCGCACTCCAGCCTGAGCAACAAGAGCAAGAACCTGTCTCAAAAAACATAGTTCCACTAGGTTGAAAAGGGTTCTGTTTTGGTGAGTTTTTGGCTTAATTACCAGGTTTAAAAATAAATGTAGGCCGGGCGCGGTGGCTCAAGCCTGTAATCCCAGCACTTTGGGAGGCCGAGACGGGCGGATCACGAGGTCAGGAGATCAAGACCATCCTGGCTAACACGGGGAAACCCCGTCTCTACTAAAAAATACAAAAAAAAACTAGCCGGGCGAGGTGGTGGGCGCCTGTAGTCCCAGCTACTCGGGAGGCTGAGGCAGGAGAATGGCATAAACCCGGGAGGCGGAACTTGCAGTGAGCTGAGATCCGGCCACTACACTCCAGCCTGGGTGACAGAGCCAGACTCGGTCTCAAAAAATAAATAAATAAATAAATAAATGTGTGCAGTGTATTTCAATTATGCGTCCAAAAAAAAAAAAAAAAAACCACCCAAAAACAGAAGACTGGGTGTGGTGGCTCACGCCTGCAACCCCAGCACTTCAGGAGGCTGAGGCAGGCGAATCACGAGGTCAGGAGTTCCAGACCAACATGGTGAAACCCCATCTCTACTAATAATACAAAAAACAAAATTAGTTGGCCGGGCGCGGTGGCTCACGCCTGTAATCCCAGCACTTTGGGAGGCCGAGGCGGGCGGATCACAAGGTCAGGAGATCGAGACCACGGTGAAACCCCGTCTCTACTAAAAATACAAAAAATTAGCCGGGCGCGGTTGTGGGCGCCTGTAGTCCCAGCTACTCGGGAGGCTGAGGCAGGAGAATGGCGTGAACCCGGGAGGCGGAGCTTGCAGTGAGCCGAGATCGCGCCACTGCACTCCAGCCTGGGCGACAGAGCGAGACTCCGTCTCAAAAAAAAAAAAAAAACAAAAACAAAATTAGCTGGGCATGGTGGCAGGCGCCTGTAATCCCAGCTATTTGGGAGGCTGAGGCAGGAGAACTACTTGAACCTAGGAGGCAGAGGATGCGGTGAGCTGAGATCACGCCACTGCACTCCAGCCCAGGCGATAGTGCAAAATTCCATCTTAAAACAAAAAAAAAAACACACACACACAAAAACAAAAAAACCCAGAAATATGAAGGAAACAGAAAATTACTTTTTAATAGTAGCCTCTTTAATCGTCTAGCCTGACAACCACCAGGCAGGATTACTTCCACTCTGGGAAGTCCCTGGCAGTTTATAAATCATTTTCAAGTACAAGAGTTTCATCTGATCCTCACAAGCCTGTACAGTAGCCAGATGTTAAAGGAATGGCCTAAAAATACTTACCTAGTCAATAGCACTAGAGGAACCAGGCCCTACATCCTATTCTTCATACCTTGTCTCCACTACTAACTTCTGCCTGGCAGAAGAATGGAAGCCAAAGACCAGGGTTCTAGTCCTACTAACTAGAACCTTTCTGCATGATCTTGGACAAGTTAATCTCCCTCGGCCCTGGTTTCCTGTAAAATGCAGTTGGACTGGCACCCCAAGTGGCCAAACTGTCTAATATTTTATTGGCTTCCAAAGTCCTATGCTGAAATGCTGGTTCTGCCATCTTTGCGTCACAAAATTCTGTTCATCCATCAGTAATGTATTCATATTCCGCTTCTTTCAAAACCTAATCCCACTGCTAAAAATGATCCCTCTAGCCCTCCAAGTCACTATGTTGATGGCCCTATTTCTACCTTGTGTGTCAACTAGTTGACCATACACAGAATAACACCCCATGGAATCTTGCACTACGTAAGTACTGTATTTGCCAAAGGTTATGAGAAGTTTGAAAAATGAGTAGAAACAAAACAAGTGTGAAACACTGCCACTCTCAGAACATTTGAAATACAGCAGCCTAGAGCAATGTCTATCATAACCGCCAAGGACCATCTACAAACTTTCAGTTTCTCTAAGCCATTAAGATCCTAGTCAATCTGGAATTCTACTGGCTCAGCCACTTAGTATTTGATCATGGGCATTATACAACTCTGTAACACTCAATTTTTTCATCTCTAAAATGGGCACAACAGACCTATTTTACAGGACTGTTGTGAGAACCAAGTCTAAGAGACTGGAATCCCCTCCAGAATACATTCCAAATTCCTTAACTTCGTCTTCACAGCCCTCCATGAATTAATCATTACCTGTTTGTCAAGTGTTCACCCCTTAACTGTCACCAAACTGGAGATTATTCTACTTCCTGTGAGCACATTTACTGGCCTTTCTCGGCCATTCCTTTGCCCTTGTGATCAAGGCTTCCTATTGCCTGAGGAAATTCTCAACACCGTACAGGGCCTCCCCCCCTACTGAGAGTACTTAAAATCAACTTCATTTTAAGTCGGTAGATATTATATCAACTAGGATAAATCTGGGGGAAAGGGATTTGAGGAAATTCACTGAGTTCCAAGCACCACGGCAGAAAAAGATCCAGCCAGTTTCACAGCCCGGACTTCCCGCTCACGTCGCTGGGAGCCCTCTGTTAAGGGAAGCTCGGGGGCTCACCCGGAAACTTTCCGGGAAGGTCAGTCCCTTCCTGAGGCTGCAGAATCTTTTTCTCTCGTTCTAATCCCATCACCCCCTCGTCTTTTTAAAAAGCAATGCTAGGAAGGCAAACGAGGGCGGGATACCGGCCCCGACAAGACAGCCTAGAAAGTTTTAACGAGGGCGTTCTACCAAGCTAAGAGAGCTCCTCGCGGCACCCAGTGAGGCGAGCTGGGGCGGCAGTGCCGAGCAGAAAGGAATGCAGGGATCGCCAGCCCCAATCTCGTTCGGGGAATTAACTGGGCATTCGAGCCCCTTCAGGGAGGGCGACTCAACGTGTGCTCTCCATTCCGGAAACGCCAGCCACGGCAGGAGGTCCGCCTCGGCGCCGCCGCCCTGAGGAAAGCGCGCTGCAGCCAAGCCTGCGGCTCCGGAGTCCTCGCCGGCTCTGCCGCTCCGGGCCGCCTAGGCCCGGCTGCCCCACATGGCGGCGGCCAGCTGCTAGGCCGCAGGCCCGGTCTCCCACACTGGAGTGGGTTCGGCTTTTCGCCTCAGTCCTTAGTTAGCCCTAACGCCGGGCTCAGACCCTCACCTCGTCCCCAGACATGGCTGCGGCTCGAGTGGGCTCGGCACGGACGGGAAGTCAGACGGGTCAGCCCCAGGCCCCGGCGGCAGCGCGGCTCCTGCCGATACCTCTCCCACCACCGCACTAGGCTCTTGCATCAGCGAAAGGGAACGACACCCCGCCCTCTCCTCCAAGCGTTGGAAATGCGCCTGCGCAGAGCTGGCCAAGGCGCAGGCGCGCAGAAGAGCCAACCTAGCGCGCTTCGTGTGGCGCGAGTTACCAGGCGACGCCGCGTAGCCAGGCATGCCGGGACTTGTAGTCCACCTATAAGCGGATTGCGCTTGCGCTGTAGCCTCCCAGCGACCTGTGCTCGACGACCGAGCGAGCGGCAGCCGGAAGAAGGTTAGGTTGTTGATACTGCCTCAGCGTTTTGGAGCGTTCTCTTGCGCTGCTTGTAGAGTGAATTGGGGTCCCTTCCTCCTGGATTAGGGTAGTGGCTTAGACACTGAGTCGTATGAACCCGCTCGACCTTTAGTTTCCCACTTGACCCCGGGGCGTCATGGTGTTTCAGAAATTCTGAGTTGGAGCTGGAGGCGCTCACCTCCCTGAGGGTTTTTACTTCATGAGAAATTTGACGGCTGGTTTTCTGCTTAGGAGGTCAGAAACCAAAGTATCTTCCCGATCTTCTCCCAGGAGAGATAGCATCTCCTGAGGAGAAACAGCCACGCAAGAGGCAACTGTCGGGAAGCCTCAAAATACTTGTTTATGAAATCTGACTGAACGCTCTGGCTGCACCACGGAATTTCCTTTTAGACCTAAAAACAGCAGAGACCCTTCAGGGAGGTCTCACTGCGGCAGTGCCCTCCAGCCAAAGACCGTCAAGAACACTCCTGTAGTTGGAAAAGGTGGGGTTTATGGTCTTGCAGGGAGGGCAGTACACTGTGGAAAACACCGGGACGTCTTGAGAAGAGGGTGTTGGAAAGAATTTACAGGATTTGGGCAGGGTTTAAGGAAGCAGAGCTTCTCTCTGGATTAGATGCAGTCAGGAGGTGGGGGTAATTCTATGATTGGGTAATTTAATAATTTTTTTTTTTTTTTGAGACTCACTCTGTCTGTCGCCCAGGCTGGAGTGCAGTGGCGAGATATCGGTTCACTGCAAGCTCTGCCTCCCGAATTCAAGCGATTCTGCTTCAGCCTCTCGAGTAGCTGGGATTACAGGCATGAGCCACCTCGCCCGGCCTATAATTCTTACATAATAAGAAAGTAGAACTGGCCGGGCGTGGTGGCTCACGCTTGTAATCCCAGCACTTTGGGAGGCCAAGGCGGGCGGATCACCTGAGGTCAGGAGTTCAAGACCATCCTGGCCAACATGGCGAAACCTCGTCCCTACTAAAAATAGAAAAAGTTGCCGCGTGTGGCGGTAGGCGCCTATAATCCCAGCTACTCTGGAGTCTGAGGCAGGAGAATTGCTTGAATTCGGGAGGCAGAGGTTATATTGAACCGAGATCGCGCCACTGCACACCAGCCTGGGCGACAGAGTGAGACTCCGTCTCAAAAAGAAGATTAAAAAAAAAAAGAAGAAAGGAAGTGGAACCAAGCGAGGCTAAAACTGCAATTGGTTTAAAAAAAAAAAAAGTGACTGGACGCGGTGGCTCACGCTTGTAATCCCAGCACTTTGAGAGGCGAGGCGGATGAATCACGAGGTCAAGAGATTGAGACCATCCTATCCAACATGGTAAAAGCCCATCTCTACTAAAAATACAAAAATTAGCTGGGGATGGTGGTGCGCACCTGTAGTCCCAGCTCTCAGAAGGCTGAGGCAGGAGAGTCACTTGAACCCATGAGGCGGAGGTGGCAGTGAGCCGAGATCAAGCCACGGCACTCCAGCCTGGCGACAGAGCGAGACTCCATCTCAAAATAATGATAATATTAAAAAAGCCTGGGCGCAGTGGCTCACACCTGTAATGCCAGCACTTTGGGAGGCGAGGCAGGCGGATCATGAGATAAGGGGTTTGAGACCAGACTGACCAACATGGTGAAACCCCATCTCTACTAAAAATACAAAAATTAGCCGGGCATGGTGGTGTGCTCCTGTAATCCCAGCTACTCAGGTGGCTGAGGCAGGAGAATCGCTTGAACCCGGGAGGCAGAGATTGCAGTGAGCAGAGATCACACCACTGAACTCCAGCCTGGGCGACAGAGCGAGACTCCGTCTCAAAAAAAAGAAAAAAAGAGGATAGAGATGGGAGCATATCTGGTTGTTTTGTTTTGTTTTGTTTTTTTGAGACAGAATTTCGCTCTTGTTGCCAGGTTGGAGTATAATGGCATGATCTTGACTCACCGCAACTCCGCCTCCTGGGTTCAAGCAATTCTCCTGCCTCAGTCTCCCAAGTAGCTGGAATTACAGGCATGCACCACCACGCCTGGCTAATTTTGTGTTTTTAGTAGAGACAGGGTTTCTCTGTGTTGATCAGACTAGTCTCGAACTCCCGACCTCAGGTGATCCACCCACCTTGGCCTCCCAAAGTGCTGGGATTACAGGTGTGAACCACCATGCCCGGCCTTATATCTGGTCATTTTTTTGTGGTTGGCACAATGTTTCTTTTTGTTTATATTCAGACATCATTGTGGAGTGGTTTTGTTTTTGTTTGGACCCACCGTGGTCACAGAATGGCCTTGCCTGATGTTGGTGTTCTGAAATTGTTAGTGTTCAACAGGGCAGCACATCCTAGTTAACAGTGCCAGCCAGCTTCCTGCTATCATAGGCTGGATCTCTTCACTGTGTTCCACATTACTAAATCATATTCGCTGCTTTAGGCCTCAACACAACTGTGTGAGATAATCCACAGATACCTAGTACTCTCTACTGGATACTAGACCCTAATCTAAGCATGGCAGTTCCTTGCCTCCAAGGAGCTTACAGCTTAATGAGATGGATGGTTTATTAGCCCCTTTTTCCAGATGAGGAAACTGCTTTTGTGGCACTGAATAGTCAAGCCATATGCAGCCAGCAAAACAGGTAACCTGGGAATCCAAGTCCAGACAATCTGATGCCAGTGGCTGCCACTTTCCCACCTTGAGAATCTGAATCCCTAAAGAGCCTGGACTGGTGCCACCAAACTTCAGTCATTTCCAGCTACTGATATTTGTGCATACCAGAGTTACTCAATGGTAGCATTATTGACATATTGGCAGACAATTTTTTGTCAGGCCAGATAATTATTTGTTGTGAGATGTTATTCTGTGCATTGTAAGATGTTTAGCAGCATCCCAACCTCTATATAATAAATGCCAGTGGCACCCTCCCCCGGTTGTGACAACCAAAAATGTCTCCAGACACTCCCAAATATTCCCTGGGAGGGACAGAATCACCCCTGTTTGATCATTTTTTGGATCTTTGAGAGAGAAACATTTGGATATGACAGTCCCCAAATCATTTTAAGTGGGAGGCCTTGAAGAGAAGGAAACAGTGTGGCCTAAGTTTTGGAAAAGGCTGTTCAAATACAAAAATGACAGAGAAATGAAAAATAAATGAAATGGAAAAACAAAAGAAGACAAGTGATAGAGGTGAAGAAAAGGAACTTATGAAATGATCTGTGGGCCAGGCATGGTGGCTCACACTTGTAATCCCAGCACTTTGGGAGGCCCAGGTGGGAGGATTGCTTGAGCTCAGGAGTTTGAGACCAGCCTGGCCAACATAGGCCCATCTCTACAAAAAAAAAAAAAAAAAATATATATATATATATAATATAAAATATATTTTTAATTAAAAAATAAGTTACTCATATCATACCAAGGAAGCTAGTTCATTAGTTCACACTAACAAAGACACTAAGAAATTTTTTTTTTTTGAGACAGAGTCTTGCTCACAGCCCAGGCTGGAGTGCAGTGGCACAATCTCGGCTCACTGCAAGGTCCGCCTCCTGGGTTCATGCCATTCTCCTGCCTCAGCCTCCCAAGTAGCTGGGACTACAGGCACCCGCCTCTGCGCCCGGCTAATTTTTTGTATTTTTAGTAGAGACAGGGTTTCACCGTGGTCTTGATCTCCTGACCTTGTGATCTGCCTGCCTCAGCCTCCCAAAGTGCTGGGATTACAGGCATGAGCCACCGTGCCCAGCCTGTACCACAATCTCTTATGAAATTGCTTATTGTGAATCAATCCTCAAGTATCTATTCCATGATACATGCTTTAGGAAAATCAGATTTCTGGTTTTGGAGGCCAAATACATGAGGTCCTGAGCTCTGGTGCTCTACTCCAAGGGTCTCTGAATGGCTGGGCATATTTTTTTTACCATATTTTTTAAAAAAGAGCACTAAACTGGGAGACAAAAGACCAAGACTGCAGTTCTTGGTTGTTTTCCACAGATAGATGAGTCTCAAGGAATTTGAGACTTCCTTGAAACTCAAGGAAGTACTCAAGGAAGTTGAGTAAAGGAAGCTTCTTTACTCATTGCTTCTGTTAATTCATCTTTAAACGGGATAAAAAAGACTGTGGAGTCTAGAATTGTATGAGGATCAAATAAAACCCCCCCGCAAAAAAGTTTAAGATAATTTTTTGAGTTGTAGTTATTCCCAGTATTCCAGAGCCTCTGATCTCTTGATATTTGTTACAAGTTTCACATCTTATTTCATAATGAAATGCTAAAGATGCCTCAGCAATAGCCAGTTGACTTCAAAGGTCTCGTATGAGGAATCCTTTTAATTTGGGCTATTCACCTTATAATTTGGTCCTGGGAAAACAGCAAATAAATAAAATTTTATGAGGACTATTGATGATCTAAGATGGTAATTATCAGTGTAGTTTAGCATGAGCTAATGAAATACAGACTCAGGATTTTCATCTTAGTATAAAAAAGCTCTTCTCCAACAAATCCCCAAATGACGGATGACGCCAGTGCAGGGGGCGGCGGGGCGGAGGGCGGGGCGGAGGCCCCCGCAGCCCTGGGAGGGATGGGGAACCGCGGTGGCTTCCGCGGAGGTTTCGGCAGTGGCATCCGGGGCCAGGGTCACGGCCGTGGACTGGCCGGAGCCGAGGCCGCGGAACTCGCTGAGGCAAGGCCGAGGATAAGGAGTAGATGCCCGTCACCAAGCTGGGCCACCTGGTCAAGGACCTGAAGATCAAGTACCTGGAGGATGTCTCTTCTCCCTGCCCATCAACGAATCTGAGATCATTGACTTTTTCCTTGGGACCTCTCTCAAGGAAGAGGTTTTGAAGATTACGCCGGTGCAGAAGCAGACCCGCGCCGTTCAGCACACCAGATTCAAGGCGTTTGTTGCCATCGGGGACTACAATGGCCACGTCGGTCTGGGTGTTAAGCGCTCCAAGGAGGTGGCCACTGCCATCCGCGGAGCCATCATCCTGGCCAAGCTCTCCAATGTCCCCGTGCGCAGAGGCTATTGGGGTAACAAGATGGGAAAGCCCCACACCGTCCCTTGCAAGGTGACAGACCGCTGCCGCTCTGTGCTGGTGCACCTCATCCCCGCGCCCAGAGGCACTGGCATTGTCTGGGCGCCTGTGCCCAAGAAGCTCCTCATGATGGCTGGTGTTGATGACTGCTACACCTCAGCCAGGGGCTGCACTGCCACCCTGGGCAACTTCTCCAAGGCCACCTTTGACGCCATCTGTAAGACCTACAGCTCCCTGACCCCCGACCTCTGGAAGGAGACTATATTCACCAAGTCTCCCTATCAGGAATTCACTGACCACCTCGTCAAGACCCACACCAGAGTCTCCATGCAGAGGACCCAGGCTCCAGCAGTGGCTGCAACATAGGGTTTTTATACAAGAAAAATAAAGTGAATTAAGCCTGAAAAAAAAAAAAAAAAAAAAAAGCTGGTCTCAAATTAGGGGCCTGTATGGAAGAATTAATATCTGTTGAGTACTTACTGTCAGGCCCTATAGATGTTACATGCATTATCTCGTTTAATACTCAAGAACAGCTTTGTCAGGTTAACATTATATCCATTTTATAAACAGGTTAACGAAGGCTCAGAGAGTGTAAGTCACTTACCCAACATAACACAGTGAGTAACAGAGATGGAATTCGAGCCCAAGTCTGCGTGAATCTGGAGCCCATATTTTTTCTGCTATGTTACAGTGCCTCTGGAAATATATTTGACTATGCCTACTGGTAATAGAGTTTATGATAAATGATATATATTTGATGTTTATATATTTATATCAATTGTTTTACTTCATCATTACAAGTAAGATAGACTATCTAGGGATGATTATCACCACTTTACAGATGAGGAAACAGATAGTCAGAAAATTTAACTTACCTAGCTTCAAACAACCAATAAATGATAATAATAGCGCTTGGACACATGTACTGCAACTCTCGGACTCCTGCTTTTTCCACATTGGCCTATGAGAGTAGAATTTTATCTATATTTTATCTATGAGTTTTCTTTTTCCTTTTTTTTTTTTTTTTTTTTCTGAGACAGAGTCTTACTCTGTCACCCAGGCTGGAGTGCAGTGGCGCAATCTCAGCTCACTGCAACCTCCGTCCCCTGGGTTCAAGCGATTCTCCTGCCTCAGCCTCCCAAGTAGCTGAGAGGGATTACAGGTTCCTGCCACCATGCCCGGCTAATTTTTGTATTGTTAGTAGAAATGGGATTATATCATCTTGGCCAGGCTGATCTTGAACTCCTGACCTCATGATCCACTTGCCTCAGCCTCCCAAAGTGCTGGGATTACAGGCGTGAGCCACCTTGCCCAGCCATATCTATGAATTTTCTGGCTCTAACTTTTAATAGGAGCAAACAGTGGGCATCTTGACAGTCTTGCACTTCTGTTTATGCTTGTACAGATTAAACACATATGTTCACTCCCCAAATCACTGAAGTGACAGTGAGTTAACATTTTTGTGGTTTCCAGTCTATGGACAAAGAGAGTAAGAAAGAAACCGATAGCAGGTTTCTTTCTTACTATTTTTGTCCATAGACTGGAAACCACAAAAGGATATCAAGGATATCAACACATTTTTGGAAGATGGAAAACCATAGTTGAGTTGAGAAAACAATTCTAAATGTTTGCTGAGGGTTATACTGACAAGAGACAAACAGATTCGTATTGCGGAACACTAGAATGTCAGGACTGGGACAGAGCAGATCAGAGGTGACGTGAGAGGCAGGAAAGAGAGGGTTTGGCTGAAAGCCTTTATAGGAAGTGAAACGGCCAGGTCTTTTTCTCCATCCTACTCACTTAGACAACTACCCTTTCATCTCCCTAGCAGCCCCCGGGACAAAATTGAGGTAGAGAAGCTCCAGACACTGAGATACCAGACACAGCTAAAGATAATAGCAGGGAGGCTAAGGTAGGAGGGTATCAGACTGAAAACAGAGATTAGATGAATTGTCTACATGCTGAACGGTGAAACACACTCAGTCCTCCTGCTGAAATTTGCTCCAGGAATGCTGACAGCAAGGCTTGTATTCTCCAGGCAAGATATCAGGGAATTAATTTTAATTAACCCCAGAGGAAAGATCTATACATACTGATATTTGAGATCCCCCAACAAAACACCTAAGTACCCACTTTATCATCCTACGGTGAAACCCACGAACTGATAAACTTCCTGTTAACACAGAGCTTCCAAATACTTAGTGACTCACTCTTAAATATGAAGAGACAACAAAGGGTCACCAGATATTTAAGATAAACCTTCACCAAGAAAGACAGCATCAATTAGAAAAAAAAGAAAAAGGGAACAGAAACTGAAAATAACAGAAAAATGTTTTTTAAAAATAAGCAGTCTATGAGAGATAGTAGAAAATACTGCATCCATAAAGCAAAGATAAAATGGTCCAAAAAACAAACAGAAAAAGTAACAGCTCTGGGGAATTAAAAATATAATAGAAAAATTGGCTGGGTATGGTGGCTCATGCCTGTAATCCCAGCACTCTCAGAGGCCAAGGTAGAAGGATTGTTTAAAGCCAGGAGTTCGAGACCAACCTGAGCAATATAGGTAGATCTCTGCTAAACATTTTTTTAAAAAGAAAAATTAGGCTGGGCGCAGTGGCTCATGCCTGTAATCAAGAGTAAAACAAGAAAAAGTAAAACAAGAAAGACAGAAAAAAAAAATCCTAAAATTTGTACGGAACAAAAAGTCCAAATAGTCAAAGCAATCCTAAATGAAAAGAACAAAGCTAGAGGCATTACACTGCCTGACTTTAAAATATATTGCAAGGCTCTAATAACCAAAACAGCATGGCATTGATATAAAAACATAGACCAAGAGAACAAAATAGAGAACCCAGAAATAAATCCACATACAGCAAATTGATATTTGAAAAAGGTACCAAGCACATACACTGGGGGAAAATGTTGTTGTGAAAACAATATCCATATCCAGAAGAATGAAACTAAACTCCTCTCTCTCACCATATGCAAAAAATCAACTCAAAATGTGTAGGGAAAACAAAGAGAGATCAGATTGTTACTGTATCTAGAAAAAGGAAGACAAAAGAAACTCTTTTTTTTTTTTTGAAAGGAAGTCTCACTCTGTCGCCCAGGCTGGAGTGCAGTGGCACAATCTCGTCTCATTACAAGCTCCACCTCCCGGGTTCACACCATTCTCCCACCTCAGCCTCCCTAGTAACTGGGACTGCAGGTGCCCGTCACCATGCCCAGCTAATTTTTTGTATTTTTAGTAGAGACAGGGTTTCACTGTGGTAGTCAGGATGGTCTCGATCTCCTGACCTCGTGATCTGCCTGCCTCAGTCTACCAAAGTGCTGGGATTACAGGCATGAGCCACCACGCCTGGTGAAGAAACTACATTTTTATCTGTACTAAGAAAAATTGTTCTGCTTTGAGATGCTGTTAATCTGTGACTCTTGGCCCAACCCTGTGCTCACAAAAACATGTGCTGTATTGACTCAAGGTTTAAGGGATTTAGGGCTGTACAGGATGTGCTTTGTTAAAAATGTGTTTGCAGCCGGGCGCAGTGGCTCACGCCTGTAATCCCAACACTTTGGGAGGCCGAGGCAGGCGGATCATGAGGTCAGGAGATCAAGACCATCCTGGCTAACACGGTGAAACCCCGTCTGTACTAAAAATACAAAAACTTAGACAGGCGTGGTGGCACGCACCTGTAGTCCCAGCTACTCGGGAGGCTGAGGCAGGAGAATGGCATGAACGCAGGAGGCAGAGCTTGAAGTGAGCCGAGATTGCGCCACTGCATTCCAGCCTGGGCGACAGAGAGAGACTTCCCTCTGAAAAAAAAAAAAAAAAAGGAAAAAAAAAAGTATTTCCAGACAGTATGCTTTGTGAAAGTCATCGCCATTCTCCATTCCCTATTAACCAGGGACATAATGCACTGTGGAAGGCCACAGGGACCCCTGCCCAAGAAAGCCTGGGTATTATCCAGGTTTCCCCCCACTGAGACAGCCTGAGATATGGCCTCATGGGAAGGGAAAGACCTTACAGCCCCCCAACCCGACACCTGTAAAGGGTCTGTGCTGAGGAGGATTAGTGAAAGCAGAAGGCCTCTATGCGGTTGAGATAAGAGGAAGGCACCTGTCTCCTGCACGTCCCTGGGAATGGAATGTCTTGGTGTAAAATCTGACCATACACTCTATTCTGAGATAGGAGAAAACCGCCTTATGGCTGGAAGCGGTACTGCCTCATGGCACTGAGGTGTTAATATAAGGTTAAACATAAATCTAGCGTATGTGCACATCCAGGCACAGCATCTTTTCTTCGACTACTATTTATGACACAGAGTCTTTGCTCACATGTTTTTCTGCTGACCCTCTCCCCACCTTCACCCTATAGCCCCACCACATTCCCCTCGTGGAGATAGTAAAGAAAGTGATCAATAAGTACTGAAGGAACTCAGAGACCAGCACAGGTACAGGTCCTCACTTGCTAAGTGCCAGTCCCCTAGGACCACGTTTCTTCCTCTATACTTTGTCTTTGTGTCTTATTTCCTTTTCTTAGTCCCTTGTCTCCACCTTGTGAGAAATACCCACAGGTGTGGAGGGGCAGGCCCCCTTCATCTGGTGCCCAATGTGGGTTCCTTTCTCTATGGTGAAGATACGCTACAGTGTGATCATTGAAGGCAAATCGATGAGAGATTCCTGAGTACGTCCACGGTCAGCCTTGCGGTAAGCTTGTGCACTCAGAGAAACCTAGGATAACAATGGGTCAAACTGAAAGCAAATATGCCTCTTATCTCAGCTTTATTAAAATTCTTTTAAGAAGAGGGGGAGTTAGAGCCTCTACAGAAAATCTAATCATGGTATTCCAAACAATAGAACAATTCTGCCCATGGTTTCAAGAACAGGGAACTTTAGATCTAAAAGATTGGGAAAAATTGGCAAAGAATTAAAACAAGAAAATAGGGAGGATAAAATCATCCCACTTACACTACGGAATAATTGGGCCATTATTAAAATAGCTTTAGAATATTTAAAACAGAAGAAGATAGCGTTTCAGTTTCTGATGCCCCTGAAAGCTGTGTAATTGATTGTGAAGAAGAGGCAGGGACAGAATTCGAGAAAGGAACGGAAAGTTCACAGTATAAAAAGGTAGACGAGCCTGTAATGGTTCAGTCAACGCAAAATGTTGACTACAGTAAATTACAGGAGGTAATATATTCTGAACCATCAAAATTGGGGGGAAAAGGTCTAGAACTATTGGGGCCATCAGAGTCTAAACCACGATGGCCAACTCTCCAATCCCAAATGCAGGTTAGACAAGTACAAACCCCAAGAGAATATCAGAAAAAGATAGTCTCTATCACGGCAATGACAATCCAGATACAGTATCCACAATATCAGCCGGTAGAAAGTAACACCCAACGGCCAGTACCCTGCCAATACTGGTCGCCAGCCGAACTTCAGTATCGGCCGCTCCCAGAAAATCAGTATGGACAGCCAGGAAGTTTCCAGCACTACAGGGCACGGTGCTATATCCTCAGCCGCCCACTATGAGACTTAATCCTACAGCACCACCTAGTGGACAATATGGTGCATTACATGAAATTATTGAGAAGGCAAGAAAACAAGGAGATACTGAGGCATGGCAGTTTCTAGTAATATTAGAGCCCATACCACCTGGAGAAGGGGCCCAAGAGGGAGTGCCTACCCGAGCTGATGCCAGGTATGAGTCCTTTTCTATGAAAATGCTAAAAGACATGAAAGAGGGAGTAAAACAGTATGTACCCAATTCTCCTTATTTGAGAACATTACTAGATTCCGTTGCTCACGGAAATAGACTTATTCCTTATGACCAGGAAATTTTGGCCAAATTGTCACTCTCACCTTGTCAATTTTTACAATTTAAGACCTGGTGGATTGATGGGGTGCAACAACAGATCCAAAACAATAGGGCCGCCAATCCTCCAGTTAACATAGATGCAGGTAAAAAATAGAAAAATTAAACCACAAAAAATAGAAATAAGAAAAGACACATTAAAAACATTAAATGACTTTCAGAAATTGCTAGGAGATATTAATTAAATTCGGCCAACTCTAGTCATTCCTACTTACGCCATGTCAAATTTGTTCTCTATCTTAAGAGGGGACCCGGACTTAAATAGTAAAAGAATATTAACCGCAGAGGCAGCAAATGAAATTGAATTAGTTGAAGAAAAAATTCAGTCAGCACAAGTAAATAGAATAGATCCCTTGGCCCCACTCCAACTGCTGATTTTTGCTACTGCACATTCTCCGACAGGCATCATTGTTCAAAACACTGACCTTGTGGAGTGCTCCCTTCTCCCTCACGGTACAGTTAAGACTTTCACATTGTACTTGGATCAAATAGCTACATTAATTGGTCAGGCAAGATTATGAATAATAAACTTGTGTGGAAGTGACCCAGACAAAATCATTATTCCTTTAAACAAGGAACAGGTTAGACAAGCCTTCGTCAATTCTTGTATGTGGCAGACTGGTCTTGCTGATTTTGTGGGAATTATTGCCAATCATTACCCAAAAACAAAAACCTTCCATTTTTAAAAATTGACTACTTGGATTTTACCTAAAATTACCAGACATTAAACCTTTAGAAAAGTGCTCTGACAGTGTTTACTGATGGTTCCAGCAATGAAAAAGTGGCTTATACTGGGCCAAAAGAACAAGTCATTGAAATTCAATATCACTCGGCTCAAAGAGCAGAGTTGGTTACAGCCATTACAGTGTACAAGATTTTAATCAGCCTATTAATATTGTGTCAGATTCTGCATATATAGTACGGGCTACAAGGGATGTTGCGACAGCCCTAATCAAATACAGTATGGATGATCAGTTAAACCAGCTGTTCAATTTATTACAACAAACTGTGAGAAAAAGAAATTTCCTATTTTATGTTACTCATATTCGAGCACACACTAATTTACCAGGGCCTTTAACTAAAGCAAATGAACAAGCTGACTTACTGGTATCCTCTGCATTCATAAAAGCACAAGAACTTCATGCTTTGACTCATGTAAATGCGGCAGGATTAAAAAATAAATTTGATATCATATGGAAATAGGAAAAATATATTGTACAACATTGCACCCAGTGTCAAGTTCTACACCTGCCCACTCAAGAGGCAAGAGTTAATTACAGAGGTCTAGGTCCTAATGCGTTATGGCAAATGGATGTCGCACATGTACCTTCATTTGGAAAATTATCATTTGTCCATGTGACAGTTGATACTTATTCACATGTCATATGGGCAAGACAGGAGAAAGTATTTCCCATGTTAAAAGACATTTATTATCTTGTTTTGCTCTCATGGGTGTTCCAGAAAAAATTAAAACTGACAATTGGCCAGGATACTATAGTAAAATATTCCAAAAATTCTTAAATCAGTGGAAAATTACACATACAACAGGAATTCCCTATAATTCCCAAGGACAGGCCATAGTTGAAAGAACTAACAGAACACTCAAAACTCAATTGGTTAAACAAAAAAGAAGGGGGAGACAGTAAGGAGTATACCACTCCTCAGATGAAACTTAATCTAGCACTCTATACTTTAAATTTTTTAAACATTTATAGAAATTAGACTACTACCTCTGCAAAACAACATCTTACCGGTAAAAAGAACAGCCCACATGAAGGAAAACTAATTTGGTGGAAAGACAACAAAAATAAAACATGGGAAATAGGGAAGGTGGTAACATGGGGGAGAGGTTTTGCTTGTGTTTCACCAGGGGTAAATCAGCTTCCTGTTTAGATACCGACTAGACATTTAAAGTTCTACAATGAACCCATCGGAGATGCAAAGAAAAGCGTCTCCGCAGAGACGGAGACACCGCAATCGAGCACCATCGACTTGCCAGACGAACAAAATGGTGATATCAGAAGAACAGACGAAGTTGCCATCCACCAAGAAAGCAGAACCGCCGACTTGGGTACAATTAAAAAAGCTGACACAGTTCTCTGAAAAAAAGCCGAGAGAACACAAGGGTGACACAAACTCCAGAGAGTATGCTGCTTGCAGCTTTGATGATTGTATCGACGGTAGGAAGTCTCTCCACGTCTGCAGGAGCAGCTGCAGCTGATTATACCTACTGGGCCTACGTGCCCTTCCCGCCCTTAATTCGGGCAGTTACATGGATGGATAATCTGATTGAAGTATATGTTAATAATAGTGCATGGGTACCTGGCCCCATAGATGACTGTTGCCCTGCCCAACCCGAGGAGGAAGGAATGATGAATATTTCAATTGGGTATCGTTATCCTCCTATTTGCCTAGGGAGGGCACCAGGATGCTTAATGCCCGAAACCCACAATTAGTAGAAGTACCTATTGTCAGTACCACCAGTAGATTTACTTATGACATGGTAAGTGGAATGTCACTCAGGCCACAGGTAAATTATTTACAGGACCCTTCTTATCAAAGATCATTACAATCTAGGCCTAAGGGGAAGCCTTGCCTCAAGGAAATTCCCAAAGAATCAAAACGCCTAGAAGTTTTAGTTTGGGAAGAATGTGTGGCGGATAATGTGGTGATACTCCAAAACAATGAATTCGGAACCATTATAGATTGGGCACCTCATCCACCGCAGTTGCACAGGACAAACTCAATCGTGTTCCAGTGCACATATGAGTCCGGCTGTGAACAGTGACGTAAGAGAAGGTTTAGATAAAAATAAGTACAAAAGGTTAGTCTCCCTACCCTTGGGAATGGGAAGAAAAAGGAATCTCTGCTCCAAGACCAAAAATAATAAGTCCTGTCATTGGTCCTGAACATCCAGAATTATGGAGGCTTACTGTGGCCTCACACATTAGAATTTGGTCTGGAAGTCAAGCTACAGGAACAAAAGATCGTAAGTCATCTTATACTATTGATCTAAATTCCAGTCTGACAATTCCTGTGCAAAATTGTGTAAAACCCCCTTATATGCTAATTGTAGGAAACTTAGTTATTAAACCAGATTCCCAAACTATATCCTGTGAAAACTGTAGATTGTTCACTTGCATTGATTCGACTTTTAATTGGCAGCACCATATTCTACTAGTGAGAACAAGAGAGGGCATGTGGATCCCTGTGTCCATGGACCGACCATGGGAGGCTTCGCCATCCATCCATATGTTGACTGAAGTATTAAAAGGAGTTCTAAATAGATCCAAAAGATTCATTTTTACTTTAATTTCAGTGATCATGGGATTAATTGCAGTCACAGCTATGGCCGCTGTGGCAGGAGTTGCATTGCACTCTTCTGTACAGACAGTAAACTTTGTTAACAATTGGCAAAAAAATTTTGCGAGATTGTGGAATTCACAATCTGATATTGATCAAAAATTGGCAAACCCAATTAATGATCTTAGACAAACTGTCATTTGGGTGGGAGACAGGCTCATGAGCTCGGAACATCGTTTTCAGTTACAGTGTGACAGGAATACGTCAGATTTTTGTATTACACTCCGAGCCTGTAATGAGTCTGAGCATCACTGGGACATCGTTGGATGCCATCTGTAGGAAAGAGAAGATAATCTTACTTTAGACGTTTCAAAATTAAAAGAGCAAATTTTCAAAGCATCAAAAGCCCATTTAAATCTGGTACCAGGAACTGAGGCAATCGCAGGAGCTGCTGATGGCTTTGCAAATCTTAACCCTGTCACTTGGGTTAAAAGCCTCGGAAGTTCCACTATTGTAAATTTTGTATTAATCCTTGTGTGCCTGCT
Source organism: Macaca fascicularis (assembly GCF_037993035.2). NCBI lineage: Eukaryota > Metazoa > Chordata > Mammalia > Primates > Cercopithecidae > Macaca > Macaca fascicularis. Next base: position 90,150,210 of record NC_088384.1, read on the forward strand.
CTGTCTGTTGTTAGTCTACAGGTGTACCCAGCAGCTCCGAAGAGACAGCGACCGTCAAGAACGGGCCACAGTGATGATGGTGGTTTTGTCAAAAGAAAAGGGGGAAATGTGGGGAAAAGAAAGAGAGATCAGATTGTTACTGTGTCTAATTAGAAAAAGGAAGACAAAAGAAACTACATTTTGATCTGTGCTAAGAAAAATTGTTCTGCTTTGAGATGCTGTTAACCTGTAACTCTTGTCCCAGCCCTGTGCTCACAAAAACATGTGCTGTATTGACTCAAGGTTTAATGGATCTAAGGCTGTGCAGGATGTGCTTTGTTTTTTTGTTTGTTTTTTTTTTTTTTTTGAGACGGAGTCTCGCTCTGTCGCCCAGGCTGGAGTGCAGTGGCGCGATCTCGGCTCACTGCAAGCTCCGCCTCCCGGGTTCACGCCATTCTCCTGCCTCAGCCTCCCGAGTAGCTGGGACTACAGGCGCCCACAACCGCGCCCGGCTAATTTTTTGTATTTTTAGTAGAGACGGGGTTTCACCGTGGTCTCGATCTCCTGACCTTGTGATCCGCCCGCCTCGGCCTCCCAAAGTGCTGGGATTACAGGCGTGAGCCACCGCGCCCGGCAAGATGTGCTTTGTTAAAAATGTTTTTGCAGGCAGTATGCTTGGTGAAAGTCATCGCCATTCTCCATTCTTGATTAACCAGGGACACAGTGCACTGTGGAAGGCCGCAGGGACCCCTGCCCAAGAAAGCCTGGGTATTGTCCAGGTTTCCCCCCACTGAGACAGCCTGAGATATGGCCTCGTGGGAAGGGAAAGACCGTAGAGCCCCTCAGCCTGACACCTGTAAAGGGTCAGTGCTGAGGAGTATTAGTGAAAGCGGAAGGCCTCTATGCAGTTGAGATAAGAGGAAGGCACCTGTCTCCTGCATGTCCCTGGGAATGGAATATCTTGGTGTAAAATCCGACTGTACATTCTATTCTAAGATAGGAGAAAACCGCCTTATGACTGGAAGCGAGACATCATGGCAGCAGTACTGCTCTGTTCCTCTTTACTGCACTGAGGTGTTAATGTAAGGTTAAACATAAATCTAGCCTATGTGCACATCCAGGCACAGCACCTTTTCTTCAACTTATTTGTGACACAGAGTCTTTGCTCACATGTTTTTCTGCTGTCCCTCTCCCCACCTTCACCCTATAGCCCTGCCACATTCCCCTTGATGAGATAGTAGAGACAGTGATGAATAAATACTGAGGGAACTCAGAGACCAGTGCCGGTGCAGGTCCTCACTTGCTGAGCGCGGGTCCCCTGGGCCCACGTTTCTTCCTCTATACTTTGTCTCTGTGTCGTATTTCTTTTCTCAGTCTCTCGCTTTCACCTTGCAAGAAATACCCACAGGTGTGGAGGGGAAGGCTCCCTTCAAAAATGCATGAAAGACTTAAATGTATTCCAAACTATAGAACCACTAGAAGAAAACATGGGGAAACCCTCTAGGATACTGGTCTAGGCAAAGACTTTATGACTAAGACCTCAAAAGCACAGGCAACAAAAACGAAAATAGACAAATGGGACTATACTAAACTAAAAAGTTTATGCACAGCAAAGGAAACAACAGAATGAAGAGACAACCTGTTGAATGGTACAAAATATTTGCAAACCGTTCATCTAACAAGAGATTAATATCCAGAATATACATGGAACTCAAACAACTCAATAGCAAAAACAATTCCATTTTTAAAAGTGAGCAAAGGATCTGAACAGACATTTCTCAAAAGAAGATGTACAAAGGCCAGCAGGTATATGAAAAAATGCTCAATATTACTAATCATCATAGAAATGCAAATCAAGGCCGGGCATGGTGGCTCATGCCTGTAATCCCAGCACTTTGGGAGGCCAAGGTGGGCCTGCGGTCAGGAGTTCGAGACCAGCCTGGCCAACATAGTGAAACCCCGTCTCTACTAAAAATACAAAATTAGCCAGCATGGTGGTACACACCTGTAGTCCCAGCTACTTGGGAGGCTGAGGCAGGAGAGTTGCTTGAACCCGGGAGGCAGAGGCTGTGGTGAGCTGAGATTGTGCCATTGTACTCCAGCCTGGGCAACAAGCCAGAAACTCCGTCTCAAAAAAAAATAATAATAAAAATAAAAGGAAATCAAAACCACTGTGAGATATTGTCTCACCCCAGTTAGAATGGCTATTACGAAAAAGATAAAAAAATAAAATAAACAGTTGCTGGTCAGGATGCAGAGAAGAGGAGACTTATACACTGTTGGTGGGAATGCAAATTAGTATAGCCATTATGGAAAACAGTTATGGAGATTTCTCAAAGAAACTAAAAGTAGAACTATCATGCGATGTGGCAGTCTCACTACTGTGTATTTATCCAAAGGAAAGGAAATCAGGACATCAAGGGATAGCTCCACCCATATGTTTATTGCAGCATTATTCACAATAGCAAAGATATGGAATCAACTTTGTGTCCATCAGTGGATGACTGAGAAAGATAATGTTATATATATATATATATATATATATATACACACACACACACATAATGGAATATATATATATATATATGTATATACACACATATATATATATACACATAATGGAATATTATTTGGCAATTAAAAAGACTGAAGAGTGGGCATGTTGGCTCATGCCTGTAATCCCAGCACTTTAGGAGACCAAGGTGGGAGGACTGTTTGAGGCCAGGAGTTCGAGACCAGCCTGGGCAACACAGTGAGACCCCTGTCTCTACAAAAAATAAAATAAAAAATTAGCCAAGCGTGGCAACATGTGCCTGTAGTCCCAGCTACTCAGGAGACAGAGTCAGGAGGACCACCTGAGCCTAGAATTTCAAGGCTGCAGCGTGCCATGACTGCACCACTGCACTCCAGCCTGGGCAACAGAGCAACAGCCCATCAAAAAAAAGCGGGGAGGAGAATGAATTAGGCTGGACATGGTTGCTCATGCCTGCAATCCCAGCATTTTGGTAGGCCAAGATGGGTGGATCACTTGAACTCAGGAGTTTGAGACCAGCCTGGGCAACATGGCAAAACCCCATCTCTACAAAAAAATGCAAAAATTAGCTGGGCATGGTGGTGTGCCTGTAGTCCAAGCTACTTGGAAGGCTGAAGTGGGAGGATTGCTTGAGCCTGGGAGGTCAAGGCTGCAGTGAGCTATGATCACGCCACTGCACTCTAGCCTGGGCAACAGAGTGAGACCCTGTCTCAAAAAAAAAAAAAAAAAAAAGAATAAATTATGTCATTTGTAGCAACATGGTTGGAATTGGAGGTCATTGTGTTAAGTGAAATAAGCTCGACCCAGAAAGGCAAATATGACATATTCTCACTCTTGTGGGAGCCTAAAAAAAGTTGATCTCATGAAAGTAGAGAGTAAAATGTTAGTTACCAGAGGCTAAAAGGGTTGTGGGTGTGTGAGTGGGGAGGAAGAGAGGTTGGTTAATAGGTACAAACATACAGTTAGATAGAAGGAATATGTTCTGATTTTTAATAGCAGAGTAAAGTGACTATAGTTAAACAACAGTGTATTATGCATTTCAAAATAGCTAGAAGAGACAACTTGAAATGTACTGAACACACAGAAATGATAAATGCTGAAGATGATGGATATCCTAAATACCCTGAATTGGTCATTACACATTCTATGTATGTAACAAAGTATCATATGTACCCCATAACTATGTACCAATATTATGTATCAATAAAAAAAAAGACAAAGATAATAGGTTTTAGGAAGTGGGATCAACCTAGGAAGGAAGCAGAAGGAAGTCCCAAGAGGATAGCTATATGCAGACTTAGAGAGACTGGAGAAAGAAGCACTCTAGGGGGTTATTTCCAGGGAACTGATAGAGTATCTGACATGTTTGTCTGTGTTGAAAATAATTTAGGCATTTTTACATTTATGTTGGAAAGTCTGGAAGAATTAGTGATAATGACAGAAAATTTGGCAAACAAAAACTGAGGCAATTGTTAATTCCAAGAAAAACCAAAAATTGTATAAGAAAGGAAATGTAGCTGGGCACAGTGGCATGCACCTGTAACCTCAGCTGCTCAGGGGGCTGAGGTAGGAGGATCACTTGAGTCCAGGAGTTCCAGACCAGCCTGAGTGACAGAGAGACCCCATCGAAAGAAAGACAAAGAGAGAACTAGGAGAGAAAGAAAGAGAAAGAGGGGGAGAGAGAGAGAGAAAGAGAGAGAAAGGAAATGTGATCATAATATGTCTAATTGATCCAGAAGTAAACCACACTAGTATAGGAAAATCATAATAAGATTAACACGAAATATTGATTTAATAAAACATATTGTGATATGACAATATTGGGAAAGATGGAAAATATAAGGTGTGAATTATCATATTTCCTGTAAGATACTGATATAATTTGGATATTTGTCCCTGACCAAATCTTACATTGAATTGTAATCCCAATGCTGGGGGTGGGGCCTGGTGGGAGGTATTTGGGTCATGAGGGTGGATCTCTCATGGTTTGGTGCTGTCTTCACAATAGCACAACATCTGGTCATTTAAAAATGTGTGGCGCCGGCTGGGCGTGGTGGCTCATGCCTGTAATCTCAGCACTTTGGGAGGCCGAGGTGGATGGATCATGAGGTCAGGAGTTCGAGACCAGCCTGGCCAACAAGGTGAAACCTGTCTCTATTAAAAATATAAAAATTAGCTGGGTGTGGTGGCACGCACCTGTAATCTCAGCTACTTGGGAGTCTGAGGCAGGAGAATTGCCTGAACCCAGGAGGTGGAGGTTGCAGTGAACCGAGATCGCACCACTGCACTCCAGCCTGGGCAACAGAGCGAGACTCCATCTCAGGAAAAAAAAAAAAAAAAAAGGTGTGGTGCCTTCTCTCTCTCTTCCCTCCTTTTGGCATATGATGTGCCTGCTATTACAATTGTTAGTTTTCTGCCTTCGTGATGTGCTTAATAATAACAAGTGTGTGTTGAAGTCCCCTACTATTATTGTGTGTCTAAGTCTTTTCTTAGGTCTAGAAGTAATTATTCTATAAAGCTGGCTGCTCCAATGTTGGGTGCATATATGTTTAGCATAGTTAGATCTTCTTGTCGAATTGAACTTTTCATCATTATGTAATGCTCTTCTTTGTCTTTTTTTTACTGTTGTTCATTTAAAGTCTATTCTATCTGATAGAAGAATAGCGATCCCTATGCTTTTTTTGTTGTTTCCATTTGCATGATAGATCTTTCTCTGTCTCTTTACTTTGAGCCTATGGGTGTCCTTATATGTGAGATGGTTCTCTTGAAGACAGAAGAAGGATGGATCTTGTTTTTTTAATCCAACTTGCCACTCTATATCTTTTTTTTTTTTTTTTATTTTGAGACAGAATTTCGCTCTTGTTGCCCAGGCTGGAGTGCAATGGCACAATCTCAGCTCACTGTAACCTCTTCCTCCCGGGTTCAAGTGATTCTCCCACTTCAGCCTCCTCAGTAGCTGCGACTATAGGCGCCTGCCACCATGCCTAGCTAATTTTTTGTATTTTTAGTAGAGACCGTGAGTAGAGTATTTTTGTATTTTTAGTTTCACTATGTTAGCCAGGATGGTCTCGATCTCCTGACCTCAGGATCTGCCCACCTTGGCCTCCCAAAGTGCTGGGATTACAGGCATGAACCACCGCACCTGGCCACCACTCTATATCTTTTAAGTGGAGTGCTTAGACCATTTACGTTCAAGGTTAATATTGATATGTTAAGTTTTGTTGCCACTGTAGTGTTGTTAGCTAATTGCTTTATAATCTTGATTGTGTAATTGCTTTATAGAGTCTGTGGACTGTGTGTTTTTGTGGTAGCAAGTACCATTCTTTAGTTTCCGCAATTAGAACTCCCTTAAGCATCTCTTGTAGGACTGGTCTGGTGGTGACAAATTCTCATAGCAATTATTTGTCTGGGAAAGACCTTATTTCTCCTTCATTTATGAAGAGGATTGCTTAAGGCCAGGAGTTCAAAACTAGTCTGGGCAACTAGTCTGCGAGACCCTGTCTCTACAAAAAGTTAAAAAAGATTAGCCAGGCATTGTGGCATGCACCTGTCATCCCAGCAACTAGGGAAGCTGATGTAGGAGGATCACTTGAGCCTAGCTGTTTGAGGCTGCAGTGAGCTATGATTGCACAACTGTACTCTAGCCTGGGCAACAGAGCAAGATCCCGTCTCTACTTGAAAAAAAAAATTCCTAAAAATGGGCCCCCAGTCTCTTTTGGTTTGTAAATCTTTTCTGCTGAGAAGTTCACTGTTAGTCTGATGGCTTTCCCTTTATAGGTAATATGATGCTTTTCTCTAGTTGCCTTTAAGATTTTTTCTTTCACATTAACCCTGGATAGTCTGATGACTATGTACCTTGAGGATGGTCATCTTGCATACTATCTCACAGGAATTCTCTAGATTTCTTTTTTTTTGAGACGGAGTCTTGCTCTGTCGCCCAGGCTGGAGTGCAGTGGCCGGATCTCAGCTCACTGCAAGCTCCGCCTCCCAGGTTTATGCCATTCTCCTGCCTCAGCCTCCCATGTAGCTGGGACTACAGGCGCTCGCCACCTCGCCCAGCTAGTTTTTTGTATTTTTTAGCAGAGACGGGGTTTCACCATGTTAGCCAGGATGGTCTCGATCTCCTGACCTTGTGATCCACCCGTCTCGGCCTCCCAAAGTGCTGGGATTACAGGCTTGAGCCACCGCGCCCGGCCTCTAGATTTCTTTTATCTGCATATTGAACTCTCTAGCCAGATTGGGGAAATTTTCCTGAATTATATCCTTGAATGTATTTTTCAAGTTGCTTACGTGTTCTTCTCTCTCAGAAATTCCAGTTAGTCATAAATTTGGTCACTTTATATAATCCCATATTTATTGATGGCTTTGTTCATTTTTAAAAAATTATTTTATCTCTATTTTTGTCTGACTGGGTTGATTCAAAGGACCAGTCTTTGAGCTCTGAAATTCTTTCTTCTACTTAGTATAGTGTGTTG